>NW_027556291.1:12318826-12876326 GCF_003287225.1 Phascolarctos cinereus
TTAAAAAAAAAGCAACTAAGAAAACTTTGTTTAATGACATTCTAGTTATCAGTATCAAGCAAAACCTAAAAGGGGAGGGAGACAAATGGATGCTCCCCAAAGGTTTTCGTCGCTTTCTTGGAAAATGTCTGGGTACAGAGTCCACACAGAAGAAAAATTTCCTAGAGCTGGTAATGTCCATCCAGATGGGCCTCTTTGTGTAAAACATTATTGTTTTTGTTGTTTTATTGTATTATTGTTCATTGCAGCAAGCCTCATAACAATGAAAGAAATACAAAAAGAAAATCATGATCAGGCAAGAGAGTTTGGCCTAAGTATCCGAACAGGCAAAATCAAGTGCCTAGGAATACCTACTGGTCACATTATAATATGAAGCAGGATGGCTAACCTATTAACCTTAGACAGACACTGAGGATAAATCACAGGTTGGGCCCCAGAGACCCCAAGCTTCCCTGTGAAATAAAAGCTCATCATTTAAAGATTATTATGTAAATACTATTTAAAGATCATTTTTTTTTTTAGGCAATTGGGATTAAGTGACTTGCCCATGGTCACACAGCTAGTAAGTGTGAAGTGTTTGGTCTGAGGTAAAGATCATTATTCTTGCATCAATTCTTTATGGATACAAATCACGAAAGGCCAATCTCCAAAGAATTAAAGGTGAGGATCCCCCAAAAGACACAAGAAAGGAACATGAAAGATTTGAGCAAGATGTAACAATCAATTAATAAACATTTATTAAGTGCTTATCATGTACCAGGCAAGAAATTATCAGCCAAGAACTATGCAACTCAAGTTATTTAAAGGAAGATATCAGAAATAAGACTGAAAAAGATGAGACTGCTTGTGATGGACAGCTCAAGCACTCCATTAGTATCCACACAATGTCAAGAGAACTAGAGAAAGGCCTCCCAAGCAAGGGAGAGAAACCATGGGCAAGATTTATGGGAGGCCATGCATGGCTAGGTTGTGATCTGCATAGCCACCTTGCTAAGATAACAAACCACTAAAATTCAGAGCATCAATATGTCCTACAGAGGTGTTGTTGCTTACTAATAGGCTCATAGATATACATCTTGACTCCCTAAACTAAACTGCAAGCTCTCTGAAAGCACAGACCATGGTTTATGCTCAAATAAGCTTAAGTTCACTGCAGTAGAGACTCAAAGGAAAAATACATGGAATTCAACCAATCAGTGCTTTGGGGCTAGTTTTTGATCAAGTATCCTTCATCAAGCTCCCTTTAGACTACCTTCAACATTGGCTATCGATAGTTACCTAATCATAATTTTGATGCTTATCTGGTCTTCATTTCATTCCCTCATCTCTAAGCACCAATTCTGCAACCTCCTGGCCAAACCTATTTGCCATCTGCAACAGAGACCATGCCCTGGAGCAATGGTTTTCATTTAATGGTTGAGAACACCCATGGTGCAAGTAGTTCACACACACATAAAATTTAATGACAGCTAGGTGGAACAGTGGGCTTAAAGTCAGGAAAACCTGAGTTCAAATCTAACATCAAACACTTACTAGCTATGTGACCCTGGGTGAGTTATTTAACCTTTTTCTGCCTCAATTTCCTTGACTGTAAAATGGGGATCATAATAACACCTACCTCCCAAGGTTGTGAGAATGAAATGAGACAACATTTTTACAATGCTTAGCAAATAGTAGGCACTTAAGAAACGCTTGTTCTGAGGGGCAGCTAGGTGGCGCAGTGGATAGAGCTCTGGCTCTGAAGTGAGGAGGACCTGAGTTCAAATCCGCCCTCAGACCAAACACTTGACACTTACTAGCTGTGTGACCCTGGGCAAGTCACTTGACCCTAACTGCCTTAAAAAAAATGCTTGTTCTCTTCCCTTTGATAGTATTCTAAGCAGGAAATAACTGCCCAATTTTTTTCCTCTGTGACAACTAGCATGTGAATGTTGGAAGCATTACAGATCTGTTACATCAGCTATTTAAAAATGACATGGCCATGTGAACAAGGACTCTTGTGTTTCTGCAAGAATTACATGAAATTCTGACTTCTTGGAAGAACAATCTGTGATTTGCATATTTGCATTTGTATCCTCAGTACACAGCATAGTAATCACTCAATAAAGGTTTATTAATTTATCCACACAAGGTTTTACACATTCAGAACCCTTGTTCTGAAACACGCTCGCTAATGTCTAAGGCAGGGGAAAATATTAAGTAATAAAGTCCTGCTTACACTGCTATTTCTAACGGAATTTCTGATTTCAACAGTGATGGCATGTCCTCATTAATAACATTAGTGCCTAATAGTAAAGAGAGTGTTTGAATTCCATGTTCTTAGAGAAAGTCCTGCTTTTCAATGCATTCCAGTGCTTATACCTCCAAGTCTCGGCTGACACAGACATTGCTGCAGCATTTGCTGCTTGGCCAGAACATAAACATATATAGTTGGAAAGGCAGTTTCACAGAGAGCATCTCAAAGCCAGGGATTTCCCCCATAATTGGTATAAACTGACAAAACATTTGATTATAACCTTTTTCATCCTTTTGTTTCCTCCAGTTTTATCTTTAACTGGGTTCCTATCTATATGCGCTGATATTCTTTTTCCCTTCCTTCACAAAACAATTGTAATTGCTTTTAGCTGGAGTCTTAGAAAGGCAGGCCCAAGTCAGAGGATTTAAGTTAAGGGTAAGGGAATCAAGGGAAAAAGAAATGGTAAGAGGAAAGCCAAAGGAACAGATACCGTGGTTTGGTGGCAAGAGGGCTGGCCTTGGGGTCTTGCGCCACCTCTGACATCTACTGGCTGTGTCACCCAGAGAAAATCACTTTAAATCAGTGCCCTGGGCAACTCTATCAGATTATGTATCTGGGGTTTATAAACCTGGGGTCTGTGAACTTAAAAACAATCAGTAACCGCACTTCAGTATAAATTTGTAATCCTATTTAATTTTATGCACTTAAAAACATGGTTGTGAAAAGAAGCCCATGACACAAAGCAGTTCACCAGACTGGCAGAGGAGCCCATGCCACAAAAAGAGCAGAAGAACAGATGTTGACTGCCTCACCAAGAAAGAGTCAAATATATACCACGAAAATCACACAAGATACAATTAGAAAACAACATCGAGGTTTTCCTGCTTCCCAGGAGCTACTATCCCCAAAAGGAGGGGACGGCCAATATGATGACATGTTTTTCAAGGTGATCTAGAAGTTGTAGAGAGGGATAGATCAAGGATAGATAGATGTAGAGAGGATAAATAGGTCAGGGGAGGAAATGAGAAAGAGATGAAACACTCCTGGTACCCTTGAGAGAAAAGGGGGATTGAAATACACATATATGATTAGAATAAATAAATGCTTTTAGACTCAGTGATTTGGTTCAGTGAACAATAGTTCAAAACATGCTATACGTTGAACAAAATCAGAGCCTGGCAGAAAAGTTGTGGTGAGTTCTTCCCTGGCCCAAGGCCACAGAACACCTTCAAAGTCAACATTCCACCTAGACCTTCAACTGGGGCCAGACTTGTTTCATGGGAAGAGGACATGGATGGAGGAGATATACACAGTCCAATACCTATGGTTACTGAACCCAGCTAGCTGCTTCAACATTATCATCAGTCTCATCTCTTTATTTGCATCCTCCTCTGTATGGCTGATCCATTACTCACCAGCCTTCTTCTGCTCACTACTCCTTGCTTCCTCTAGGCCCTTCCCACTTACATCCTCTGTGAAACTCTCTGTTAAACTTAAGACATACTAGTTCCTCTTTTTTACTGAACTGACACTGCTCTAAACACAGCAATGACTTCCTGTTGGAGAAATATAATGGTCTTTCCCCAGTACTCAGCCTTCTGGAACTGTTCACTGCATTCAAAATTGCTAATCAGACCCATCCTAAAATTTTCTATTCCAATGGAACCCAGAATATGGGTATGATCTGTCACTAAGAAATGAACTCTAACATGGATATTCTACATGCTTTCTTAGAACAAATTTTTAAAAAATTAATGAAGGCACAAATGAAATGAACAATCAGAAAAAGATGGGAATTTAGTGCAAAGATTTATTTATGTAGCAAAAATCCAAAGACATATTGCTGTCTGGGCTTCCACAATGTTACTCTGGCAGGCTGGAGTGCCTGATGCTATCAAAGGAAATTATAAACTAGGCTCAATTTTGAGGATAATTTCAACCAACTACATATTCAGTGACACGAACAAATCTAAAGTTCATATCTCAGCAGTGGACATTTTAACGACAGCACTTATGTGGCATAACAAGAGGAAAGATTTGGGTTGGCAGTAATTCACTTATTTCAAAATGAAGCAAATAAAATTTCTGTAATTGTTAATATATTAACAAATTAATTGCATATTAATTATGGACATGACTTCTAAATTATTCAACTTGGATATCTGAGGGACAAATTATATATGCTATTCAAAGTGAAATAATCTTTTGGAATATCCAGAGTAAATATGATCTCATGTGATAAATACAAAAAATCTTTCACACTTAGGGAACTAGACATACTTGAGGATAGTTAGGTAGCGCCACAGTTCACAGAGCACTTGGCCTGAAGTCAGGGAGACTCATCTTCATGAGTGCAAATCTGGCCTCAGACACTGTCTAGCTGTATGACCTTGGGCAAGTCACTTGACCCTCTCTGCCTCAGTTTCGTCATCTGTGAAATGATCTGGAGCAGGAAATGGCAAACCACTCTAGTGTCTCTGCCAAGAAAACCCCAGATGGGGTCACAGAGTCAGACACGACCGAAACAACTGAACAGAGTTCAATGTATCATTAGAGTTCTTCAGTTCTAATTTTCCATATGAAGAAACTGAAGTACAACTTTGATAATAATAATAACAACACATTTACATAACACTTTAAAGTTTGCTAAGTACTCTAGATATACCAGCTCATCTGATCCTCACAATAACCCTTTAAAGCAGGTGCTATCATTATCCTCATTTTATATATGAGGAAACTGAGGCAGATAGCGGTTGAGTGACTTGCCCAGGGTCACACAGCTAGTGAAGTGTTTGAGACAGGATTCAAACTCAGGTCTTCCTGACTCTAATACCAGTGCTCTTTCCACTGTACCAACAAGCTTCCTAAGTAGAAACTTACTAATTTATTAACCAGTTAGAGGCAAAGTAAGGACTAGATTTCAATTCTCCTCACTCTCAAGCCCTACACTTTTTCCACTGCAACCATGCTGCCCTCTGAGGGGCCTTGTATAACACATACATTCTGTATCTGAGCTGTTCCCTTCCAAATACTTGGCATTTTAACCTTCTTAAAAAAAAAATCAATAGATATTTAGCATTAACAACTTGGTTCAGCAAAAATAACACGTAGCTGGGCATTCCTGAGATAATATTCATTTGTTAATTTAACTTTCAACAAGAATGGGAAATAGCATTTGCCTTAAACAAAAATCCAAAACATCTGCTAGTTGCTAACAGAGTTACAGAATAGATTATTAGGTGGTGAACTAGACAGTATAAATGTTTAGTGAAGCTAATGGCCTTAGAAAATTATTCAAATGGAAAAATAAGATGCATATGTATACATATATGTAGATGTATGGGTATATGTATATTTATACACAATGATGCCTCTGAAAACCAGTTGAAAATAAATGTTAGATTCAGTAATTTAAATTTCCAATGAAAAAGGTGATATTTACTGGCCCATCTGAATTGTTATATTTCAGAAATGAGATGGCTTGTATGCTCTAGAGGGCTTGCTGACATCCCTCAAAGTTTTTTTTAAATTTTTTCCAAAAGATTTTACTTGGGAAGATGGCTAAGTAAATGTTCATATCTAATACCAGCTGATTTTCATTATTACAAAGCAGTAAGAAATATGCTAAATAAAGTTATTATTTTTTAAATGAGGGAAAAAGAAATGCGTTCACAAATAAAACCTTAGAGCAAAGCCATAGTTTGGAATATTAGATAGAAAATATCCATACAGCAAAGCACTCTGAAAAAGCAGAATAACAGGAAAAGGAAACAAAAAAATTCAATATGCAACAACAGGGTAAATTTTTTTCTAAATAGACAAAACTAAAAGAACATGTGCAGTCTCTACAAACCTAAGCAATAAGTCTAGAAGACAGAGCTCAAGGAGACAATTGTGGTTATCCTGGTTTCTCAGAATACCATATTTCACAAAATTATGCAAGAAAACTGCTCAAGAGTATCAGAAAAATAAGTGAAAAATCACGAGAACTGACTGGACATCATGTGAGAAAAACCAACTTAACTCACCCAGAAAAGGAGTAAAAAAATTACAAATTTCACTTTCAGCAGTCAGGAGGAAACAAAACCAAAGCTACTCATCAATGACAAGAAATGAAAGAAAATGCTGGAATAAGATACAATGTAAAGCAAAAGAATACATAGGACTTCTGGATCAGATAATCAACAGGATGAAGAATGGGAAATTTTCTCTGATCCTCATGACCTTGAGAACTTCTTTACAGTAAGAATTATGTACAGGGGCTAAGGCAATGTCACTTAGCTTCATGGTCTAGGCCATCAAAAATCCTTTCTAATCTTCTCCACAGACTGTTCCCATTAGCATCCAACTCTCTCTATAACACTCAATCTCACCATACCTACTTATTCTTTCTCTGCTGCCTACAAACAGAAGCCAGCCTGTCCCTTTCTTAAAGAAAAAAAAAAGCAACAAAACATTCACTAGATCCCACCATTGCTATTAGATATCATCAATAACTCTATCTTTTCTTAACTCTCTGAAATCAGGCTTCTAAACTCAGAGGTCTTCAGTTCTAATTTTCCATATGAAGAAACTGAGGCACAGGGAACTTCAATCATCATCATCGTTGTCATAACAATGATAAATTTACATAGCACTTTAAAGTTTGCTAAGCACTGAAGGTATGTTATCTCATCTGATCTTCACAATAGCCCTGTAAGGCATGTGCTATTATTAACTCAACTGAAACTGCTCTCTCCAAAGTTAACAACAATCTCTAACTGCCATATCTATTGACCTTTTTTTTCAGTCCTCAAGCCACAAAATCCACTAGCATGTCTTTATATAAATAACAAAAAAGAAAAGGAAGAAGGATAAAGAGAAATGTCATTTAAAATAATAAAATGGGTGGGGGTATGGTCCACAGTGCAGCAAACTCTATTGGAAGCAGCTACAACAGCAGCAGCAGCTTCTGAAGCTCTTAACCCAGAGACAGTAAGGGAGCCAAAAAACTGGCCAAAAAGAGATTACAGGAGACCCATTACTAGCAATGGGGACATCTGGAGCTATTTGGCAACTCTGCTGCACATACGGAGTTCTGGGTTGCAGTTCCAGGGCAGAAAAAAGTACTTCTGGGAACATGGGACCAAGGACAGAGAGGAGCAGTAAAACATATGACCAGAAAAGCAGTGACCACATCTCTCCCCCAGATCACACCACTTCAGAAGCACCAAAAACTTGCAGACACCCAGAACTACCTCTGAAAATAGCAGCCCCCCAAAATGCCTGAAGCTGGGACAATGCCTCTTTACTTCACAATGAGCAGAGCCCAACTCTAATATAAAGTTTAAAGTAAAGAAATAGGCTGGAAAAATGAGCAAACAAAAACAAAAAAGAATTTGCCCATAAAAAGCTACTATAGTGGCAAGGAAGATCAAGACATAAACTCAGTAGAAGACAACAATGTGAAAACAGCTACAAAAATCCTCAAAGAAAAATGCTCATTGGATCCAAGCCCAACAAGAATTCCTGAAAAGGTACAAGAAAGAGATAAGAGTAGGAGAGAAGAAATTGGGGGGGGTGGGGAAATGAGAGTGATGTAAGAAAATTATGAAAAGAGAATTAGCAGCTTGGTAAAAGAGGTACAAAAAATACTGAAGAAAATACACACAAAAAAAGAGAATTGGCTTAATGGTAAAAGAGGCACAAAAATTCATTGAACAAAAGAACTCCTTAAAAAGCAGAATAGGCCAAATGGAAAAGGAGGTACAAATTCTCACCGAAGAAAATAATTCCTTAAAAATGAGAATTGGACAAGTAGAAGTAACTCTAGGAGAATTGAAGAAACAAAAGAATGAAAAATAGAAGAAAATGTGAAATATGCCTTTGGAAAAAAATGATATGGAAAATATATCAAGGAGAGGTAATTTAAGAATTGTTGGATGACCTGAAGCCAAGACCAAAAAAAAAAAAAAAAAAGAGCCCAGACATCATATTTCAAGAAATTATCAAGGAAAACTGTCCTGATATCTTAGATCTAAAGCAAGCCTGCACCACTTGCGGCCTGTGGGTCACTTACGGCCCTAGGGCTGCTTGCAGTATGCCAAAGGATTTGGGGAGGCCTGTGAAAAATGTAGAGGAAAATATCCTTCGTATATAGAGGAAATCCTTTGGCATGCGGCAGCCTGGGGTGGGGGGGGGAGGGGGGAATTAACAGCTGCAAGTTGTGCAGGCCTGATCTAGAGAATAAAATAGAAGTTGAAAGAATCTACCAATCACTTCTTGAAAGAAATCCCAAAATGAAAACTCCCAGGAATATTATAGGCAAATTCTAGACCTCCTGGCTCAGGGAGAAAATAGTGGAAGCAACCAGGAAAAAAAAAAACAACAATTCAAGTGTTATGGAGTTATAATCAGCATCACATAAGATATAGTAGCTTCTACATTAATGGTGAGGAGGGCTTGAATATGATATTCTGGAAGGCAAAGGAGATAGTATTACAATCAAACCTTCCTGGTAAAAGTGTGTATAATCTTTCAGGGGTAAAAATGGACATTTAATGAAACATAGGACTTTCAAGGACTCCTGAACAAAAGATCAGAGTGAATGGAAAATCTGAAATTCAAACACAAGACTTAAGAGAAGCATGAAAAAGTAAACATGAAAGGGTAACCATAGGGGACTCCATAAAGTTAAACTGTTTACATTACCCTCCCAAATAAAAAAAAAAATAAAATGCATAAAATATTAAGGGGCCAACTTACTCACACACACAAAACTTCTATAAACACAAATATAAAACAAATACCACAGTAATAAAAGAAGACCTAAATAACTGGAGAAAAATTCAATGCTCATAGCTGAATCACATAAACACACTGAAAATGTTATTACCATTCCCCAGAATGAGACTTCTAATATATACATTGATGATATGATTATTCTTAAACTAATACAAATAAAGTACTTCAATTTTCATAATTTGACTAAAGATGTGAAATCTATGGAAAAGCAGTAAAAGAATTAAAGGGAACTTGACATCATTTTCTATGATAAAACATCTAAAAATAGATGCATGCCAATGGAACATGATATACTGCTACATGATACTTAAAAGGGAAAAACAACATTTCCTTGCCTTTTTTATGAATGTAAACCACCATGTGAATAAACCCTGTTCCCTGGCTTCATAATGGGACAATTTAAAGGGAAACTCACCAGCTCACAACAGTCACATTGCTTACCCTTGCTTGCACTTTCAACATGCTCCAATTCATCTGGGAATTTAAGAATGTCCCGGTATTTTTCCTCACAAATTTCAGCAAGAAAATGTAACAACGTGGTCTTTTGGTCTGATGATTTAGTATCTCTGATCTGGAGAAAAATGGGAAGCAAAGTCATTTGAATAATATCAACTCAAAGTCTGCAGTTATCTCTTAATTTGCTTCACCCATCATTTTAGTTCATTCATTTAAAATGAAGTTGCACAGAATAGTTTCCTAATAAGGACTATCACATAATTAAAATAAACACAGCTTCTAAAAGAGAAAGACAAACAATGTACATCAAAATTAGCCATCTTTGTATATTCTTCAGAACATCTTCATATATTATATATACACACATATGTGCATACATACATACATATACATACATATATACATATATACATATATATATATATACATATACACATACACACATATATATTATTTCAAGCCCAATTCTTTAACTTCCTCTTATTTTATTCTTTTTTGTTTTTGTTTTTGGTGATGCATTTGGGGTTAAGTGACTTGCCCAGGGTCACACAGCTAGTAGGTGTCAAGTGGCTGAGGCCAGATTTGAACTCAGGTCTCCCTGACTCCAAGGCCGGAGCTTTATCCACTGCACCATCTAGCTGCCCCTACTGCCTCTTATTTTAAAATGGTCCTAGTGTTCCACCCAAACTGCAAGATTCTGTGCTAAAGCTATGCTGATCCTTGACTATTATTAATGTAAATATCATAGGTAAATGAAAATAAAAGCAAGAATGCCCTCTCTGCCTACAAAGGATCCCCCAGTTTCCACCTGAGTACTTCAAGGGATAGGGTAGTCACTCTATTGAGGGGTAAGTAGCTCATTTCCACAATGGTTTAGACAGCTTTTACCTTTCAGAGATTTTTGTTTTTATTTTCCTTAAGCAATTTAGCTATGCTCCCAAACTCTGTATAAATACCCTTTGACTCTGAGATACCCCTATAAAGCTTATTCCCCAAAGAAAACAGAAAAAAGAAAGAGACACATATGTAATCTGTGTGTGTGTGTGTGTGTGTGTGTGTGTGAGAGAGAGAGAGAGAGAGAGAGACAGAGAGAGAGACACAGAGAGACAGAGAGAGGGGAGAGGGAAATGGAGAGGGAGAGAGACAGAGAAAGAGAGAGTCAGACAGACACAGAGAGAGAGAGACACTCTTTTTGTAGTGGCAAAGAACTGGCAACTCCTGGGCTGCCCCCCTACTGTGGGAAGGCTAATAAAGTGCAGTATATCAATGTAACAGATTACACTGGGCTGTAAGAAACAATGAAATGGACAGTTTCAGGGGAAACTAGGAAAACCTGTATGAAATAACGCAGAGTGAAGCGAGCAGAACCAGGAGACCCATTTAAACAACAGCAATAACACTGCAAAGTGCAAGACTGTGAAGAACTTGAGAAGCCTGATGAAGGAGATGGGCAGCTGTGCATCCAGAGGCCCAGGGATGAAGGGAATGGCAGTGTCCCAGCCTCTCCGGAGGCTACAGAGGGAGACACAGTTTTGGACATAGTTCATGCAAGAATTTGTTTTGCTTGACTATACTTATTTGTTACAAGAGCTTGTTGTTTTTCTTTCTTTTTTTTCCTGCCAGCGGGAAGGCGGAAGGTGGGAGAGAAAGAAAACAAGTGAGAAGTGAAAAAAAGGAATGTTGGAAAAAGTTTTTCCTTCTATGAAAGCCCAATTTGCTTCTCTGCAAGTTCTACTGCCTGCGCTTCGTTCTTGCCTCCGTGGCCAAGCAGGACGACCGTTACGAGAGCCTTTCAAATACTTGAAGAGAGCTAAGATGTCTCCCCAAACCTCTTAGGTCTCCAGGCAAAACATCTGCAGTGCTGATTTACATGTGTGCCCTGCTACAGAATCCAAAGTATAAGGAACACTTTACTCCCCCACTTATCTCTAATATAATAATTACCCAAAAAATTGCCACAAGGTTATCACACGTGGAATTGTAAAAAGCTTCTAATGTCAAACACACATACACACGCACACGAGCTGTCTTTGGTCTAAATATCTGGTGTTTTCTTTGACATCACATTCATACAAAACTAAGCTGCAAACGAAATCAGGAATTTACTTAGCGAAGATACAGAAATATGGCATCAAGTTTTCTCATTCTGCTGGGTTCTGCCAGTTGGACATTTTATTCGATAACCCAGAAATGAAAGGCTTGTCCACTGATGTTCATATACAGATTTACCCAATTCAGAAAAAATGAGCGCAGGTCATAAATAGGCTTACAGAAATCATATAAGAGAGGTGGGCTCTCTCTCTGAAAGAAATCCAATCCCTCCTGTTTGGATGACTAAAGAAAAAAGGCTTATCTCAATTAATAAATCCAGCCTGTACTTAGGACTTTCTTTTTAACAGCTTCCCCTCAGTTTCTTAAAGTTCTGATTCACTTGCAAAATTTAAAATCTTCCCCCAAGACCAGAAAAATAAAAAGAAAAGTTAAGTCTTAATGGCAGATAGAAAATGTCACCTATGGCAAAGTTGTACTAGTTCAATTGGCCACCTTAATTTCATATTCACAATTAGCTTTTCTGGGTGCACTTTAAACACAGTGGCTTTCTCTTTCAAAATAAAATCTTTAATATTCAATGTGTTATCATGCTGATCTACCAAACACTTCAATTGTCACCGGGGTGAAACAATATAATCCAAGGACAAGCTATGACAACAATAATGAATGAAATCCCTGGGGGCAGTGTGACTTCAGTAAGACTCGCTGCTTTATAGGAACCAGTGGGAAGTACATTTAGAGTGAGTGGCCTCAGAACTGTATTATAGTTTTGTCTAGCATTACTGCAGTCTGCACAATTTCCAATGCTAGGTTAAGCATTGAAAAATATAATAAAACGGGCATTTTACTTTTTTCTCAAAAATTACTTTAAAATTTTACTAAAACTGCTAGTTGCTGTCTAAAACTCTAGCATAACATCCTGCTGGAGAAAAACATTATTAACCATCCATCTGGTAGGCAAACTACACTCTGTACTTCTGTTTTTAAGAAAGAAAAGAAAAAGAAAATTCTTCTTCTGTAGGAAGCCTATGGGGCTACAGAATGTGTATTGTTCACATAATGACATACAAGATGGACGATCTACATAGATAGTCCAAGAGTACATAAATCTTGGATGGACACTGAGCATAGACAATGAACTGAGTCCAGAACTGAGCAGGGGAGAAAGGCAGGCTAAATTGCATTTCGGAATCTATGGAAGGATTTTAATAAGCCCAAGCTTCCTCCTGCAAGAGAGGCCCATATTTTTATTAGCAATACATGTACTGTTGTATAGGTATGAGTCATACAATACAGCCTTCTCCAAATAAAGCTCTGGTTCACCCAAAAGGTGACGAAGAGCCCCATGGTGGATGAGGGGAGTCAGCAGCAATACTTCTGGGAGAGGATTCTGTGACTGAAGTAGGGTACAGGATGGCATTGTAGCAACACAAGATTGGTCAAAAGGAGGCCAGCTAGTCATATATAAAATGCAAGGGCTAATGGACGCCCCATTGGTATCCAGGAAACGTGAAGAGATAGAGAGGAAGATGCAATGAATGTTGGAGCATAAGAAGTGTTATGGGAAGCGATGGACAAAAGTTGCAGATAAAGAGTAGATACGGATGGCTTACAATCCACACCACTCACAGGGGCACACATATTGATGCAACCACAGATCTGTCAAAGTATATGAATAACACCACATTAATACTGGGATTTATAGCTCATAAAAAGCTTTCCTCATAATTATGTAGCTCAAGTATCATTATTCCTAGCCTCTACTATTCTTTCCACTACACCACACGGCCATAATTCATTAAGAGAAGTAACATTTTCAAAGCAAAATTAAAGTCCAAATCAACCTTAGATTGATGGTTCAAAAGCTTCTCGGTTGGAAGAGACCTCTAAGACTTTCTGGCAGGGTGACATCATCTCATTAATGACTCCTCTTTATGCCTGATCATTCAATCAATCAAATAGTCAACAAGAATTTACTGTTTTCCACGTGCCAGGCACTGTGCTAAGTCTTGGGGATATAAACAGCAAACAGCTCCTGCCCTCAAGGGCCTCACTTACATTCAAGTCATGTCAACAATCTAGCCCACAGAGAGGCATCAGAAGACCAGAAAGGGAGGTGGGGGACAAATAGAGGATTTCATATTGGATCCTGGAAGTAAGAGGGACCCACTCAAGGGAGCTTACTGAATCCAGAAGTGACACGGTCAGACCAGCGCCTTAGCAAAATCACTTTGACGGCAGATTGAAGGATAGAGTCCTTCTACTCATGTAGATTGGCAGCTTCTCTGCAAGTTATAAGCACTGAGAGGTTAAGTAACTTCCCCAGGGTCACAATAATAGATGTCAGACGAAGGATCAAACTGAGATCTTATGTCACAAGGGTGAGTTGAGTCTAGGCTTTTGTGACTCAGAGGCCAAATCTCCGCCTACTCTACCACGCTGCCTTTCCACAGACTACATAACGAATGAATACAAGATAGTTTGGAAAAGAAGGGAAGGTGCTAGTTTCTGGGGATGTGGAAGTTGAGTCCTGAAGAAAATCACAGATTTTAAGAGGCTGTCATTTAGATAGCACCGCAGGCACTGGGCACAGCCAGTGCAGAGTGGAGCACAGGAGATGGAATGTCATGTGTCAAGAAAAACAGGTAGGCCAGCATGGATGGTATGCAAAATATGTGAAGGGCAGCAAAGCATAAGGAATGTGTAAGCAGAATATATAAGGGCAATTAGGTGGCACAGTGGATAGAGCACCAGGCCTGGAGGCAGGAAGACCCGAGTTGAAATCTGGCCTCAGACACTTACTAGCTGTGTGATCCTGGGCAAGTCACTGACCCCTGTTTGCCTCAGTCTATTCATCTGTAACATGAGCTGGAGAAGGAAATGGCAAAGCACTCCAATCTCTCTGCCAAGAAAACCCCAAATGGGGTCACGAACAGTCACATATGTGAAAATGAAGGAACAACATGTAAGGAAACAGGAAAGACAGGAAGGGATCACACTGTGAAGACCTTTATTTAAATGTAAGACAGAGGAGTTGATATTTCATCTCCAGGGTAATAGGGACCTATTGCAGTTTATTGAGTAAGGAGGTGACATGATGAGGCTTTTGCTTTGAGAAAACTGCTTTGGCAATCACTTTGTGAGGAAGAAACGTTGGAGGGTAGAGAGACATGCAAGAAGGAGACAGAAAAATGAACTTGAATCTGTCTCACTATAGGGAACAAGGAGGAGGGGAATAAAAAGGAATGGGGAGATAGGATGAAAAAAGGAGCTACTTTTCTAGCAGTAAAGACCCTCAGGAAAAGTATCACTTCTCTTTTGCAAGATGCATGAAGTGGAAGAACCCAACCAAAGTAAAAAAAGCTGCACACCTTTATAGTCAGATACAACTAAATACACAACAAGGTAGAAATAATTAAGATGTTTTAAAGTTTTATATTTTATTTTTTCATTAAACTGAATTACCAGGGGATTATAATACTGAAATACTTAAGAGTACTTCACTATCTTAACTGTCAAAGCACCATCAATTAATAAGCCATACTGCTATTTTAATTTTAATTATCATTTGACCAACAAGTAATTAAACTTGGAGATTAGTAACTACATTTATATTAATTGCATCTACCTTATCTCTAATCATTTCCTCACGTGGTTCATAAACAGAAAAGACTTGCATGGACTTGCATGCTCAACTATTTCTAGCTTTTCGAATAACGTGGTGTGATTTTCTGCCATTCAAACACTGCTTGCCTTCATAGCTGATAGATGTTTGCCAGGCAAATTGGGAAGAATGTAAATTACGTGCTGATTGTCTGACTCCTCCCATCTCTAGTGTCCTCACATAGAATCTTTTACGTAACTGCCGTGTGTGTGTGTGTGTGTGTGTGTGTGTGTGTGTGTGTGTTTATGTATGCTAGATATGTAGTTATACTTTATAGCTAGCGTTTATATAGCACCTTAAGGTTTGCAAAGTGTTTTACAAATAACAGCTCATGTTATCCCACAATGATTCTAGAAGGTAGGTCACTGGATTTCTACAAATGACTCTTTATCTTCTAACAATGTGACTGTATCACACCATCTTTACCTATCCTACTGCTGCTGCTGGTGGTGTTTTGGTGTTTTTTAAACAAGTTACACCCTTCAAAAGACAAATTCTAGTCATTGGTTTCATCCTACCAAATCTCAGTGATACCAAAGAGGTCAATTGAACTATCCTGCAGGAGGAGCTCTAATTACTTTTCATTGTTGCCCATAAGAACCGAATACACACTGAAAACCTTAGAGTTAAGCTGCTCTTTCTTCCCTATCTTTGTTGGTGGTAGTTTTTTTAGAATTCTAAAGGCCCCTTCCTAATTGTTTTTTGAACCTTGCCTTCAGATTGATTCACATGCTCTATTAACACTTTTGTTTTACCGTAAATGAGTTCATCATCACCTGCCAGAGTTTATTACATTCCAATGGAAAGTAATCTCCTAGAGACCAAGTACCGATTCATTTGTGTCTTTGTATTCTCAGCATCTACTGATGCTGGGCCCACAGAAGGAACTGAACCAACGCTTGCTGAACGACTGAATTTGGACTAGAGTCAAAACAAAAGCATGTGGGTCACCACAACAGTACAATGACCTAGAGTTGCACCAGCAGTCACTTCTCAAGTTTAGCTGATAAGCAAGAGTCTGATGAGCACTGTCCTTCCTCTTAAGGAATGGGTAGTGGTCTACTGACGACAACAAGCAGTTCTTTAAACTGGAATCACAGCTGTAGTAACGTGGAAGGGCATTGGGTTTCTCTATATCTGAGTACCTTGGCTTTGGGTTATTAATGTACCCCAATCAAGCATCCCCACAGAAGAAAAGGGGGCAGTCAGAATGTAAATCAAATGTCTACCTTTGCTTTCAGGGCTCTTCCCCATATAAAAAAGTTCTTATCTCAGCTTCTTAGGAACATTTGATTCCTCCAAGGCTTGGCTCTGGTCCCCCTACTGTTAGTGTCTCTCCCTTATCAAATTATGTTGAATTTATTTATCTGCTCACATGTTGCACCACACTCTCCACCCCCATGCCCATATTGTAGCTTTGCTCATTCCCCAGTAGAATGTAAACTCCTTGAGGTCAAGAATTCTTATTTTTGTCTTTTTATTCCTACAGAGAGTTAAAATTGCCATTGAGAGCCCATGACCAGCTAACGATGCTGTATGATAAAACAAAACGCCAATCTCATATTAAAACAAGCCATAACTACATAGGACACTGGCTAATAAATGCCTTCAGTCTCCATCTACATCCTTTGCCCAAAAGTACATGACAAAGGCAATGTTTGTTCTGAATGTGCATAGTACTGACTTTGGACATAATAATGCTACTTGTAAATTGTAAATCTGCAATTGACTACATAGAAGCTGGTAACCTAACATTCCAAACCTAATGTTAAGGCACCACACATTTTCATGCTGGTTACAACTCCTTCTCTGGTCCTAAACTAGAGGAAAGGATAGAGCCCTTTTTTGTCTCAGAGAAAAACGATGATTTACCACTGAACTGAATTAAGTCAAAAGGTAGTTCTTCTGCATCAGCTGTGGGGAGTGGAGCATGGATAGGCAAAGGGAGTGATTCAAAATAGGCAGAATGCATTCTGCCTCCTCTAGAGACACTTGCAATCTAATTGAATATGGGGGGGGGACAGAGCAAAGAAAAATATCTGGCTGTTGTCCTTCATAATCGAGGGTGACTAAAATGGTATCACTTTGTTGGAGTTAAGGTACAGTATGTCCAACTGGGGCTGAACAGACCAGGCACAAACTGTCCATATGTAGGATAAAGAAAAACATAAGGAACCATGTAATAAAGTGATATGGATAGGCAGTGATAAGGGCATATGGTATACATAGATAACACTAATTTAATTCCACATATCTGCAGAAATTTCAGTGACTCTTAAAAAATCAACTCCAACACTCAAGTCTTAACTACTTAATTCAGCACTTAATGACACGCTACCTTGCACTGTGGCCTAATTACTTCATGAATGCTTGCTTTACCTGGAGTACCTTCACAATCCTTTGGATAATAGGCACATATTATACTGCATATAGAATTTAAGGCCAAATTACATGAAGAAAGAAAAGAAACCAAAAAAAAATCTTTAAATGTGAATTAATATACTTTGAACAGCTTCTAATAGCCTAAAAGACAGTTAAAACAGCCACTCATGGCCTTATTTTGAAGATGAGTATTTTTTTCTATTAAGAACAGTAGTTTTCCCCTTAAATTAAACATCTAAAATAACATATGAAATGGATAGCTACTAAGATCAAATCTTTATGAGGAGGAAATTCATGAAAACTGTCAAAGGACACTTTAGTAATACATATGTGAGTAAGTATGCCATTACAACTTTTCTCCGGAAAGACTATAAGAGTTTACTGTTTACTAGAAAAAGAATGAATCACCTCTTTGAACTCAAATTCAATTTCAGAACATGCATTTTTGTAGCTGATTCTTTATGGGAGAAGGTGGGGTTGGAGTGGGGATGAGGTCTACCATTCACATCTATGCTTAATTTTAATTGTACATTAATGTTTGTTGGTCTCTTGTGATAGTTCTTTAGTCTTATCTCAGAAGGGTAATGGGAGAGGCAACATTTCAAAAGCAAGATCAAAATTCTATATTCTAGAAGGGACCTTCTTGAAATTAGTGAGGTGAGGAAAAGATTACCAGTTGAAAAAGAGAAAGAGGTCTTTTTTTTCTAATAATATTACTTAATTTTGACGTGACATCTAATATAATGCAGACCCTTCCGTATTCCCACTTTCAGTGAGACTAAGCATGGGAAGGTGAGTGACAACAAGGGCCTTCACTGCCCTTAATCAATGATAACCTCTACTATAAGTTACATAACAATGTATTGCAGACCAAAGCAGAATAACTGTAAGAAGTAATTGTATTCCTAAATGCTGATTAAATAAAATGAGAGCATAAACTAAGCAATTATTTAAGTCTAAAGAGAAAATGTGAAGAATTTCAAGGCACTGAAAACCTACACGCACACTCCAGAAATTCTCATCAATAATGAAAGAGAAGGCAAAAGTCATGTCAATGCCTTGAATAATTTTGAAAAGGAGATGGGTGTACTGAGAATGGAATTTTAGAAACCTTTTCTGAGTTTAACAACAGAAATACAACTAACAGACTAATTATACAAAACCAAGGTAATTCTACCAGAATTCAAAGTATGCCACCATAAAAATAGAAGTATCATAAATGAATATATTCTTCAATAATATTTGACAGAGAATATAGAAGTTCAGAAACTGTGCACAACAATATATGTTGCCATAGGAAGGTCCATGGGTAGAAAGGTAGAACTATTTAGGAACAACTCTAAGAACAGGAATTAAACAACACCATGACAAATATAGCTAGAGCAAACTACTTTAAAAACAGACATTTTATTGTTATATTTTGTTTTTATGTTGCTTATTTTTGCACCTAGAAGTCTTGTGGAAAGACACTGGAAGATCACATCAATATCTAGCTGGTATGTGAAATAGAAAACTTGAGCATCCAATTACAGGCAATAGAAAATAAAAATGTAATGAAATTACAAATTTAAATATTAACTTAAAGTTATTAAAATTAAATTAAACATATATCAGAAAATCTTGATATCCTCAATCAACAATTAAAGTGAACCCTAAAATATTAAAATGGCATAAAGAGTCAAAAGTGCAAAGAATAACTTAACATCAATCAAAAATTATATTGAAGAGGCTTGAAAGGCAGAGAAATTAAAACTACAAAGAGAAACCTCAAAAAAGATGTGAAGAATTTCTAGATGTCTAGTTGAAAAAAAGCCTGATACAACGGGAGTTCAAATTGGATCAAGTGTGAAAGGGCAAAGTTGCCGAAAGAGGAATAAGGAAATATACTTGGTACAAGACCATAATTACAGGAGTATGGCTGGCCCAGCCCAGGAAAGATGGTGCTATTAGCACCTTCTGGATTTTTCATGTGCTCAAAAAGCACTAGGTTGGATGCCGTGAGAAGATGCACAGAAGTCTAAAATACATCTTCCAGGATCTGATAGTCTAATTGAGGAGATGCATGTACACACATTGTTTTAAAAAGACAAGGAGGTAAGTATATAGTGTCACTGAAGGAACGTAGCTAACGCGTGCTGCACCAGAGGAAGGAGAAACACGTGGTTGGAACAAGTGCAAACTTCAGCACCTGAACTGGGACTTGAAGGACAGGCACAATTTCAATACATGGAGATAGCCATAAGGTCAAAGTGTGGCAAAAAGGTCAAAGGCAGCGGAGGGTGTGCTTTACTGAAATAACACATAAAGGTGGAAAAATACTCCAGAAGTGAAGACTATTTCAGTTCAGGGACAGCAAATTATCTGTATATGGGAATGGAGGAAGAGAAGTACAAGCAGGTAGACAGAACAGGACTGTAAAACAGACTGATTTGAAAGCCAGACTGAGGAGTTTGAACTTTCTTCTGGAGGCAATTAGAAACCAAGAAAAATGTCTAAAGAGGTGAGGCTCTTGATAGTAACAGAGAGAAGGATTTTTTTTTTTTTGCTTTTTGGTGAGGCAATGGGGATTAAGTGACTTGCCCAGGGTCACACAGCTAGTAAGTGTCAAGTATCTAAGGCTAGATTTGAACTCAGGTCCTCTTGACTCCAAGGCCGGAGCTCTACCTACTGCACCACCTAGCTGCCCTAGAGAGAAGGTTTAGGAGGAAAGATGGGTTTTGTTTTGGACATGTTGAATTTAAGATGTCTACTGGACATCCAGTATGAGATGTCTGAAAGACAGTGGGATATGTGAGACTAGAGGTCAGCAAAGGGATTGGGGCAGGATAGTCAGAATCACTGGCACAAAGATGGTAATTAAATCCATGGGAACTGACGAGGTCACTAAATGAAGAGGTGGAGAGGGAGAAGAGAAAAGGGCCCAGGCCAGAGCCCGGTGGGACACCTGTGGTTAAAGGACATGCTCAGGATAAGGAGACAGTAAAGGAGGCGAAGAAGGAGTGGTCAGGTAGGTAGGAGGAGAACTAGGAGAGAATGGTATCTCAAAAACCTAGACAGAAAAAGGTATCAAGGGGAAGGGCGGTCAAAGGCTGCAGATAAATCAAGGAGAATGAGGATTGAGAAACGGCAATTGGATTTGGCAACTAAGACATCATTAGTAACTTTGGAGAGAGTAGTTTTGATAGAATGATAAGGTTGAAAGCTGGGTCGTAAGAGGTTAAGAAGAGAGTGAGAAAAAAAGAAAATGGAGGCACCTATTGCAGAAGACTTTCTTTTTTTTAAGGTCTTTTTTTTCTTTTTTTAAATTTATTTTATTAATTTATTTTGATTTATCAACAATCACTTCCATATGCTTTTGAGTTTAAAATTTTTCTCCCCCTTCCTCCCCACCACCCTCCCCAAAATGGTGCATAATCTGATATAGGCTATACATTTATATTCCTATTAAACATATTTTTATATTAGTGAAGCTGTAAGTACAAATTCTCACTAGTGTTTTGCTTTTGACCACCGCCTCCCTCAGTCCCTCCCTTTTCTTCCCTTCCTTCTATCCCCTCTCCCTTTTCTTTTCCCTTTTCCCTCCTACTGCCTATAGGGCAAGTTAGATTTCTGTACCTAAATGATTATGTTATTCCCTTTTTGATCCAAATCTGATGAGACTAAGGTTCATACAATGCTCATCCCCCTCCCTTCTTTCCCTCTGCTGTAATAGGATTTTCTGTCTTTTCCTGTAGTGTACTTTACCCTTGTCTGCCTCCTGCTTTCTCAGTATATTTTCTAAGATCAGACTAATCCACTCACTTGGATCCATTTAACCCACCTGATTAGATTTTTTTTTTATCATTACATCAAAGTCAACTAATATCCACCCCCTTTATGCACACTCCTTTAACATGGTGTAACAACAATACAGTTCTCAAGAGTTGCAAGTTTCATCTTCCCTTGTAGGGATGTAAACAATCCACCCTTATTAACAACATATTGTATCTTTCTGTCCCATTTACCTTTTCATGTCTTTCTTGAATCTTGTACTTGAAGATCAAATTTTTTTTGAGCTCTGGTCTTTTTATCAGGAAGGCTTGGAAGCCCCCTATTTCGTTGAATATCCATCTCCTCCCTTGAAAAATCATGCTCATTTTTGCAGGGTAGTTGATCCTTGGCTGCAATCCAAGCTCCTTTGCCTTAGGGAATATCATATTCCACGCCCTGCAGCCTTTTAATGTAGAAGCTGCAAGGTCCTGTGTAATCCTGACTGTGGTTCCATGATATTTAAATTGTTTCTTTCTGGCTGCTTGCAGCACCTTCTCTTTCATCTGGTAATTTTGGAATTTTGCTATTATATTCCTTGGCATTGTCAATTTGGGATCTCTTTCAGGTGGTGACCAGTGTATTCTTTCTATGGTTATTTTACCTTCTGGTTCTAGGACTTGGGGCAGTTTTCCTTTATGATTTCCTGAAAGATACTGTCCAGGCTCTTTTTCTCATCATGATTTTCAGGTAGTCCAATAATTTTTAAATTGTCTCTCCTGGAATGATTTTCCATGTCAGTTGTTTTACCAATGAGGTATTTTATGTCTTCATCTATTTTTTTCATTTGTTTGTTTCCGTTTGACTGATTCTTGCTCTCTTATAGAGTCATTAGTTTCCATTTGTCCAATTCTAGTTTTTAACAGATTGTTTTCTTCTGTTAGTTTTTGTACTTCCTTCCAATTGGCCAATTGTATTTTTAAGGGATTTGTTTTCTTCAGTGTACTTTTTTCCAGTTTGCCAATTGTGTTTTTAGGGACTTGTTTTCTTCAGTGTACTTTTTTTCCAATTGGCCAATTGTATTTTTTAAGGACTCTTCTACCTCTCTCATTAGACTTTTAAAATCCTTCTTGAGCTCTTCTAAGAAGGCTTTTTGGGCTTCAGACCAGTTCATATTCCCTTTTGATGTTGCAGATGTGGGTTTGTTGACAATGTTGTCCTCTTCAGAATTTCTGTCTTGATCTTCACTCTTCTCATAATATGAATCTATGGTATGTTTCTTTTTACTCATGGTTTCTTTATTCCCTGGCCTTTAAAGAGATTGAGCTCTCCTGCTGGGGAACAGAGGGCACTGACCCAAGCTTCTTGTATTGGGAGCCTAGGTCTTGGTCACTAGTCTTGTGTGCTGGGGCCTCTTATGTTGGCAATTGGAAGCTGTAGGGTTCTGGCAGCTTACCTCATGTTGGGCTGGAATCAGCAAGGCTGGAAGTTTCAGGCAATTCTAGGTTGCCTGCTTTTCCTTTCCTTTAGCTTTCTTCAGCTCCTTTTAGATGGGTGCTACAGGGTATTTATCTGCCTCGGGCCTCTTGCAATGCTGCCTCCCTCACTTCTGCTAATGCACTGGGAGATTCCTTTGTGGTAGAGTGCTGAGGCACCTGGTGGTTTTCTGAGTTGGTTTCCACCGGTTTTCCCACCCTCACTGAGGCACTCAGAGGTCCAGGTGTTGGCGTTTGCCTGCTGTACCACCTGGGCTTCAGGATCTCCTCCTGGTTGACAGCTGAAGGCCATAGGGTTCTGATGGCTTACCTGGTGTTGGGTTGGAATCAGCAAGGCTGAGACTTTAGGAAGACTCTAGGATGCTTTCTTCAGCTCCTTTCAGATGAATGCTGCAGGGTGCTTATCTTCCTGGGGCCCTTTGTAGTGCTGCTTCCCTTATTTTTGCTGAGGCACTGGGAGACCCGTTTGCTGGGCTGCTGCACTGCTGTTCCCTGTCTTTCTTCTAGTTCAGCTGTTCCAGGGTTTTTTTTTTTCTGGGGTGATATTTTCTGGGTTTTCAAAGGTTGATAGGGAAGGGTGAGAGCGACTACCTTTTTACTCCACCATCTTGGCTCCCAGAAGCAGAACAGTGCAGAGGACTTTTTCAATAAGCTAACCATGAAGGGCAGAAGAGATATAGGATGATGGATGGAAGTGATCAATAGTGCCACATGCTATAGAGGATGAAGACTAAAAAGAAGGCCAATGGATTCAGTTGCTAAGAAGTCAATGGTGACCTCTAAGTATATGGCATCAGCTGAGTGATAAGGCATAAGGGGGAAACCAGATAATAGAGAGAAGGACAAAAACAAATGGTAAGGAAATAAAAGCAGTGAGTAAACATCATTTCACAAGCAGCATATGTAAGGGAGGACAGCAATAAGAAAGATGTTAGAAAGGCTACCAGGGACTAAAATTAGAGTAAGCAGTAAGGCAGTGGAATGAGTGAGGTTTATGCAATGGAAGAAAACTAGTAAACAGCCTCAAAGAAATGTTCAAGAGAATAGAGCTTCAGGGGGACTAGGGAATGGAGGGGGTTTCAATTTTGAAATCAAAGAAAGACTGACCAATGAAAAAAAGTAGATGGGACAAGGCAAGTCACCAAAAAAGCTAAATTATTAGAAGATACCAATCTGAAATTATGCTGTAGATACAACATATGTATGTTGTATGTAATTATGTATGTAATTTCAACTCGTGCAGTGATAATAGCCAATAGCAGCAGGGCAGCTCCTGCAATTATAACACTTAAGAAAACTCAAATACTTTTTATTAATTTGGAAAGATTAGCATTGCTATCTAGCATATACTGAGAGCAAGCGTCATGAGCTGAATAGGGTGAAAGAGGCTCCACCAAATGCAGAGTTTTGATTCCTCAATTTTTGAAAGCATTCTTCCTCACTCACTGAAAAGTATATGAAATCCACATACAGAACTGATGCTGTGGGATGGATTGTATGCTGCACTGTCAGGGTGACAATCGACCAGACAAACCTAGCCTAGATTGTTTATCTCTTCCACATATAACTCTAGATGCAAAGTCACTTCTGGCCAATAAACCTGACTTGTTTTTTAATTGGTTCTTTCACTAAGAATCGAATCAGAACATGAGGCTACCAAAATTGTTATGCAAATTAGGGAAAAGCATTGCTAGGGCCTTTCTAGGATCATTTCTGTCTCACTCCTTTCTTCTTTTTTTTTTAAACCTGTGTTTCTAACAGACTTGATTTGCAAACAGCTTTGTGGTCCCTATGTCACAGAGGCTGTGTCTGCACACCCTGCAGTTTTCCAGCTGCCTCCCAGCCCCCCCCCCAACACCTTCAGACCCCTTCTCCACAGTGCTATACAGACAGATCACCATCAGCAGTCAAACTAGCACTAGCTTCAGGAAAATGATTGTTTCCTGGAAAGAAGTCTAAGCTGAGATGAGCAGAGGATGGAGAAGGGAGACAAATGACCTTCCCCTCCCATTCTGGCTAGGGAAAACAGATTCATCAGAGGGGAAAATTGAGCTTCTTGAAACATATAAACTAAATGTAAAACCCTAAGGATATTACTTAGGGAAAAGTTTCACAAAGCATTTAAACATCACTCTTTTTTACAGGATTGCTGTAAGTTCAAAGGGTCATATCTATAGTATTCTGTGGAGATTAAACAGAGTATTATAAAGATTGTATTTGAAGAGATGCAGATTGCTTCCTTTTATAGCTACACAACTGTTCACATGCTCCTTAGTAATCTAATCAACAGGTCCTGCACTACACAAAAAAAAAATAATTAACCAATCTCTGTGTTAAGGAAACAGTTCTAACCCAGAGCAAGTCTGCCCAACATTCATTTATACTGGCTCGTCCTTGGAAATAAAAGATATTGAAATGCAGTGAAGCAGGCTGGGTGGGTCAACAGCATAAAGCCATGGCAACAACACATCTCACCAGACAATTCCACTGTGTTTCTTTGCGTGTTCTTGCTTTTTCTTTTCTCTCCATCACACACAGCTTCTTTTCACTATCATATTTGTATATTCATAGAACAGTTAATATTTAAGCAATCGTGAATGCTCTGGTGCCTATATCAAAACAGCCACTCCTGCTTGCCAGCCTGGATACAGCACATGAATTCTAATGTTAGTTGCCTTTATTTAAACAAAATTAAGTTCTGTGCTCTCTGCCAAGGGTTATTTACAAATTATTGCTTTCTTCAAAAACACCACACACTGCAATAACACCCAGAAAGATAATGTATTTTTAAGGATTTGCGATTACCATAAAGACATTAGCTCTGGAGCTATGACCAGACAGGTTGAATACATGCTTTCCTGGCTTTCTTTCTAAATCTGTCACCAAAAATGCTTTTCTGGGCACTACAGGACCAGGGCTGACACTAATTTAACCAAATTTAATTTATAGTTAAAGCTTGTCTCCAATGCTCTTGGAGGCCTGGTCTTTCCCTTTTTCTTCTCTTAATTTTATAGTTATAATAGTATTTCAAAAGAAGGAGAACAGATGATGTCAACTGCACAAAAGTCAAGTAATTTGTGAGTCTTACACTTGTTAGCTTAATTTATTGTCATAATCTGAGGAATGAGACTCTAAACTTGAAACTCTGACAACATTAAATGCAATCCTTACTCAACCTCATTACCACTTTCAGGTCCACCAGGGCCCTAGCCATGTGGTCTGCCAAAGAAGAATATTCGCAGCATACTGGCCTCTCTGTTCTCCCCATCCCACCCCAGAATGGCCAGCCAGTGCAACTCAACCAGAAGGCAGCCCCACTTTTTCATAAGCATGGTAGATTGTTGCACAAGCTAGCAGGATATTTTGATGGCTCAGTCACCTCATCACTGAGGCTACTCACTTGACTGACATAGACTAGAACTCTTCCACACCTTTACATCCTGTGAGGCTCTAGCTTCTGTTTTTCCAGAAATCCTCCAGAGAGGATTTACCCAACATGTCAGAGGCTTCCCTCTTTTCATTTGGGGAGATCCCTTCTATGCTGTGGGCTGGCCATTTCTTATTTCCTTCTCACTATCAAAGTGGCCCATCTCCTTTTCTGGTTAGCCATGTTCTTCATAATGACTGTTCACGCAAGTTGTCATTCTTTATTTGATTTTTTCCCAAACCATGGTGTGCCATGCTTTACAGTCATGCAGCGTAATTGGGACTATAGGAATGATGGACCAAAGTGATTGTACAATAGTGAGCAGCTAGGGATCACTTAAAGCACATGCATTCATTCCTCCCTCATCTTCTCTTCTGTTCACTTGCAAGCCCAACTTTTTATTCAGTGCTTGCTGAAGATATACAGGGTAAGGCTTAAGGCTACCCACCCAGGGGAAGGCAGAGAGAGTGACTTCATCAGATCAAGCATATAACAGGAAGTTAATGCTGGAGGCAACACAACTAGAAAGTTACTCAGGGACTGATTCTCAAGGTATCTCAAAAAAGAAGCTTCCAAAAAAGCATAAAGGATCAGCATGTACATTTGTCTGTGTGTATGTTAATCAAAATAAGGTAACCAAGACATCAACAGCTACTGACACAAACCCCAGATTTTTCACTTCAATAACTAAAGTATAGAAAGTGCTTTACAAGCTTTCTAATATTCTATATAAATGTCAATTACTACTGTTATTATAGAGAGGTAGTATGCTATAGTACCCAAAGGAAATCAGGAATGCCTATGTTCAAATCTCACCTCAAAGACTTACTAGCTGTGTGACCCTGGGAAACTCAACCTCTCAGAGACTCAGTTTCCTCAAAAGCAATAATACTAGAGATAATAATAAAGTAGTGACAATAATACCACTTACTTCACAGGGTTCTCCGTATCAATATCCTACGATAGCTTAAAACTGTACTAGGACTTTTGAGACATGTTGCATGTAAAGTGCTTTGCAAACACTAAAGAGCCATGGAAATACGAGCTACCACTGTTTTATATATGTAAAGGCCATCCTTGATGAAAAAAGGAAGAAAAGAACACAGAGGCTTTTGCAAGTGAATACTAACTACATTCTATACAGGGGTATAGAGAATGTGCAATCTAGCTAGGTCTACTATTAAGTAACTGTAAGAAATTATTTAACTTGATGGAACAAAATAGAGGTTTTCCTAGGGAAAAAAAATGTTTCTTAGACATAAATTGAGATCTTACCAGGCTCCATGACAAATATAACTACAGAAAAAATTTGGTCAGTGATAAAGTACTGACATAAAGCGAGGTGTTTGACAGGAAGATATAAGATCTCCAAAGAACTTTAACATTATGGTCAGTAACTCAGATAAGGTCAAAACAACAGATTTGTTATTGATTGCAAAGTTCTCCATATGCACAGGAGATATTATTTTAATTGCAGCAAACCCCAGAATGGTGTGAAACTCCATCAATAAAATCCATACCAATGGGAAAAAGACAGATTTAAGCACTGCCAAGGAAAAAACAAAGTGGATGAAAAATGCCCACTGCCCAGACTATGCAATCTAGCTTAAATACTATACAAAGTCAAATTGTTTCCATTTATACCAAGCCAGAGAACAACTACTTTGAATGAGTAAAATGTCTGAATCATAGGATATTTTAAAAATATATTCTGATTAAGAGCCTGGCACTTAAACTCAATTTCCTCTGAGTCTGGGTGGGAGGCATAGCTACTAGGGTAATCCTGGGCTTCCTAGAGCCCAGTCCTTTCAGTAAGTAGGATCAAGTTTGTTACTAACAATGTGACTTAAGAGAAAACCCCAAATGGGATCATGAAGAGTAGGACACAACTAAAATAACAAAACAACAACAAAATTAAATCTACATACAGAAGATAATTAAACCTATAAGAGTTGAAGAACTCACCAAGAGATTGTAGAGGAGGCAGAGCCAAGATGGTGGATTAGAGGCAACCCAGTTCAAACTCTCTCAACAGTCCCATTCATGCAACTTGAAAATAAGATCTCCAATACATTTTTTAAAAAGCAGAGCCAACAAAAGGTCATCATGAGACATTTTTCTGGCCTAAGAAAACTTAGAAAGGTCAGCAGGATAACTTTGTGACAGCAGGGGGGAAGCCTGTTCAGAGCCCACACACACATTGACAGCAACAGTTGCCACAGCAGAAACAACAGCAGCAGCAGTTTTGGGAGCAGTCAGCCCAAAGATAGTAAAGGGGTCAGACAACTGGGCAGAAAGAGATTCCAGGAGACCCTCTGCAGGCACTAGGTAGAACTGGCACCTTTATTGCTCATATGCAGTTCCAGCATGGAGAGGAGTGCTGGGAGTCAGTGACAAGGGAATAGGAGCCCTTGTCACAGTTCTAAGCAAAGAGAGCGCTGGTACTTGCGGCTATAAGAGTCGAGGTGCCCTTCCTGGGTAAAGACCAGAGCACAGACCAGTCAAGCACCGATCATGTCTCCCAGCACCACACTACCTTGCAAGCACCAACAACTTACAGACCCTCAGAAGTAGCTCTGAGAACAGGAGTACAAAAAAAGCCTAAAGCTTGGGACAGTGACTCCCCATCACCAGCTGAGTATAGTCCAACTTTAACATAAAGACCAAAGTCAAGAAATAGACTGGGAAACTGAACAAACAGCAAAAAAAGAAATTGACTATAAAAATTTACCACAGTGGCAGGAAGACCAAGACACAAACTCAGAAAATGACAACATAAAAACAGCTACAATCAAAGCCTCAAAGAAAAATGCTAATTGGACCCAGTCCAACAAGAATTCCTGGAAGAGTTCAAGAAAGAGATAAGAGTGGGACAGGAAAATTTGGGAAAAGAAATGAGAGTGATACAGGAAAATTATGAAGAGAGAATTAGAGGCTTAGTAAAAGAGGCACAAAAAATACTGAAGAAAATAACATCTTAAAAACCAGAACAGACCTAATGGTAAAAGAGTCACAAAAATCCACTGAAGAGAAGAACTTCTTAAAAAGCACAATAGGCCAAATGAAGGAGGTACAAAAATTCACTGAAGAAAAGAACTCCTTAAAAGCAGAACTGACCAAATGGGAAAAGAGGTACAAAATCTCACTGAAGAAAAGAATTCCTTAAAAATTAGAATTGGGCAAGTGGAAGTCCACAAGACATTAAGAAACAATAAAAGAAAGCCAAAAGAATAAAAAATAGAAGGAAATGTGAAATATCTCATTGGAAAAACAATTGATCTAGAAAACAGATCAAGGAGAGACAATTTAAGAATTGTCGTAACACCTGAAAACCACGCTCAAAAGAAAGAAGAACCTAAACATCATATTTCAAGAAATTATCAAGGAAAATTGCCCTGACATCTTAGATCTAGAGGGTAAAATAGAAGTTGAAGATTCACCAATCAGCTCCTAAAATGAAAACACCCAAGTTCAGAGCTCTCAAGTCAAACAGAAATAATTAAAATAGTGTGGAGCGACAGTTTGGATCACACAAGATTTAGGGGCTTCCACATTAAAGGAGCTAGGATTACGATAAAAAATAACCTGCTAGCCAAATTGAGTCTAATCCTCCGGGGTTTGGGGGGGGGAGAAAATTGATATTTAATGAAATAGAGGACTTTCCAGCATTCCTGATGAAAAGACCAGAGCTGAATAGAAAATCGGACATTCAAACAGAGGGCCCAAGAGAAGGATAAGAAGGTAAATGTGAAACAATAATCATAAGTGTTACAATGAAGTTAAATAGTTTACATTCCTATATGGGAAGATAACACATGTAACCCTTAAGAATTTTATCTTATTAGGACAGTTAAAAGGAGCTAAAATAAGGGCTGAAGCAGAATCTATTTTGCTCAGATGAACTAAAAAAGGCAGGGGTAGCAATCATGATCTCACACAAAACAAAAGTAAAAACAGACCAAATTAAAAGGTGTAATCTGGGAAACTACATTTTGCTAAAAGGTACCATAGACAAGGAGGAGCAAAAATTTCTACAGCAAATTTCTCTAATAAAGGCATCCTATCTCAAATATATACTCAATATAAAACTGAGTCAAATTTATAAAAATAAGAGTCATTTTCCAATTGACAAATGGGCAAAGGATTTTTACATTGGAAAACTGAGGTAAAGTGAGGCACAAAGTTCCAAGTATATCCAATTTATTGGTAAGACTAGCAATTGACAATAAAAGGGTTCTCTTGATTCCTGAGTCAGTCAAAAGACCATGAGGTAGGGCTTACCAGCCTTCATACAGTTTTGGGGAGCATGAGAGAACAAAGAACAGGGAACATAAAACAATATAATTGGTTTCAAAGTCTGAAGTACCATAGATGATGGAAGTCAGGAATGCAGGACAAGCAACAGCTCCTCCACCCATCTGGTGCTATGGAAAGCTCACCAGTGGTGTCCACTTGCATGGATAACAGTGTAGACTTTCTTGAAGGGCATCCAGCGTTGCAGAGATGATAGACTTCTTAGTGAGATAATAGACATCCCTTAATTGTACATAGGCAGTAAGATCTGTATAGACAATATATTCTTTTGAATTAAGGTGACTGATGGGACAACTTAGGTCAGGGAGGAAAAGTAAACTTCAGAACTCAGAGACTAAGAAACATGGCTTAGAAAATTTTACATGTTGGGGGGTGATAAAGAATAAAATCAATTACAAAATGGTATCAGAATGAAATTGATCATCAAAGGCTATAAACAGGCAGTTTTCAGAAGAAGAAATCAAATCTATCTATAGTCATGTCAAGAAATGCTCTAAATTGTTAATGATTAGAGAAAGGAAAATTAAAACAACTCCGAGGTATCAGCTCACATCTATCAAACGTGACAAATGCTGGAGGGCACGACAGAAAAAGAGGTACATTAATGAACTGTTGGATGACTAGTGAACTGGTCCAACCATTCTGCAGATCAGTCTGAATCTAGGAGCACAGGGCTATAAAACCCTTTGACCAAGCAGTGCCACTGCTAGGTCTATACCCTAAAGAGATCAAAGAAAAAGGAAAAGGACCCATATGAAGAAAGCTGTCCATGGCAGCTCTTTCTGTGGTGGCAAAGAATTGAGAATTGAGATACTCATCAACTGGGGAATGGCTGAACAAAGTTGTGACTTAAGATTGTGATGGACTACTACTGTGCCATAAGAAATGATGAGGGAGCTGGTTTCAGGAAAAAAAAAAACATAGCAAGACCTATATGAACTGATGCAAAATGAAGAGAGAAGAACCAGAAGATCATTGTGCACCGTAACAGCACTGTTGTCATAATGATCAACTGTGAAAGACTTGGCTACTCTGATCAATACAATGATCCAAGATAATGCCAAAGGATGCATGAGGAAAACAGGCTGTTCACTTCCAGAGGGAGAACTGATGAACTAATGAACTCGTGAAACTATTGCTGGGAGTCCTTAGGGCCTGACATACTTCAAACAGTTCATGAGTAGTTTCCCCAGTTCCACTGTCCCTGCTCAAGCCATTTTGTTTAACCAGCTATTTACTTAAATAAGCCCATTCTTCATAGACAGACAGTACAAGGGGAAACTTCTGGCTAACCTCTCTCTGAATGATCGTATGATGCAGCTTGACTATGATCATCCTTCTCGCTCCAAAGTCCAGGGATCTCGTGTGCTCTACACCATGCCGCCTTTCAAACACAGACATGCCTGGAGCTTGTGAATCCCTCCACAGTACATTATATAAGAGTAAAAAGGTCAACAACCCTAGCTTGACTATTTCTTATTATTACTAGATTGCAGGCTCCTTGAGGGCAGGCATTGTCTTTTGCCTCTTTTTGTATCCCCAATTCTTAGCACAGTTTAATGACTGATTAAACACTTTAATGAAACACTCCTTTCACAGACTCGTGTACACATTCAGATAAGATACGTGTGTGTGTGTGTGTGTGTGTGTGTGTGTGTGTGTGTGTGTGTAAAAGTAGATTCCTGTGTGTAGTCTAAAACATTTCCTGGCTCAGATTCACCTTCACCTTCCTCCTCCTCCTTTTTCCTTTTCCTCCCTCCTTTCCTCCCTTCTTCTTTCCATCCATGTCTTTTTGCGTCTCACAGCTAGCCCTTTGAAGGTGCTATGGTTTCTTCATTGGGACAACTCAGTACAACATAAAAACACATGTGGGAGATGCCAGGGCACACTCAAGCCCAGGAGCCTCATTTCATGAACAATAGCTTCACATGGGCTCCAAATCCCCTTTGAGCATGGTTTTAGGGAATAAAAGGCATTTGTTTTCAAACTTACTAATTATATCCACTAAATGCTGTTCATGTTGTCAACTTTCCCCCACTGTGAGAATTACAAAATCAGTCATAAGATTAAACCAAGAAAATGACTAAAGCAATTCACAGAATACTAAGCCAGCTGGGTTCATTTAAATCCTCTATGGCAACAATCTTTGTGGTGATCCAAGTAAAACCTGCAGCTAGAGTCCCATAAATCATCATTTTGGGGGGTCTGCTCCAGTGCCCAAGTTATTTATTGCCACACAGACATGTGAGGGACACATCACCCCCACTCCCCTCAAAGTCCTGCAAATGGAGGCCCTGCAATCTTACCTCCCTCTTTGTAAGTTCTCTGCTTAGTCAAAGGATCCTAGATCGAGAACTGAAAGGGCCCTTCAAGGTCACTGAGCAACTGATGAGGAAACTGAGGCCCCGAGAGCATCACGTGTCAGAGGCAGAGTCTGGATCGAGATCTTCCCAAACCCAGCCCTCTCTAGCCACTTCAGGCTTACTTAGACAAGGAAAATACACTCATGCAGTAATAGCAATCACTCAGTTAGCCAAGGTTTGTTCATTACCAGCTCTGTGCCAGGGAATGTGCTCGGGATCTAAAGACAAGACAGTCTCTGCCCTCCAGGAGTTTGCATCCGGCTAAAAGCATAAGATCCCAGGCAGAGGACCCTAGTTCTGGGGCTAGAAGGGACCTCACAGGCTAACAAGTCCATACCCTCCCTTTTCTAGATGAGGAAACTGAGGCCCAGACAGATGAGTGACTTGGTCAGATCAGAAGTCCATGGTGATTTGGTTAGAGAAGGTACTAACAGCTGGGGTGGGGAAAGGCCTTATTTAGCTGGTGGGGTTGAACTGAGCCTTGAAGGAAACTAGGTATTGGAAGCAATGGAGGTAAGGAGGGCCACAGTCTAGGCAAGGGCCTAGAGGCAGAATGTGAAGCACTATATATGAAGCACCACAGGAAGGTCTGTTTTGTAGCACCAGAGTACATGGAGGGGAGTAATAATTAAAAAGCATGGAAAAGTGGACTGCGTTCAGATAGTAGAGGGCTTTACAACGTAGACAGAGTTTATATTTGATTCTACAAGTAGAGGGAGCCACTAAAGTTTATTGAATGGGAGAGTATCTAGTTAGTGGATTGGGACTAGCCACTTCCTCCCCCACCCCCACCCAGTAACGACCATTCAGTTTGAGGGATAGGGTCCAAATGCTATGCCCCTCCTCCAAACAACAATACCAAATAAATAAGACCCATTTTCTGCAGAAGTACCCCACCCTGGAGAAATGGTTTTAAATGGATTTTTTTCTCATTGTTTTTTTTTTTAATTACTAAAACTTAAACACACAATAAGAAAAAGAAACATATTATAAACTTAAATACAAAATAAGAAAAAAAAGCAAGTCATGTGCACAGCAGAATTTAAGAGAGGATTCAAAATATATAGCAATAAATTTCCACTTCAAGAAAGCCTATATATTAAATACTACACATTGTGTGAAGAGCATCTATCTTTTCCTTGCTTCATTTTAAGTTTTCTTTTGTTCTCTGCTGTGCACTTTTTGCTTTGTTCTTCCCCCCTTTTTCCTGCCCCCCCCTCACCGAAGGCTACAATTAAGTGCAGATACATATATATGTGTGTGTGTGTATGTACACATATACATACACATATACACATATAGACATATACTTTCCCTAACAAATTCTACTTCTGATCTTTGATTTTATGTTTGTGTGTATCTCTTATTTTCTATCCCTCCTAACTCCTCTACTTCACTTCTACCTGCTACCTTGCCCTCCTACTACTTAACCTAGCCCCCTCAAAGGATCCTTCCCTTAACCTCTCCCTCCTCCCTATCCCCTTGGCATTATATTTCTTTATGAATTTAGAAGGCTTTTATACCCTTCTATACATATATACACATATACACACATACACACATATAAATATATACACACATATATATATAGAGACAAAATGTGTATGTGTGTATGTATGTGTGTGTGTGTGTGTGTGTGTGTGTGTGTGTGTGTGTATAGATGTACTGCTCCCTCTTAAACCCATTCCCAAATGAAAGCACATTTCCAGGACAGTCCTCCTCCCCCATTTAATTTCTCTGTGTTGGTTCTTCCTCTTGCACTTCATTAGCATAGGATAATTACTCTTTTTAGCTGTTCCTAAATGGTTTCACTCCTTAAAGTCATAACATACTCAGGTCTACCTCAATCTTTCTTACAAACTACCCAATTACTAATAACAATCTTAGACATATGTTTTACATTTTACATACAGTAAAGGTAAACAGTCTGTCCTTTTTGAATCCCTTGTAATTAGTCTTTGCTATGTACCTTATATTTCTCTTGGCTCTTATACGGCAAATCTTCTATTAAGTTCAGGTGGGTTCTTTCTTTTTTTTCCTTTTTTTTTTAAACAAAGTCCTGAAAGCCTGGCAGTTCATTAAATGTCCTTTTTTTTTTTTTCATTCAGGATTATGCTTAGCTTTGCTGGGTATATTTTCAGTTGAAACCCCAGTTCTTTTGCAATTTGATATATAGTGTTCCAAGACCTGTGGTCTTTTAGTGTTGCCATTGCTAGGTCTTGTGTGATTTTAATTGTTGCACCACCATATTTAAATTTCTTTTTTCTTGTTGCTCATAATGTTTTATCCTGGAGCTGGGAGTTTCATAATTTGACTATAATATTCCTGTGGGTTTTCCTTGTAGGATCTCTTTCAGGTGGTGATCGGTGGATTTTTTTTTTCTATTTCTACTTTCCCTACTTATTCTAATGCTTCAGAACAATTTTCTTTAATCATTTCTTGCATCATTATGTCAAGATTTTTTTTCATCAGAGCTTTCAGGTAGTCCAACGATTCTTGATCTGTTCTCCATATCATTTGTTTTTCTTATGAGATGTCTCACATTCTCTTCTATTTTTTCATTCTTTATATTTTGTTTTATTATTTCTCGATCTCTTGTAATTTTGCTGGCTTCTCCTTGCCTAATTCTGATTTTCAAGGAGTCATTTTCTTCCTTAAGATTCTGGATCTCCTTTTCTAATGGGCTGTAAATGTGCCGTTAATGAGGTAAAGGGACATCCCAAATGATCAAGGACCTAAGGACACCTTCCGTAATCTTCAGAAACCATGCCTGGGATGTTATCAATGCAAGAAGCTGCAATAGACTCAATTCTAGCAGAATATGTCCCAGCACAATGGCATCCTAACAGAAAGTTTAGGTCTTAATGGTCTGGAAATGGCAAAGTCAAAGAGCATAAAGGCTGACATTTTCCCAGTGTTACCCAAGAGGGAGGCACATTCTCTTTGGTGGCTACTAGAAAGATGCCACTATAGCAAACTGTTTAAAAGCTTCCAGAGGGTGCCATAGACTGAAAGAAACATCACTCGAGACTATGCAACCCACTCTCCACCCCTTAACCATGACTTCCTGCTTACTAAACAACCTTTTGATGAGTAATTCACTTTTTAAGGTATCTTGGTACTGGGATAGGGGTGCCTGAGATAGCAGATACAAACATTCTGGTCACTAGAAAGGGATATATGCATATCCCCTAGTACATTAACAAGTTGGCATTCAGGTCGCTAAATCAATTTTCTGGGAGTTTGATTAGCATAAATCAGTTTTCTGAAACCTAATAACCCCAGTTAAAACAGATATAATTGAGTTTCTAAACCTGTAAAGCAAAGGAACAGATCCTAGACAGATGATAATCTCGCCCATAAATTTGTATCCTGTAAAGCCAAGTCTGAGTAGCTAGCTAGCCTCTCTCATTAACACTATCTAGTTCTCTCTGTGTGTAAGTAAAATTTAGAGACATTAAATGAGATCAAAGGAAATCTATAATTTTGTCAGTTACTGATGCTCCCAATTCAACTACATGATCAAGTATAACACTGAGTTGCTAATAATTAGTATCACAAAGCCACAACTCAGTTTAAGAATGCTTACTTGGTATTCTGGAAATAGCTTATGCCCATCAATTCATAAACGGGCTGTGAAACAGCCATTAAATCAATCCTGTTTCTTTCTAAAAATCCATTACGAAACATCACCTTATGTCTTATTTCAGAAAACATGGCCACTCTTATTTGACATGACTCAATATTTCTTTTCTGTCATCCCCAAAACAAAAATGGGGCTAAATGAAATCTACACACTGTATACTATAGTGCTCTAACTGAAAAAAGACCAAAGTGGCTATACCCAATAGTCTGCTTTGCACACTAGGCATTCACATATTCCCCTAGCAATCTTACTGACATACATGTGAGGCAGCTTTACATATTCGAAAGTAAAACCTGCACCAACATTAAACCCACAAAAAAGCAGGCCATATGTGAACTGTGATGGACATTGATGGTGGTCACAGGTTCACTTTGAACAAAAGAAGAAAAAAGAGGGATCAGAATTGGGAGAGGGTAAGAGGGGAAAGTCCAATATTTGATACAGAAAGTGTAAGTGAAAAGAATATGGAAAGTATCCTCAAGGTATGATGAGTGTCCCTGGCTGTATTGACAAGGAATACTAATCAGTTTGAGATCAGACAAATTACATTTACAGACTACTGCTCTGCAGAGAATTTAATAAACTGAAAACTGGGGGTTATAATGAAGTCTTCAAACAACCTTAACTATAGTGTTGTAAATATGATGATATCTAAACAGATGTAATCAAGTTCTGGGAAAACAAACAAGTGTTACATTTAAAATATTAGCTGACTAATCTGTACCAATGAAAATAAACTTCAGGATATTTATAATACAATCATTAAACTCAAGGGAAATCTGTATGATTTTCTTTTTTGAGCGGTAGGGGGCATTGGTGGTGGAGAAGAGCAGTAAATAGGGAGAACAAAGGAGATACTTAAAATAAAATTTTCCAAATACTGCTAGAACTCCTGCTGTGTATCTGTGACACTCTGGACCATTATAACACTTGACCAACATCTGGCCTTCAAAAAACGATAAAGCCGTTCCTCTGTCCTGTTGGGAAATCCTTGGCTCCTTGCCCATGAAGCAGAAGGAAAAAGAAATACATTTGTCCTTCATCTTACAAGCATTTTCCTGTAAAGTGGTTCCAATTGGGTGAGTTGAGATGGTATGGGTAAAAGGAAGTATCTTTGAAAGCTATGATAATGACAACAAAGTAACATGGCCTTCTAGTCAATAAAGGTGGCCATATAAGCTAGCAGGGTGACTCTACTAGATGTATGACCCAGTAGAGTAGGCGACCACCAAATTTTCAAGTGCCGATATTGAATAAGAGGAAGTGGAAAAACTCAAAAGAGCAGAAAAGGTAAAATACAAGCTGTAAGAATGATAAAATATGCTGTGGACCCCCAGGGGAAGGGCTGGAAACACACACCTTCCACCAAAGGCAACAATATAAAAAATAAGCAGGGCCAAAACTACGGGCCAGATCTCATCCACCAAATACATCAAAAAGGCCTTCTATTAAGTCAGGCACATAACATCAAAGGAAGCATGACAAAGTAGAAGGAATCTTAGAACCAGGAGAGATCAGGGATGGAATTCCATCTCTGACACACACCTACCCACTGTGTGATCACAGAAGCTGTTAAAGCTCAGACAGCTATAGTTTCTTCATCTGCTAAGAGGAGGTTGACACACATACAGTACCTCCCCAGAACCCTCAGGCTGATCTAAGAATCAAATGAGATAATGCTGACCCCTGGAACAGAACATTGGCCTAAACTGAATTAAATGAAATCTGAACCTTGCACTTGGGTAAAAAAAAAATTAACTTGACAAATACAAGAAGGGGAAGGTCTGGATATACAACAGTTTTGACAAAGATCTGGAGGTCTGATTGGACTGCAAGCTCAGTCTGAATCAGCAATGTGATGTGGCAGCCCAAAAAATGAACATGATCTTGGGCTGCAGTTAGAGGGGTAGTTTCCGGGAATTGGAGGTACTACTGTAACTTGCCCTGGTCAGCTCTCACCTGGAGTACTGAATTCAGCTCCTGAGCCACAGTTTAAGAAGGGCATTGGTAAGCTGGAGAATATCCACAACAGGGCAACCAGGATGGAGAAGGAGTTTGGGATCCTTGTAAAATGAGGATCATTTGAAAGAACTGGGTCTGTTATGTAAAGGAGGTATTCAAAGTCTTCCCTTTGGCCTTAGAGGGAAGGTCCAGGATGTGTGACAGGAACTCGCAAAGATGCCAATTTCAGCTTGGTGTCAGAACCAACATAAGAGTGATCAGAGCCATCCCCAAAAGAGACTGAGCTACCCAGGGAGGTCAGCAAATGGAGGCCAGATGGCCACTTGTCAAGGATGGCATAGTAGGGGCTCTTTTTCTGTATGGGTTAGATTAGCTAGCTGTGAAGATCTCTCCCAAAGCTCACCATCTGACCATTTGTAAAGCCAATGTGTACTAATAAACACATGTGTTGTACAGTTAGACATGAAAGACAGATAGGAAGTATCTGATTGAAAATTTCTATTAAAAACACCAAATATATTTTCACATGATTTCAAGTTCTATGTATATACTTCAGTAAACATTACAGCACGCTGTTTAAAAATTATCTGCTGTGGAAGTGTACAGAATGAAAACTACATCAAACTAAATCCATGAGATATTCTGACCCCCCCCCCCCAAACTAAATTGAAAATTTCCCTACTGGCTCAGCACCACAAAGGTGACACGTTCTTGCTACAGTTCAGAAAATTATGCAGTGGTTCCCAATGATAATGAGAACCCATTAAGTGCAATACAATAAAATACAATGGACTTAAATAAAGGTCAAGAATCAAATAATGTGAAGAAAGCCAACTCTTTCAACCTGAAGATGGATATTTTATCCTTAAGTCACACTGTGCTGCTTAGTTATTTCAAAGGTGCAGAATAGTGAAGCCCAGGCTGATCCTTAAATTACTGGGTGGTTTGAGTCTGGTGGTCGTGAATTATGAAGAGAAAGAATCATGTGTCATTGTAGTATACAATATACATTTATTTTTTAAACACCATGTGACTTAAATGAGTTCCTATCCATCTTTTTTTCTGGCACTGGTACTGCCCTTAAGAGAGTGAAATGGATGGCGGGGCACAAAACTAGGTATGTGACTAGTGACAGCTGAGAACTTCCCAGGCTTGTGACAATGGGACAGGACTTTACTCTGAGCCTTCATTTTCCTCATCTGTAAATTGGTAATAATACTTCCAGCCCTGTGTCTGTCACCGAGATGTGGAAGCATTAAATAACAACATGAAAGAGATTTTAAAACAGGAGACTATAAAATTCAAGGGGGGGGATGAAGAGAATGGAGACAATGATGGGGATGACATGAGTGACCTTCTAGGTTTACCAACCTGAGGATTGGTTGAAGGATTGGGGGTGTTTAGCTTGGAAAGAAAAGACACCAAAACATGATCACTGTCTTAAGTATTTGAAGGGTATTCACCTGAATTAACTGCTTCCACGTGGCTACAGGAGGCAGAACGAGGAGCAATGTTGGAAGGGGCAAACAGGCAGATTGGGCTTGATGTAAGGAAGAACTGGCTAAAAAGCAAAGCTAGCCAAAAGCAGAAGGAGCAGCATGATGGCGAGTTCTCTTCTTTCAGAGGTGCTTCGCGGCAGCACTAGATGCCACTCATCCACTATATTTTAGAGGATTCTTGTTCAGGTCAAGATGGGATGGGATAGACTCAGAGCTCCCTTCTATCTCTAAGATTTTAAGATTCTGTGAACCTCTGCTTGATAAAATTTACATATTTAATATCATCTTCTCTCTGTCTTCATAAGTAAAAATTACACATATTTTTTTCTAATATAGCCAAGGCAGAGAGGAACTTTCCTCAAACCCAACTATGCTCAAGGCATGTGGAGGGGGAGTTGGAAAGAGGGAGGCAAAACCATGGGAAAAAGAAGCTTGCTGAGGGGGAACCAAGATGGAGGAGTGAAAGTAGTGACTTGCTTGAGCTCTCGTCCAAACCCCTCCAAATACTCATAAAAAATGGCTCTAAACAAATTCTGAAGCAGCAGAACCCACAAAAAGACAGAGTGAAGCAAATTTCCAGCCCAAGACAACCTGGTTGATTGATCAGAAAGGTGTATCACACCGGGCTGGGAGCGCAGTGCGGCATAGGCACCCAGGCCACAGCAAACCTGGAGCAGGCCTCAGAGGACTGAATCTCGGGCAGCTGTGGAGGTTTCCAGACTCCTCAATCCACAAATGCCAAAGACGACTTAGAAGGTCAGTGGGAAAAGTCTGTTTCTATCGGTGCTGAGACAGGAAGGTGGGGTTTCAGCTCCATTCCCCAAGAGCATGGCTGGGGGGAGGGGAGCTGCTTCCTGAGCTTATGGCCCTCAGACTGAGGGGGAATCCAGTGGCTGTTCAGGGAGGGATTGCAGGGATCTCTTTGCCAGTGCTGAGGCAGGAATCTCTTGCTTTGCCCATGTTTGGATCTGGGTCACAGTTCTGGGCGGAGGTGCTGGGGTGAGGAGGAACGCTGGCATGGTGGAGCTTGGAGTGGCTGTGGAGAGGAACCCTCCTCACAGTTACAGGACAGAAAGGAATACTTGTGGTCACAGGCCAGGAAAGGAGTAAACACCTCACCCCTTATCATACCACCTTGGAAGAACTGAAAGTTTACAGGTCCCTACAAGTATCTCTGAAAACAGCTGTACAAACCCCTGATGCTTCGGACAATACATTCTCCACATTGGAAGCAGACTCTTACCTTAACAAAGAGTTTAAAACTCAAGTAATTGGCTGGGATCATGAGCAAGCAGCGCAAAAAGAGTCAGACCATAGAATCTTACTTTGGTGAAAAAGAAGATCAAAATATACAACCAGAAGAAGACAACAAAGTCAAAGCTCCTACATCCAAAGCCTCCAAGAAAAATATGAATCAGTCCCAGGCCTTGGAAGAGCTCAAAAGGGATTTTGAGAAGCAAGTAAGGGAAGTAGAGGAAAAACTGAGAGTGATGCAAGAAAATCATGAAAAACAAGTCAACAGCTTGCTAAAGGAGACCCAAAAAAAATGCTGAAGAAAATAACACCTTAAAAAATAGCCTAACCCAAATGGCAAAAGAGGTCCAAAAAGCCAATGAGGAGAAGAATGCCCTAAAAAGAAAATTGGCCAAATGGAAAAGGAAGTCCAAAAGCTTACTGAAGAAAATACTTCCTTAAAAATTAGAATAGAGCAATTGGAAGACAGTGACTTTATGAGAAATCAAGACACAGTAAAACAAATCCAAAAGAATGAAAAATTAGAAAACAATGTGAAATATCTCATTGGAAAAACAACTGACCTGGAAAATAGATCCAGGAGAGAGAATTTAAAAATTATTGGACTATCTGAAAGCCATGATCAAAAAAAGAGCCTAGACATCATCTTTCAAGAAATTATCAAGGAAAACTGCCCTGATATTTAGAACCAGAGGGCAAAATAGAAATTGAAAGAATCCACAGATCTCCTCCTGAAAGAGATCCCCAAAGGAAAACTCCTAGGAATATTGTAGCCAAATTCCAGAGTTCCCAGGTCAAGGAGAAAATATTACAAGCTGCCAGAAGGAAACAATTCAAGTACTGTGGAAACACAATCAGGATAACACAAGATTTAGCAGCTTCTACATTAAAGGACGCAGGGCATGGAATATAATATTCTGGAGGGCAAAGGAGATAGGATTACAACCAAGAATCACCTACCCAGCAAAACTGAGTATAATCCTTCAGGGGAAAAAATGGTCATTCAGTGAAATAGAGGACTTTCAAGCATTCTTGATGAAAAGACCAGAGCTGAATAGAAAATTTGACTTTCAAATACAGGACTCAAGTGGAACATGAAGAGGTAAACAGGAAAGAGAAATCATAAGAGACTTATTAAGATTGAACTGTTTACATTCCTGCATGGAAAGATGATATTTATAACTCATGAGACCTTTGTCAGTATTAGGGTAGTTGGAGGAAAAAAATTATATGTATGTATATGTAGATAGATAGATAGAGGGCACAGGGTGAGTTGAAGATTAAGGGGTCATATCTGGAGAATAAAATTAAGGGATGAGAGAGGATTATACTCGGAGAAGAAGAAAGGGAGAGGTAGAATGGGGTAAATTATCTCACAAAAAAAACAGAAAAGTCTCTTACAGTGGAGGGGAAACGGGGAAGGTGAGAGGGAATGAGTGAATCTTATTCTCATAGGATTTGGCTTAAGGAGGGAATAACATACACATTCAATTGGGTATGGAAATCTGTCTTACCCTACAGGAAAATAGGGGGAAAGGGGACAAGAGAGCAGGGGGATGATAGAGAGGGCAGATTGGGAAAGGGGTAATCAGAAGTAAATACTTCTGAGGAGGGACAGGGTCAAAAGAAAGAATAGAATAAATGGGAGGGCAGGATAGGATTAAGGGAAATAGAGTTAGTTTTTCACAACATGTCTACTATGGTGTTTTGCATAACTGCACATGTACAACCTATATTGAGTTGCTTGCCTTTTCAATGAGGGTGGGTGGGGAGGGAGGAAGAGAGAAAATTTGAAACCCAAAGTTTTAAAAACATATGTTTAAAAAAATGTTTTCATATGCTACTGGGAAACAAGAAATACCAGGAAATGGGGTACAGAAGTCTATCCTGCCTACAGGAAAATAGAAGGGGAAGGGGATAAGAGAAGGGGAGAGAGATAGAAGAGAGGACAGACTAGGGGAAGGGATATTCAGAATGCATGCCATCTTGGGGTGGGGGGGGGGGAGATGGGGTGAAAATTTGGAATTCAAAAACTTGTGGGAGTGAATGTTGAGAACTAAAAATAAATAAATTTATATCAAAAAAAAACAAAGAAAATGAGCTAATAAAGAAAAAAAAGAAAAAGAAGCTTGCTGCATCAGAGTACCTGGAAATGATGGCAGTTTAAGACAATGGCAATTAGATTACTTTAGCTTCATCAACTGACAAGTCTGAAAATTATTTAAACTCATCAAAAGATCCTTTCAATAATAATTGGGTACCACAAGACTGACCATTAAATATTTTTACGGCTAATATGAAGCCATCAAAAAGGAAAATATCAAAATGATGAAAGATGTTCTGAAAGCAGACATGTTTCCATTTTTATTATATCAGAAGCTTTGAGCAAAATTGACCCTAAAGGTCTAAGGAAAAGTCAAGAATGTTCACATTATTGTTAAAGCATAAAAGGAAATGGCATGTTTTTGAATTGAGGAAGAAAATATTTTTACCCTTCCCTCAACATGGCACAGTGGGCAGAAAGGTGGCCATGGAGCCAGGGAAGACCTGAGGATAAGTCATACCACTGACACATATTGGCTGTGTGATTCTAGGCAAGTAACTTCACCTCTCAGTGACTAAGGCAACTTCATAAGAATACAAACTGCAAATGGATAATTTTGATTACATTAAGTTAAAAAGGTTTTGCACAAACAAAACCAATGCAACTAAGATTAGAAGGAAAGCAAAAAGATGGGAAGCAATTTTTATAGCCAGTGTTTCTGATAAAGGCCTCATTCTAAAATATAGAGAACTGAGTCAAATACAAGTCATTCTCCAATTGATAAATGGTCAAAGGATAGGAACAGGCAATTTTCAGATGAAGAAATTAAAGTTATGTATAGTCATATGAAACATGCTCTAAATCACTATTGTTCAGAGAAATGCAAATTAAAACAACTCTGAGGTACTACCTCATACCTATCAGGTTGGCTAATACAAGAAAGTAATATGACAAATGTTAGAGAAGATGTGGGAAAATTAGAACACTAATGTATTGTTGGTGTAGTTGTGAACTGATCCAACCATTCTGGAGAGTAATTTAGAACTATGCCCAAAGGGCAATCAAACTGTGCTTACCCTTTGATCCAGCAACAGCACCACTAGGGCTGTATCCCAAAGAGATTATGAAAAAAACAGAAAATGACCCACATGCACAAAAATATTCATAGCAGCTCTGTTTGTGGTGGCAAAGAATTAGAAATGGAGAGGATGTCCATCAATTGGGGAATGGCTGAACAAGCTGTGCTATATGAACGTAACAGAATGCTATTGTTCCATAAGAAATGGTGAGCAGGTGAATTTCAGAAAAACCTGGAAAGACATGAACTGATGCCAAGTGAAATGAGCAGAACCAGGAGAACATTGTGCACAGTAACAGCAACATTGTATTTTTTTTTTAATTTTCGGTGAGGCATTTGGTGCTAAGTGACTTGGCCCTGAGTCACACAGCTAGTAAGTGTTATGTATCTGAGGCTGGATTTGAACACAGGTCCTCCTGACTCCAGGGCCAGTGCTCTATCCACTGTGCCACCTAGCTTCCCCCATTGTGTTTTTTCTTTATTGTGGTTTTCCCTTTTGTTCTGGTTCTTTTTTCACAACATGACTAATGTGGAAACATGTTTAACGTGTAAAGCCTATATCAAAGTGCTTGCTGTCTTGAAGAGGGGGGAGGGAAGAGAGAAAGAGAGAAAAGTTTGGAACTCAAAATCTTACAGAAATGAATGTTGAAAATTATTTGCAATTGGAAAAAATACTATTACATAATTTTTTTTAAAAAAGGATTATTATAAGTACCAACTATTTTTATTTTTTAAAAAAATATAAATTGCCGAAAAGCAACGAACTTATATAGGTAAGAGTTCCTTCATTTGGGAGATTCCTGTACCAGTGACACTTCAGCTCCAGTATCTGTCTCTAGACTTATTTTACCAAAACTATGTGCTACCAAAACTGTACACACAAAATGATGCTACTGAGACAGCAAAAGCTGTGGCAAGATTCTCTTTTGATGCTGGGAGGCCAATGTCTGTGCACCATGGGTATTGTCCACAATAACTCCTCCATTCCTGGGACCTATTATCAATGAATCAATAAGGTTGCATTAAGCACCTACTATGTGCCAGGCCCTATGCCAAGTTCTGGGGAAACAAAATGAGAAATGCCCTGGGCTCAAGAACCTTCTATTTTTCCGGGAATGTGCCCGCATATTCAGAGATGAGTAAACAAATGCTAAATATACTCAAAATAAACACCCAAATATTGGGGGGAGGGGAGGAGGCATAGCACTCACAATTGGGAGGAGTCAGGAAAGACCTCCTGAAATAGAGCACTCAAGACAGGCCTTGAAAAGAGGCTAAAATGAGGAGACAGACCCCAGAAAAGGCACAGAAGATGGGGTAAGTGACTTGTCACATATGGAGAACAGCTAGTAATAACAACAGTTAACATTAATACATGCCAGGCACTGTGCTAAATGCTTTACAAATATTATCTTATCTGATTCTCACAACAACTCTGGGAGTTAGGTGCATTTTACAGAGAAGAAAACTAAGGCAAACAGAGGTTAAGTGACTTGCCCAGGGTCATACAGATAAGAAGTGTCTGAGGCCACATTTGAGGTCTTCCTAATTCCGGTCCCAGCACTCTATCCACTGTAGCACCTAACTGCCTCTAATAATAGCTATTATTAATAATATTAGCTAGGATTTATATGGTATGCTAAGATTTCAAAAGTGATTTACACATTATTTCATTTGATTCTCACAACAACCCCATGAAGGGGTGCTATTATTATCCACATTTTACAGATGAGGAAACTGAGGCTGTAAGAGGTCAAGTGGTTTGTCCAGGGGGTAGCTGGGAAATATTTGACAACTGACTCTCCAAAGCAGCACACACTCTTAAGTTGAATGTGCATTCTTAACATTTTCTCCATCACTTTCTTAAGCCTAGCCTTAGACAATCAACAAAACAATAAGTTAAGCCCAAGTTTGTAGCAGGTGTAAATACACTGCAAACTGAACCCTGGCTCTCAGGAGCCAACTGGTACGCTCGCCAGGGGACCACAGATAATAAATTTGTGAGGTAGGATTCAAACTCAAGTCTTCTTAACTCCCAGTCTTGAGCCCTATGCTCTATACCACCCTGCTGGCACAACTGGGAGATTCTGATTCATTCACTTGAATAAGCATTTATTATTACTGCACCAGGCACTGTGGTAGGTAAAAAAAATCAAACTGTTCTTGCCCTCAAGGAGCTTGCAATCTACTGCTAGTAAACTGTCCAACACGATCCATGGCCATTACCAAACTTCACCATTTATTTGGCAGGCTCAACAGTGTACACCTTAGGTCCTTCATAATGAAGTGTACACTCAAACAGTCTATGGCTTCTTGCTGAAAGCAGCAAATTGTGTTCTTCACATCACTGAATGGAAATTAGCATAAGAACAATTTAGGTGGGAAAAATGGTGTCATTTATTTTTAGCATAATCAGTGGGTTAGGAGGGACAGTTGAGAAAGAACAGTAGCCAATTATTCTCTGAAACCACAGCTAATCATGCTTTAGTATCCTGGCTACTTCAGTTCATGGAGTCCAGTTAACATCTCTGCCATTTGACACAGTTACAATTAAACAACTGCCTGAATGTTGTCTTCGCAATCCTCTGTTTGGAAGTAGCAGACATGTAGACAGTATTTCTTTTTCCTAATAACAAGTAGCTCCCTAGAAGGCATTTCCCCCAAAGGATGAAAAATCAATGGATAAGAGTGAGAGTGTGTATATGTGTTTGTGTGTGAGTATAAGTGTATGAGAGCTTGTGAGTGTCTGTGTGTGTGTGTGTGTGTGTGTGTGTATGCACGTGTGCATTTTGAAGTGAGAGTGGGAAAGGATGGAAGAAGAAAGAGGTTTAAAAATCTTTAGGTCTCTCTCTTTTAAAAACAGCTACATGATACTATTTCCCGGTAGGTTATTTTTTATTTTATTTGAAGATGGCAAAAATCTTTGTGCTGAATCCTTTGAGCATACCTCTAGTGATACATGTCAGATCAGTGCTATATGGAAGAACTTTTATTTGACAGGTAGATGACAGGAAGAAGGCAATCTCCCAAACAGAGGCTGGAAGTATAAAATTCTCCTGTAAGATTAATGTTCTCTTTTGTTTCAATATATAAATAACTTACTCATTCTTGTTTCAAAGAAACCCATTTATGTCCATAAATTGCATGAACATAAGCATGTGATAATAAGGATATAAAAAGTCTTGTATAATGGGGTACTCTTTAAAGTATGTTAATTTAATTAAAGGAAAAATGGGCATGGATAATATTTAAGAACATTTCCCCTAAAACGTGGTAAATTAATGAAATGGAACATGACTTGCTCGAATAAATGTTGAACATGAAGAATGGAGAGAAGGGTAAGCTGAAGAGGGTCAGACCTAAGACTATGAACTGAAGCATCATGAAATAAACAGAACCAGAAAGACAGTCTATTCAATAGCTACAACATAGAAAGAACAATGACAAAACCCCCTAATATTTGCTAATGATAGTGACCAAGCTTGGCCCTGAAAATGAGGAAAGAATCCATAGGCCTTTCATTTTCAAAGTGGAAGAGGGCCTCTGAGCACAAAACATGGCCTGTACTGTCAGGCTCAGCTCATGTTTGCAGATGTGATGAACTGCAAGCGCGCGCGCTCTCTCTCTCTCTCTCTCTCTCTCTCCTCTCTCTCTCTCTCTCTCTCTCTCTCTCTCTCCCTAATTCTTTTTTAAAAATTTATTGATATGTTTTGTTTTTATATTATCTATCGGCTGCATCCCTATCCCTTCCTCCTCTGAGAGAGGTATCCCTCAACAAAAGATTTTTTTCCTTCCAAAGAAGAAAAAGAGGAAAAAATTCAACAGAACTGATCAATACATCAAAAAAAATGAAACTGTTCTCTTTCTCTGCCTCTGTCTCTCTGTCTCTCTCTCTCTCTCATTTTCTTTCCTTTTTTTTTTTTAGGCTAGGCAACGGGGTTAAGTGACTTGCCCAGGGTCACACAGCTAGTAAGTGTTATATGTTTGACGCCGTATTTGAACTCAGGTCCTCCTGAATCCAGGGCTGGTGCTCTATCCACATCTCCCCCCTCATTTTCTCTTTCACTCCCCCTCCTCCCTCTTTCTCTCTCAGTTTTTCTTTAGTAGAAGAGATAGTTCAGGGGAAAGAAGGTATTTGGAAACGAAGGTGCTATACTAACAAATCACATTTTTTTAAAAATAAAAATTAGGGATTTAGATAATATTTAGTTTCAATATATTTTTATGTTCTTTAAATTTTTAACTACACACAAGGCCAGGAGGATCCCTAGATGACAGAGTTAGAGCTAGAAGGGTCCTTTGAGGCAATCTCCTAGAAGCCCCTCATTTTACTGATTAAGAAACTTAATCCCAGCCACGTTATGTTCAACAATTTGTCTGAGATCACAAGGGTGGTCATTTTCAGACACCAGTTTTGAAACAGTTCCTTTGCCTAGTGCCATTTCCAGTGCACCACACTGTTCTGATGGAACAAAGGCCTTCCCAGGTTCACTGTCCTCCTCAGACCCACACTGGCAAATCATGTCCCCTTCTCAGAGCCTTGAGCAACTCTCCTAGCCTCAAAACTGCAGAGCAGAATCACAGGATTACAAAACCAAACATTAGAAGGTACCTGAGCAGTCATCCAGTCCAACTCATACACAAACCAAACCCCAACTAAATCATACGCATCAGAAAGTTAACTAGCCTCTGCACCTTTTAAGGCAGCCCATTCCACAGATGGGTAACTCCCCTTGTTAGCAAGTTTTCAACTAAAAGCTGCCCAATAGTTGGAGATTTGCATCTGTAAAATGAGTTTCCTCATCTAACTCACAGGTCTGTACCAAAAAGAAAAAAAAAATCAATTACTGAACCTCTTTCGTGACCAAAAGGTGGGGGTTTCAAAAGGCTCAGGGGAAACATAAGTAGATGATCTCATGGACTACAATGCTTCAAGCGAAGTCAACCAGGAGGGATGGGAAATGCTTAAGAAGGAAATTCTGAAGACAGAAAGAGAAACAATTCCAATGAGGAGGAAAAATGAGATTTGTCTGAAGAGACTGATGTCTAGGCATAAGAAACTCACAAGCCAAATTAGATTTTAAAAAGAAATGTGCAGAAGATGGAAGCAAAGCTAAGTAACAGAAGATGAATATAAGAGCAAGGCAGAGTACTCCGACATAGTGTCAGGAATGCTATAAGGCCCGGAATGAGCTACGGCTGTCGAGAGAAGCTAAGGATAACAAAAAGCAAGATTTGTTTTGGTTTGGGATTCTGTAGTGATATTCCAAGGAAAAGTAACTCCCAAGAAAGGGTAGGGCTTCACCTGGGGTAGATGGTACAAAAGAGAGAAGGCAGAGAAAGCTACTCCACTGGGCCAAGGAGACTCCCTTCTACACTGAAATTGTCAGGAACAAAGCGACAAACAGAAAGATGAGGCCATAGTTAAAAAGGCCCAGGTGCCCCTATGAAATTCACATCACCTGGCCCTGCAAGGCCTGGCAGATGGAACTGCTGAGCCACTGTCAATGATATTGGAAAGATCACTGAAAACAGGAGTGCTAGCACATGGTTGGAGAAGGGCAAATAACGTTCCAACTTCTAAAAAAGGGGGAAGAGCACAGAGTGTAAACTATAAGCCAGTGAGGATGCCTCTGATTGTGGGGGAAATTCCAGAAGGAATTCTTAAAGAGACAGTGGGTGAACATGTAGAATCAGAAGCAGTGATTACAAAGAAGGCAAATGGCTTCATGGAGAGTAGATCAGGGGAGATAAACCACATTTTCTTTTCATGAGAGGAGGAACGGGATGCTGGGGAGGTACTTTATCCAGATTTTCAGGAAGCTTTTTTAAAGTATCTCATACCATCTTATGGAAAAGATGGAGAAAGAGAGAGAAGATCTGTGTTTCTCAAAATCTTCCACAGTGGTTGAACTCTTCCATTAAAAACAAACAAGCAAGACTTTGGCAGAAATCTTACAGTAAAATCTTAAATGAGCTGTTAAACAACATAGGGTTCATTTTTTCTTTTTAAAAAGCACATTTGAGGTATTTCAAGGTTTGCTGCTAATACAATTCCCAATGGATTCAGAACCAGGATGGCCAGGCTCAAAGAAGCCTTGTTACTGTTAAGAAGTCTTGGTAATAAGTCTCTCGATGTCAATGTGGCAAAGGATCTTTAGTGGAGAGTCCCAGGGATCTGGGCTTGGTTCTGTACTGTTTAAAGGTTCCTCAACTTTACAGATAACCCAAAGCTGAGGTAGATGTCTAACACAGTGAATGATGGAGCAAGGATCCCAAATAATCCCAAGGATAGCCAAAGGCATTGGGCTGAATCAAATATGATGAAATTCAACAGAGACAAATGAAAGTCTTGTGCTTTGGTAAAAAAAAAAAAATGAACTTCCTAAGTCCAAGATATGAGAGGCATGGCTAAACAGAAGTTCTGGAAAAGACTGGGAGGCTTTAGTAGACACCAAGGTCAGTATGAGTTAATAAGGCAATGAGGCAGCCAAAAAAAGCACATATGATCCTGTACTGCACTTACGGGGCATAGTTTCCAAGAATAGGGAGAGGCTCATTCTGCTGTACTTTGCCCCAATCAGACCTCATCTGTGTCCACTTTTAAGTACAACAGGTTAAGGACGTTTATAAACTAGAGTGTGTTTAGAATGGTGAAGGGCCTTGGGGTCACTGCCCTCGAGGAGCAGCTGAAGGACTTGGGCATGTTTAAGCCTGAAGACAAGTAGATTCAAGGTAAAAAGATTGGTGTCTTCAAACATTTGAAGGCTTTTATGGGGAAAAGGGATGAGACTTGTTCCATTTTGCAGGAACCAGAAGCAAGGGATGGAAGGTGCAGAGAGGCCAGTTTAGATTTGATACTCTAATAACTTGAGCTGCCCCAAAAGAGATGTGGGAGGGTTCCCCTCCTTGGAGATCTTCAGGAAGAGGAGATTCCCTTTATGTAGAGGTTGGATTAGATGGCCACTGGGATCAGGACATTAACCTAGGCTCCTGTCATTTGCAAGGTGTTTTCCTTAAAACAATCCTAGGAGACACTAGGGCAATACAAATATAATCTACAAAGGATGGTCCTAGCTCAAAGAGGTTGGGAGACCTGCCCATGGTCACATGGCGAGAGCAGAAGAACTTAGGGCCTCTGACCCCAACTCCAATGTTTATGCTCTTTAATAAATGGCCACCTTGGCTGAGAAGTCAGGCAGACCTAGATTCCTGCCCCAATATCAGAGCACTCATCAAGTCATAATGTAACATGTTCAATACACTGCAGATTTCAAACTTTCAATTAATGCAAGAGAATCCTGGAACTAGCAAATGTTGAAAACGGAAATAAATCAAATCACTGAAAAACTATTAATACACAAGCATACACGTGATAACTGCCAAAGCATTACTTTTTATTTAGGGGTGGCAAGAGGGGATCACTTTTAACTCAAAGATAAAGAAAAGAGCTGTGAGATTTTGCTAAGGAACATAAAGGTTGCATGCCCAATCCTCATATTCCAGATGCACTACAATTCAGCCTCTGTACAGGGTAAAAGCTACTTAAGCCATGCCTAATTTGCATGCATGTCTGGGCATACAAAGGCTTAAGTATTCAACAACCTCATCTCATCCATTTTCCATTTATTTAATAATCTTTTATTTTGTCTTAGTCGGAATAAAATGAGAGCTTAAAGAGTGATTCATATTCATTATGACTCGTGTGAAGGTTGGATTTTCAGGTTTCTAAATCACATTTAAAAGTACACTCTGAGAAAGGAAAATACTAGGACACCTGAATTCAAGGCTATGAGGGTCATGGCATGGAAGGAGCACAAAAGAACTTTCTGCTTGTTTTCCTAACTCAGTCTTTCCTTTGTTGTTTCTGTGTGGTTTTGTTTTTAACAATTTAAATCAGTAATGCAAGTAGCCACAACCAACAGCTTCTCTGCCAATGTGATTACATTTCAACCTACCTTACAAAGAAAGTTGATGTTGAAACCCAGCGACTGGGCATTTCGGGACCCTGAGTTCATGTAGTTGCCAACCAGGAGTACCAGCTCTAAGAGTCGATTAAAGCTTTCACTCTTTTTCATTTCTTCACAGGCTAGAGTTACTGCCATGATACCCGGTTTGATGTTGTTTACATGTTCTTCAAACGTGAGCTTGAAAAGGATGCTATGGAGACGAGGTCTTAACATTTTCACTGAGCTCATCTGCAAGACAAAGGGATTCTCCGTAAGAATGCACATTTGAAAAAAAAGAAAGTTTCCTTTAGAGTTCCCTCTGGCAAGAGAGAAGCTCATGCAGAGCTCTGGATTATAACAACTCCATAAGCTGTACCTCCCAGAAGGGTCTTTTTAACCTTATGTTTTTCCTTAGATATCCAGTTGGGAGAGTGTACCAGAAGTTTCTCTGAAAACAGTGCGCTATTCACCTTGGACAACCCAGTATAATGAAAGTGACCACGTTCATTAGAGAAACAGTCATGTTCGACAGGTGCATTTACGTACGCTGACTGCACTATTAATGGCCTCCTCAAACGCATATACTTTCAAGGGCCTTCTTCAAGATGATTTAGGAAAATCTGCTGCAGGATATTGAGAGGAACGAGTAGGCCAAAAGCAATGGCAAACAACACTGGTGAGGCTTGATTTCCTAAGAAATTACCTATTGATATGCTGTTTAAAATCCTCAGACTGGCTGTGATTGAGCAATTAATACATTTTTCAAGAGTATGAAGTGCTCCTTAGATTTCCATTCTTTTATATATATATACACACACACACACACACACACACACATACACACACACACACACACACATATGTATATATATACACACACATATATATTAAACATTCATATTCTTTATAAAGAATTTCAAACACTTGTTAAGATATGGATGCTAAATGTGTCATGGTAAAATCATAGGAACGTACTTTCAAGTACACATTTCGAAGATCCTTATATTGATTTTGTCCAAAGCAGTTCATCTTGGTTTTAATTACTTGTATCAGAGCCTAAGTGCACATTAGACATTCCCTTTGGAACAGTTGCCACAATTATGAATGCCTTCTTAATCCTTCATAACCTATGAATAAAAAAACCGGGCCTACACATAACAATTTTTGGTCTAGCAATGAGTAACTAGGCTAAGACAGAAGCATATTCTAAACAAACAAAAGAAGGATTCTAATTTCTAATCACAAAGATATTCATACACATTCCTTATTCCAAGCACAGTGTTAGACATATAGTATGTACTTAGCAAATATTGTTTGGCCTGATGTTTAAAAAGAGATTTGACCACTAAAATAGGAATAATAATAAAAATAGCTATTAGCGTTTCTATAGATCTTTAGAGAATGCATATGTATATATATACACACATATATGTTTTTGTAATATATGTGTGTGCGTGTGTGTATGTGTGTGTATGTGTGTGTGTGTGTGTGTGTGTAAAATTTTATCCTCACAATAATCCTGTGAATTAGATGCTATTATTATCCCCATTTTACAGATGAAGAAACTGAAGCAGAGAGAGGTTAAGCAAATTATCCAGATCACACAGCTAGCAAGTGTCTGAGGCAGGATATGAACTTGGGCCTTCTTGACTCCAAGGGCAGACCTCTATCCACAGTACCACTCAGCAGCCTCCACAGGGAAGTCTATAGCACTTTGAACTAAAGCCTAATTCCATCTGTCTTTTCCCCTTGGAAAAGCATAATCCAACCTTTGTTGGAGCTCTTGTAATTTGATCAGAGGGGAAAATTATAACCAAATTTGGTCGGGAAATATAAATCCCTGTTTCTCTTCATTCTCTCAACCTGGCCCACTTCATTCAGATCACCACTTTGGTTCTTTAACATATTCCCTGTGAGGTGGGCATCACTGTTCTGAATGAGTATCCTTTCCAAATAAAAAAGGTGATCTGCAGAGTAATTCTAAAGACAGAAGATTATGTGAAGTCTCTTGGTTGAGGGGGTCTCATCCTGTCCCTAGATATTTTAGCATATGACCCAGTTCTGTCCGAGTATAGTAGATTTTGGACAAGAACTTACAGATCACCATTTTCTAAGTTACATGTCAAATAAAGGCTTTCACATTTTGATGCCACTTCTTTTCCATTCCCTTTTATGTGGGATATTCCAGCCCATTTTCCAATATTCCACCTCACTAATGGAGCAGGAATTCTACACAATTAATTTATTATTTTTTGGATTCTTTCAAATAAATAAAAGCAATATACCTTCAAGGTCTGTATGTTCAGATAATCACCTAGCATTTGTCCAAACAAGTAGTATATGCTGATTATGATCTACTAATTCATATTCCTAATTCATTCTTTGAAATTTAAAGTTCAAAACAACATTCGTGGACATATATTGCACCCCCTTGCCAATGGATGAATTATTCAGCCTCTGCTTTAAAAAAAAAAAGCTCTTGTAACGTACTCAGGGTCACACAGCTAGTAAGTATGGGAAGCTGAATTTGAACTCAGATCTTCATTACTGGAAGTCCAGTGTTCTTATTTACTATACCACCTAGCTGCCATGAAAATAGCTAGCATTAATATGTTGTTTTATTGTTTGCAAGGAATTTTACATGTCAGATCATTTGAAAATTATAACAACCCTACGAAGCAGTTATTATTATTCCTATTTTACAGATGAGGAAACTGAGGCTCAGAGGGGTTAAGTGGCTTGACCAATGTCAAGTCTGTAGTAACTCTGGTGTCAAATTTGAACTCCACAGCACTATGAACTGCCTGTTCCTTCCTTCCCAATAGTGATGGATCAGGACTCTCTAATTCTCTCCACCCTTGTCCTTGTATGGGCAGGGAGCTTCCAATTACAATCTTTCCAATAAGATAGAGGATAATAATAAGCACTTAATAAAGACATGTTTATTATCACTATACTCTTTAGTCCACTAGGCCTTAATATCTGCTCTGTTATCATACCCACCGGACTCCCAGGAATTGACAATGTACCCTAATGACCCATAAACTGGCTTTGCCATCCACCCTGAAGCTGCCCCCTTGGGAGCACTAAACTCTTCTAACCAACCTGCAGCTGAATTCTTCCACATGCGCGGTCTCTCTCTCCCAAATAGAACGAGTTCCTTGAGAACAGAGACTGTCTCACTTTCCTATTTTTATTCATGGTGCTTCAGTTAGTAGGGATAGTTAACTAGACCTGTGGTTTCACTAACTCAGGACTCCCAAATGAGCAATCTCTCTCTAGCAATGCACATTCACATCTTCTGCACAACTTGGAGAGTTGTGCAGACACTGACAAGTTAACAGATTTGCTCCAATATTAAGAGAAAGCCAAAAGTCTGTTCCCAAGAGTCAGAGTTCATCCTGGGGAGTTCTTTCCCTTAGTATCATTCCCTCACATTGGTTCCACCACTCATTAGATATGTTACTTGAGCAAGTCAGTCAATAAGCATTTATTAAAAGTTTATCAGTACTGTGTTCCTCAAATAAAAGCACTTAGCACAGTGGTAGACACAGTACTGGGGATACATATGGCCCCTGCCTTCAAGGAGCTTTCACTCTTATGGGGGAAGACAATAGATAACAGGGAACTGGAAAATGGGAAGGAAGTACCCATGAGGAGGGAGGAATATACTGGTATAATGTGGAGAATGACACATGGCTACTCTGAGGCCTTCTTCAAAACACAGGTTCTGTGAGAAACTCACTGACGTGAGACTGTCTTGTGCTTGCAGAGGTAGAAGGAGAAGGCAGATGAAATATGGTGGCCAAAGTGACAGAGCACATAGTTACTTAACCTTCTGAGCCTTAGTTTTCTTTCCTATCACATGACAAGCTCAACCCTGACCTGACTTTTTGAATAGGGGCTCCAGTGAGAATCAAAGATTAGAATGTACAAAAATGAGATTTGTAAAATCAAGAAGGGCATTTCAAATGAAGGTAGCATAATTATGCAAACAAAACCCATTCCTAGACAAAAGATAGCTCCACACTTCAACACATAGTTATTAAGTACCACTATGTGCCAGGCCCATGCTAGACTTCTGGGGATAAAAGTGACCCCTTCCTGCAGTAGCTTCATGTACACATACAAGGAATTAGAGAAAGCATACAAAATAAATACTAAGTCCTGGGGGTAGGGTGAGTGACGGGGAAAGGAAGCACAACAGGGGCAAATCAGGAGAAGCCCCTTAGAGGAGATGGCACCTGAGCTGAGCCTTGAAGAGAGCTAAGATGCCAGGAGGGTGAAGTGATGCAAAAGAGAGTCACAAGCACAGAGGTAAAAATGGAGAACAACAAACAGGTCAGCCTGGCGGGAACACCAAGTGCCTGAGGGGGCGTGCGGCGCAATCTGCCTGGAAAGATCACTTGGAGCTACTCTCCAAAGGGCTGAAGGTTACACGGAATCCCACAGACAAGAGAAAGCCAATGACTCCATTCCAGCAGGAAACTGACAAAACAGGCAACAACATTTCCTGTTTAAGACAAGTCTTTGATTCCACTCATTTAAACAAGTTTGCTATGGTGCCAGGCGGTGTGCTAGGCTAACTAAAGTATACAAATAATGCATCCCCAGCCAGGTATAGAATTATTAAAAGGCACTTGAGTACACCTAAGTGATGTAAGTAAATAGAACAAAAACTATGTTGAAATATGTTTGTTTTCAGTTGTCATCCCTTGCAGCACTGCAGATGACTGGCATTCTTTGTTTTATCATTCATTCCTTGAAGTGCTGTGGGACATTGACCACGGTGGTGTATTATGGCAGAGATTTATTTGTGTTATCAGGTACTTGTCTATCAAAACCACATCAAGGGGCTCTCATTTCTTGAGCTGATTTACACCATATTAAAAAAAAATGCAGTGAGAGCAGCTACAAGTGGGTTATTTCCCCACAGAGTTGGACGTACTTTTGTTTATAATCTAAGTCTCATACACTTCACTACCTACGCAGCTGGTGAATACTACTCCGCAATCCCAACGTCACATTCATTTGCAGAAAAAGGCAACAAACATTAAAGCCCATACCAATGTGTGCTCATACTCATGCATGTGCACATAGACTAGTCCCTGTAACCAAGGGATCCCTATAACTATGTTGCTGTATGTAGAAAGAGAGCCTATCATTAGCCTGCAATCTTTCTTAAGCTCATCTTTTTCGAGCTGGGAGGGACCTCAGAAGTCATTTAGAGCAGCCCTTTCTTATTTGACAGATGAGGAAACTGAAGCAGAGAGGTTGTGATTTTCCAGTGGCCACAGAGTTGGTAAGTGGTGGCAATGGGATCTGAAACCAAGTCTTCTGATTCTAAATCCAATGCTCTTTCTTACATGTATGAGTGTGTGTGTGCATGTGTGTGTGTGTATTCTTGTCCAAAATGAATAAGTGAGCTATTAAAGCAAAGATGGATCAAAATTCCATGCTAAAACTCAAAAATGTAAACAATTTTCATTTTTATTTAAAATAGGCAAATGTAATTTTATACCAAAAAAAGCACAATAATATATATGTATATGTACATTTATTTGTGACTAGAAGGGATGTTAGGTATCAGTCCAACTCCTTCATTTTATAGAAACTGAGACAGAGGTGAAGTGACTTGCCCAAGGTCATATGGAATTTGAACCCAGGCCCTCTGACTCCAAATCCAGTTCTTTTTCAAGTGAATCAAACCACTCACTTAGAAGGGTCTGCTGTCTTTACTGCTTACACATAATGTATGTCTGCTTCTCTTTGATACTGTTTACTAAATGTTTCATTGTGGAATACAGATCTCTCTAGATTTCCTTGTATTCTTTATATGTGCCATTTTTATGGTACCATAACAATATATTATAATAACCTACAATAACTTACTCAATCATTGTGCAATAGTTGGAAACAGAAATTATTTCCAATTACTAGCTAGCACCAATCAAAGAGCCATAGATACTTCTGTATAGAGAGTCGTCCCCCCCCCCCCCCCCCGCCCTTTCCTTTCTTGTAATATATCTCGGGCAACAGTTAGGAAACTCTGGGCTCCAGACCTCTGAGAAGGTAACAAAATTATTACAAGAGAGCCCTGAACCTACATGCACACCAAATACTGCCATTCAGAATTTACTTTAAGTCCAAAAATATGCAGCAAGAATTAGCATAACAAAAAAGGAAACATACCCTTTGTACACAGAATCTGCAAATAGGCATTATATTTTTTTCCCAATTTAGACGATGTGATTAATGAAATAAAAAATCAGTTAAAATGTTACCAGAAAAAAGTGGGAAGGAACAAGGCCTGGCAGTACCAGATCTTAATTTGTGTTCCAAAGCTATAATCATGAAAACAATTTGGTACTGGGTAAGAAAAGGAGTTGATTAGGGGAACAAATCAGGTACACAGTATACAGAAACAAATGAACACAGCAGTCTACTGTTTGATAAACACAAAGATCCTGGCTATTGGGGCATGAACTCATAATCGTTAGGAAAACTGAAAGGAAGTCCAGCAGAAATTAGGTTTGGGTGAAGATTTGACAGTGTATACCAAGATAAGCTACAGATGACTATAAGATTATATAGGGGATTAAGTCAACTTTACAAGAATAAGAGATATTCCCCAGTTGACAAATGGTCAGAAGATATAAATAGGCAGTTTTCAGAAAACAAAATCAAAACTATTAATAGCCATATGAAAAAATTATCTAAATCCCTAATAATTAAAGAGATGAAAATTAAAAACAATTCTGAGGTTCTACTGCTATACTCCTTGAATTGGCAAAATTAACAAAAAAGGAAAATTCTGGAGGTGCTATGGGAAAATAGGTGCATTAATATGCTACTGGTGGAGATGTGAACTGGTTCAGTCATTCTGGAAAGTAATCTGGAGAATAATCTGGAAATTATTCCCCCAAAGTTCTTAAAATGTGTATACCCTTTGACCCAGTGATATCAACACCCCAAATAGATCAAACAAAGGGAGAAAAGGACCCATTATGTTAAAAAATATTTACTTTTTGTGTTGGCAGAGATTTGGTAACTAAGGGGATACCTGTCAACTGGGGAAAGATGGAACAAATTGTGGCATATTAATGTGATACATCTTAGTACGTGTTTTTAATAAAAGGTAGTTAAGTCTACTGACTTATTGTAAATAGGAAGCTTAACAGTAGGGCATTATGAGCTATAGCAGTAGAAACAGCCACCCACAGTATTTAGCCCCTGGAGCCCTGAAAGTAGTCTACCCTCTGGGACTGCAATTCGTGAGAGTGAATACAATTTGAGAGAAGACTCTTGAGAGTTATTACACTTCCAACCGTGAATAACTGAGTATAATCCTACAAGGGAAAAAATGGAACTTTAATAATATAGAGGACTTTCAATCAAAACTGAGCAGAAAAAAAAATTGAAAACACAGGAGTCAAGAAAAATATAAAAAGGTAACTAGATTTAAGGAAATGAGAACCAAGATATTATCTGAGAAGTTCTAAATTAAGGGTTTTCTGCATCTAAACTAAAGCCTTTGATTGATTAATTGATTCAACAAAAGGGTCTAGGCCTTGCTCTCACTCAGTTCATCCTTACAATTGACTCAATAGAGAGATTCTCACCTAATAAAGATATAAGGACTAATGGGGGGGGGGGAGAGGTTACCAATTCAGGTGCCAATCCTCCTTTACATATAGAAAAGAAATACAAAATGATTGAGGGAGAGCCCCTAACAACTAGAGGGAACCAGAAAATTCTGTTCCCTCCTGGGAGATAACACTTGAGCTGAGCCTTGGAAAAGAGCTGGGTGTTCCCAGAAGTAGAAGAGAGGAAGGAGTGCCTTCCATGCATGTGGAATGGTAGCCTGCAATATGATACTGAGCTGTATAGGATGTCACATCCTTGGATGATACCATAAGCTCCTCCGAGGTAGGGACTCTATTGTTTTTCATCTTTATAGGCTCAGTACCAAGTACAGGGACTTGTACAACACAGGTACTTAATAAAAGTTTGTCAATGGATTAAAATAGTCCTCGGATATAGCAATGCAGCCCTGTACTAAGGCATTTGCACTAAAAATAGAAAGGATTGGAGGTCTGTGAAAGGTATTGTGAAGATATAATCAACAAGATTTGAAAATGCTGTGAATGTGGGTGGTGAGGGAGAAGGAGGCAAAGATAACAGCCAGGGTGACTGAGTTAATGGCAGTGGCACTGACAGAAATAGGCACATGAATTAGGAGGAAAAAAATAAAAGGAACAAGAACATGAAAGCCTGCATGGGAAAATTATAATATACAGAAGACTTTATGTAACCAATTTGTCCCTCTAAAAACCATCAAGCCAACTGTTTTTTTTTTTCCAGAGAAAATTAAGGTACCTCTCAAGATGAACATACTGCACATATACATACATATGAGAAGTAAAAGTAGTGGATGTACTAAAGACATTACATTAGAAAATACAGAATAATCAGAAGGAAAGAAAAAACATGTGACTTCATTAGTGAGTAAGCAAATGTGAAAAATACTACATTGCTAACACCCCAGAGAATCCAGTATTCTGTATGAAAACCAATGATCTGTTCAAGTCAATAAACCTTTGTTTAACACCTACTGTGTGCAAAGCACTGTGCCAGGCACTGGGAGCCACACAATATTTTGCTAACATCCAGCTTACTTTCTGTTCTCAGAGAGCTTATAACCCAGTAGGATCCAGGGGGAAAATGAGTATTCCCTTTTTACCCGATTATGCATTCTTTAATAGAATGCCTCCACTTCAGTTCATCTTGGCTTGGGAATGGTGCTTCCAAATGTCACTAGAAAAGCAGTGGCCTTCCTGCCCCAGACATTTTAAAACACAAAGTAAGAATTCCAATGGGCCAGCAGCAGGTGCTGGTAATCCAGGCCTTCCATCGTAAAGGTTTTCATGTGCTCAACTCTCCATGTCTTCTTGTCAGATTATAGCTTCACAATGTCTTTAATTGAAAAAATATGGGTAATTTTGAAGTCAGAAAAACAAAGTACCGATTACTAAAAGAACTAATTATTGCCTTCCTTTCCTCAGAAGATGTGTTAGTTTAATAGACATACACAGTACGGGTCTGCATCCCCAGCTAGAGATACTCAACATTCCACACTCCTGCTGGGAATTCTAACTGTCATAGCCTTTCCTGATAAGGTTTATGGATTTTTCTTAAAGCCAAGGAAATATGTGTAATTAAGATGATGTCCTAAACTAGAAACTGAAAGGGAAAGGTTAGGGAGTGAACCATTGGCAGGCTGTGTGGCCAGGCTTCCCCAGGCAAACCACTATTAGCCCACTCCAGAAGGAAGCCAGGATTCCAGGCATGCCAGGATTTTCATCAGGTTTCTAGGCAAACTTGCAAGAGCTTATGTCCTCTTCCTAGCATGAGTCTAAGACAGTGGTTCTCCATCTTTTTGGTCTTAGAACCCCTTCCCCTTTACATTCTTAAAAACTGAAGACTTCCCAAGAACTTTTGTTCATGTGGGTTACAATCTATTAATATTTACTCTATTAGAAATTTAAATATCTTAGCATTATTATGAAAAGAGGTTTGACCTTTCAGACCCTCTAAAAGGGTATTAGGGACCACCAGGATTATGCTTGGAGAACCACTGGCTTACACTTATGCTGACAACTCCTATACCAGTAAGTACATTAACATCACCAATCCCATAAGGACATGACTCCAAGTGTCTGTCACAAGCAGAAATTACACTGATTGTGATTTTCACTTGAAAAGAAGATTATACTTCAAAAGCATACAAATGCTTGCTTTAACATATAACTGTTCTAAAGCTATGAAAATGTATGTGGTATGCCAATTTTCATTCAGAAACAGAACAAATATCAAGTTGGATATTTCAGTAAGTAACCCAATTACAATATATTCCTCTGCTTAATGCATTTTAAATATCTGACCTTTATTAAAATTGATGGGCACACTGATTATGTGATGAAGGTAAATTATGAAAACACCGTACTGATGCTAAGAAATCTACTTTTTTTCAACTCAATGTGTAACATCTTATTTTCTCTTATACTTGTGTCTGAAATATATTCTTACTAATAACACAAGTCATTGCCCCTACTGAACTTTTTCCTATAATAAAGACAGTTGCTAATCCAATTAAATGATAACATTTTCTTTTAAAAGAAAAAGTCATGCTGAATCCTAGGTAAAAGTAAAATTCAACTACATTTTTACGCTAACAGATAATGTAATCTATTAGGCATCTTCTTCAGTAAGGTTACTAAGTTAGTAGATGGGGACACTTGTAAGAAGGCACTTAAAAAAGCCTCTCATATTCTTGCGTTTGGATCAGTTTAGAACTACCTGAAAGAACAAATTGAAAGAGCACGAAGAGATGAACACTACAATCAAGAAAGTCTGCAGAGGAAGACCATGGGATATTTGCCCCAGCATTTTCCTATTAAATATTTCACAGTAATTTCTATAAATGCCTTGGAAAAAAATATATATATACATATGTGTGTATGTATATGTGTATGTATATGTGTGTGTGTGTGTGTGTGTGTGTGTGTGTATACTCATCAAATTCAGAGATAACACAAAGCTAGGAGCGATAGTTAATATATTAGATGAAGAAATCAAGATGTAGAAAGAGCTTGAACTCTAGAAATGCCGGACAAAAACAAAAACAGCCCCCAAATGAATACCTCTTCACATAGTGATGCTTCCTGAATGCCTTCCTAGAGACGTTCCTTTCCAAATTGAAGCAGGCCAGTCCTTGGGAAAACAGTTCCCTATTAAATTCCACCCTCCTCCAAGCCTTTCCAGCTGGGCTAGATTTGGTAGAGCTTACATTCCCCTGGTGTAGTCTCAAGGTCATAATGAGGCATCCAAGGAAGATGTCAATTGGAGTTATTTATGACATTTCTCATAATCAATCTATAAAGCTGAAATTTAGGGACACAATTATTGTCTTAGTAATTTCCTTCCTAAATGTGATATTTCACTAACTTCTCTGGGTATTTCAGATGGTGGTGTATTAAATCACTCACTGCCTACAAAAACTGCTTTATAATGTCTTTGATCTTCCAACAAGTGGGTGTGTAAGAATGGTGGGCAGCAAAAAGAAATGGCCAAGTTACTCTTCATGTACTCAAACACAAAGAATTATTTATGGTTACGAGTATAAACAAGAAAATTGCTCCATTTTATATTTTGCTTTTAGTTCCAAAGCTCTATTGTTATTTTACGTCTCCAAACTTTGTTTCTTCACTATGATGCCAAGTAGATTCTTCCTGAATGACTTCTTTAGAAAACTAATACATTTTCCCAAGATAAACTACATTCATGAAAAATGCCTTCCAAGAACCTGGATGGTATTCTGACTGAAGACACACAACCATCACACACAGATGAATGTTCCAGGGGTACTATGATCTAGGAAATCTTTGATCTTTGATGTATTATGTCATTTAAAGTGTTTCTATTTAATGCCTAATTAATTTGGTTGACTTTTCCCTTAATTCTAAAACTCCAACTGAAGTAAAACTTAACCAAGAATTTTTTACCTGGTCACCTGGATTGTTTCTGATGCTCTAAGTTAAATACTATGGGTATAATAATGATAATGATGATGATAATAATAATGATAATAGCTAATAATTATATAGCACTTTAAGGTATAGAAAGTACTTTACAAATATTGTACCCTTTGATTCTTACAACTTTGGAAGGTACATATTAACATTATCTCCATTTTACAGATGGGGAAACTGAGGCAAATAGAGGCGGTTTACCCACGGTCACACAGCTAGTAGGTGTCTAAGGCTAGCTTTGAACTCAAGTCTTCCTGACTCCAGGTACACTGCTCTATCCACTGCGCCACCTAGCACTGCACAATCCTATTACATCTATTTGAGTGAGCAAATGCATTAAAGTACAAGTGTGCATAATAAATAGTTTTCACATTTTCAAAAACAAGGGTTTTGTCATAATCTGCTTTGTAAGTATCCTCTCAAACTTTAATCTAAAACTGGATTTTGGAAATATAAAATTCTAAGTCAGAGGACCCTCCTTTGAGGAAAACGATCAACCTACAATATCTGGAGTACAAGAATAGCATAAAAGATGCCAACTGCTTAGCTCTATGATGAACTACCAAAGTCATGACATGGAGCACATCTCATCAGGTGCCCTAAGGACTTGTAATGAAATTCGTTCAGCTTCTTGGTTGCTTCCAGACTAGGATAAGCAATAATTTAAAAGTATATGTGTTGTACAATGATCAACTGTGAATGACTTAGCTATTCTTAGCAATACAATGATCCAAGACAATTCCGAAGGACTTATGATAAAAATGCTCTCCACCTCCAGAGAAAGAACTGCTGGAGTCTGAATGCAGATTGAGGCATTCTTTTTTTTAAACTTTCTCTATTTTTCTTTTTTTTGGTCTATGTTTTCTTTCACAACATGACTAATATGGAAATATGTTTTGCATGACTGCACATGCAAAACCTCTATCAAATTACTTGCCTTCTCAATGAAGGTGAAGAGAAGAAAGGGAGGGAGGGAGAGAATTTGGAACTCAGAAAAAAAGGTTAAAAATTGTTTTTATATGTAATTGGAGAAAGATAAATATTGATTACTTTTTTAAAAAAATGTATGTGTTGACAGTCAGTGTAACTGAAAACAGTATTTGGGCAGTGTGGCAGCACAGTAGATAAAGTGCTGGGCCTGAAGTCAGGAACACTCTTCTTCTTAAGTTCAGACACTGGGCTTAGACACTGACTAGTATGTCACTTCACTCTGTTGGTTTCAGTTGCCTCATCTGTAAAAAGAGCTGGAAAAGAAATGTCAAACCACTCCAGTATCTTTGCCAAGAAAATCCCAAATTGGGTCACAAAGACTCAGACACAACTAAAACAACTGAACAACAGTAAAAGTAATTACAAAACTCAATAAGCAACTAGAATGCTTTTCTTGTCAACATCTGTAGCAAATGCTAACTGTGAGCTGACTGTGTGGGTCTCTCTACTACATACCACAACTCCAAACTGTTCTGGCTCACAGAGGTCAGCATATTCATCCTTCAGTTGGGCTAAGGCACTAAGTTCCTTCTGCTCAGGAAGATTCTTTACCAGGTTCTGAAAGAAAGTAATAAGTATACACAAACGTATTGTTAGGTAGGTCCTAGTATTTATATGTAAAGACAAATATTTCAGGAGAGGAGATCTAAGACAAAGCTTTCACTATGGCTCTTTGCTAGCATAAAGAAAATGTCTACTCTTCCCCAGTGGAAGGGACCCCACACTGGACTCATGAGCATTTTTACAATGTGTCAAGTGTTTTCCACCCATTAACTCATCTGAGGCAGGCACTACAGGAGTCACTGTTCCCATTTTTCTGATGAGGAAATGGAGGCCTTGCCCATGGCATGGTCACTCATCAGAAGAGGGCACAAATGCTACTCTTCTTGGCCTTGGATGCAGCACTGGAGGCACAGCAACATGTTCCCATTCAAGATGGTCATGACAAAGGTCACCTGTTTATGCTCAACTCTTGGCTACTATGCATAACTTCCCTTAACATTTGAGTAACCAGACATGGCACACAGGCTTCTCTCTCTCTGTGTGTGTGTCTCTCTCTCTCTCTGTCTCTCTCTCTCTCTCTGTCTCTCTCTCTCTCTGTGTGTGTGTGTCTCTCTCTCTCTGTCTCTCTCTCTCTCTCTCTCTGTGTGTGTGTCTCTCTCTCTGTCTCTCTCTCTCTCTCTCTCTGTGTGTCTCTCTCTCTCTGTCTCTCTCTCTCTCTCTCTCTGTGTGTCTCTCTCTCTCTCTGTCTCTCTCTCTCTCTCTCTGTGTGTGTCTCTCTCTCTCTCTGTCTCTCTCTCTCTCTCTGTGTGTGTGTCTCTCTCTCTCTCTGTCTCTCTCTCTCTCTCTCTCTCTGTGTGTCTCTCTCTCTCTGTCTCTCTCTCTCTCTCTGTGTGTGTGTCTCTCTCTCTCTCTGTCTCTCTCTCTCTCTCTGTGTGTGTCTCTCTCTCTGTGTGTGTGTGTCTCTCTCTGTCTCTCTCTGTGTGTGTGTCTCTCTCTCTCTGTCTCTCTCTCTCTCTCTCTCTGTGTGTGTGTCTCTCTCTCTCTCTCTCTCTCTCTCTCTCTCTCTCTCTCTCTCTGTGTGTGTCTCTCTCTCTCTCTGTCTCTCTCTCTCTGATCTTTCTGTTTTGGTCAAAAGCAAAGTTTGAACACATTGATAGTGTTGCCTCAGTGACCAATCCTATGGTTTCTCTGTTAAAGCCTGCATCTGCCTATGCAATGATTTATTCTGAAACTCCCATACTTTAAGTTATTGGGGTTTCAGAATAAACCAATGACAGAGATTGCTGGACTCCAATTCAACAATAAGTTCATTGCATTTGTATCATGTTCATATCATATTAATTTATATCATAAATATGTAAATAGTATTCCAAAATTAAATGAGTTGCTGGGCCTTTAATACGTAGCCAAATATTTCCATCTTCATTTTTAATAGGAAACGTTTTGCCAACTACAGCAAACATTATACAGGCATGTTTCCTTGTATGTGTATGGATGTATCTAAAAACAGAACTGGCTCACAGCCTCATGCAAATTCATCTTCAAAAATTACCTACACTTTACAAAATTTTGTAAAAAAAAAAATTCTGGCCAGCCTAAATCTGATAAACTGTACTTGGCCTAAATGAAAATTCCCCATTATTAAAAATGGCACTATTTATGCACACAATGCATCCCTATGTTTAATGGGGAATTAAGCAAAAATGATAACATCTGCTGCATACTCATGTTTGGTGCCTGGGAGAATAAAAATTGATTAATTCATTTGAACAGCTCCAGCTAATCCTAAACTTTTGGACAGACCTAATTGTTGTCATGTTGGCCTTCAACCAACATGTGAGGAAACTCTATAGGATTTCAATAGGTTAGGAACATGATATTACGATATAAGACAGACATTGACACAAAGCACCCGACTCCCACCAAATAACATCCAAAGAAAGGGTAGTCCAGAGTTTTCTACAGCACATGCTTTGGTTTCTTTTTCTCTTCATTCTTTCCCCTCCCCCTACATTTTACTTTCCCTTGGAGCCCAAGATACTGCTGGCCTGTGACTTAGGAAATATACGGACACATAGATAACTGTAAAATTATGTGGGGACTGGAAATAATTTGCATTATTCAAATACAGAACATTTTTTAATGTAAGCAAAAGGGTAGATTCAGAGTTGTATGTTCAGAAAAAGATAAGTGAAGATTAAAGATTTATTTCTGCTTGTCCAGAGAATGGGGTAAGGAAATATGAAAAAAGCTCTTATCTTTTCAAAATCAAAATATTTGTTGATGCACGAAAATTATTCATATTTTGTTTGCTTGTTGTTAATGCGATTTTGTGAAGTATTCCATTAAGGAAAACAAAGACTGATTCTGATAACTTGAGTGATTTTCACTACAGTGAAAACTAAATTAGAAAGATTAGGGATAATGTTATTAAAATTAGGGAAAAAAACAATTATGCATACATCAAACTCTCTATTTCAATGATAAGTTTTAACTACTAAAACAAAGATTATGGAATGGATAAAGCCCGATGGGGAAATGAACTTGGCGTGGAGACCTTTTTTTCTGTTACTACTACTCCATGCAACAGGTACCCTGCCTATGCTTTGGAAAACTCCATTCGTTTGCTCTTGGCAGCTCTACAAAGGTGAACCCATTCATGGAGCTTGGATCTCTTCTCATTTGAGGCAACTCCTTCCCTTACAAGACAAATACTATACAACTAGCAATGCTCAGTAAGGTCAGGGTATAAGCAAGCAAGTCTCTAGATGAAATGACTTCTCTTGAATTCATGGTAGATTAAAGTTTCTAATAAGGCTGGAAGTGTGAACTGGCGGTCAATGATTCAGCTGCCCCTCAGATCTCAGACTACTAGTGACCAATTGGCCAATCCATAATAACAACAACGATAACAATAATAATAACTAGAAATATGTAGTATTTATGCTAAATATAGTACAGTATAGCATATAGTATTTCTATTAAATAAATGTATATGCATAGAACCTACTACGTGCCAGGTACTGTGCTAAGCACCTTGCAAATATTATCCCATTTGATCCTCACAACAACCTTGGGATGTAGGTGCTATTACCATCTTGAATTTACAAAGGAGGAAACTGAAGCAAACACAGGTTAAGTGACTTAACCAAGACTGCACAGCTAGTCCATGTCTGATGCTGGATCTGAACTCAGGTTTTCCTCATTCCAGGCCCTGTGCTGGAATCCAGTGCACCACCTAAATGTCTCCTGACACTATTTACACATTTTTACACTCATATGTAATTGATGGCAATTCTGAGACATGCTGACATAAAAGCAAACACCTACTTGGAAGGCAAAAAAAACCAAAAAAACCCCCACCAAAACAAAAACTGTGATGCAGAGTGGGAAAGACAGATGTAAGTATTGTCAGTCTTGTCGCTAAACAGTTACATCTTTAGGACTCTATTTTCAACAGAAAGCCCAATTTCAAACGTGAAAGTCAGCACCCTGCTTGAGGCCACTGTTGTTGATATCCTCTCTAAGCCAATGGAAAGGATGAACAGTCCTTGAGGTGACTGCATCCCACCTGGACCTCTTTTTCCCTTGAGATGTCATTACTTAATGTCCAGCAAATGGAAAACCAGTTGAGGGTTGATGATTTGGAAGGTTACAAGCTTCAGCCTGAAAAATATCAATGAGCTGAAGTTGAGAATCAAAACTAAAGAGAGCACCTCTCCCCTTGATTCTCCCAACAAAGAAACTGTTGCCATTTGAATAGATTTTTCTCTTCATCTTTTAGAAATCACAACCTCCATTTTCCAATGACTGTCAGTGTGAGGAAAAAGAATTCCTCTCAACAAAACAGGGACCTTGAACTACTTTCCCTGTTTCTTCAATTACTCCACAAACACTTCCAAACTTTATTTTCTTTAAATGTTAATTGCCCACTTAAAGGTTAGTTTAGTGCAGGTATTGAACCCTGATGCCCTTTCCTTCTTGCCAAAACATAACCTTTCTTTCTTGTCTCATATCATCTCATTAAGTCATTCCAGTATTAGAAGAACATATTAAGGGTTCTTTATGATTAAGTCCATTCAGCCCAATTCAACAAATATTTAGTGAATGGCTAGTGTAAGAGACTTCTTCAGACACTGTGAAGGATAAAAAGATTGACAAAGCATTAATTACCCCATGCCAGGTACTGTACTAAGCATGGAGGATACAAAGAAAGGTGAAACACAAAGTCTCTACCCTCAAGGAGCTCACAGTCTAAAGGGGGAGACAACATGGAAACAACTCTGCACAAACAAGATGTATACAGGATAAATTGGGGGCAGTTTCAAAGGGAAGACCCTACGATTAAGGAGGACTAGGAAAGGCTTCTTGCAGAAGGGGAAACTTTAAAATGAAACTTGAAGCAAGCCAGGGAAGCCAGAAGACAAAGACAAGGAGGGAGAAATTGAGAACAGCCAGCAAAAGTGCTCAGTTTGGGGAGATAGAATGGCATATCAAGTATGGACCAGCCAAGAGAATAGCAAAGAGGCCAGTGCTACTGGATCCCAGAGTACTCAGAGGGTAGCAAGGGTCCAGCTTATAAAAGGCTTTGAAACCCAAACAGAGCATATTTTATTTGATCCTTGACATAACAGGGAGCCAATGGAATTTATTAGTAAGAGAATGATAAGGTCACACCTGCACTTGGGGAAGATTAACTTGATAGCTTAGTGTAGAGTAGATTGGAGAGGTGAGAAATTTGAGGCAAGGAAAACAACCAGTATCTACTGTAATAAACCAGGCATGAATTGATGAGGGCCTAGAGTAGGGTGATAATAGTATCAGAGGAGAGGAGTGTATGAGAAAAGCTGGAAATGACAGAACTTGACCGCTGACTAGATATAGGAGGTGAGAGAGTGAAGAAGTGAGGACAACAACTAGGTTATAAGCCTGGCTGACTAGAAGATGGTGGTGCCTCCTGTGCAGTAATATGGATGTTTTGAAGTGGGGAGGCTTTAGGGTAAGGGGGAAAGATAATCAGTTCAATTTTGGACATGTGGAGTTTAAGATGTTTTTGGGACACCCAGTTCAAGATGTCTAAAAGACACTTGGAGACGTAAGACTGCAGGTCAGCACAGAAGTTAGGGATAAAACATGTCTATCTGAGAGTCATCTGCATAGAGCTGATAAGTACAAACAAGAGAGCTGATGTCTCTAAGTGAAATAGAATAGTTGGAAGAGAGAAGATAAAATGGAAAACAAGTTTACAGAAGCACAAAGGAAGAAGATATTTTTAGCTAGGAGGGATCAGAAAAGGTATCATGGAAGTAGTAATGTTTAAGCTAGACTTTGAAGGATGAGTAACATTCTGAGAAGCAAAAGGTCATTTCATGAAGGCAAGACAACATGAAGACAAGATCAGGAGCAGGAAAGTATCCAACATATTTGAGGGTACTTGAAGTGCCCACCCAAATCTCTTTCTGTAGGCTTTGTAAGTATGACCAGTTATCTTTATAATTAAAAAAGTTCTAAACCAGAATAGGACCTCTAACTTAGAACACAGAAGGCTGTTCCACAGAGCCACTATTGTCTTAAGCAGCTAATTAAAATGTTTGCTGTAGGAGTAAAACAACATTGAGACTGGTTTAAAAAGTTTACCTTTAAGGATAAAGAAAGGATTAAGGAGAGGCAAAATGACCCTAGTGGGTAGAGCTAGTCTAAAAGCCAGAAAGACTTGGGCTAGAGTGCCACTTTTAACACATGCTAACTCTGTGACCCTAGGCAAGGCATTGAATCTCCCAGTGCTCTAAATGACTGTCCATGACTACATACTACAGAGAAGATACAACTGGAATACTGGTCATCAGTGTACTAGGCCTAATGCCTAAAAAGCATTCTAACTTTAGACAGATTCATCTTCAAAACATCAGCCACCAGGGTACAAACTGGGGTACAAATCTTTCTGGTTCCCAAAACTCCTAAGGCCTAAGCTTACAATGAGTCCTGGTGGAGGAAGAACCCATATTTAACGAAATCCCTATGGTACTGAAGAGAGCAACTATTTTTACAGCTAATTAGGCATCAATAGAGTTACCTGTAATCCCTGATGCTGGGGGGAGGGTAATGCCAGTGGGTCACCTGAACTCAGGACTTGGGAGTTACAGTAGGGCTAAAGACGAGTGGGTGCGTACACTAAGACCAGCACCCATATGGTGGGCCCCAAGGAGCAGGCAGCCACTAAACTAAGGAGGGGAGAAGTGGTTCAGGTCAGAAATGGGAAAAGCTCAAAGTTTTTGTGCTCATCAGTGGAGGATCAGGATGGGGAGTGGCTGCCGTTTACTTCTGACTTGAGAAAGATATGGAGACTCAGTCTCCAAAATTAAAGCAAAACAAACAAAAAAATACCCCAAAACATTATTAAAGGCAATCTTCTGTTTTAGCGCCATACCTGTCATTTTTGTGGCCCAACTAAAAGGCTCTCAATAAACGTGAAGGAATCTCACCAAACCCTGACATAAGGCGACATCAGTCAGTGGTCCCAAGAGCAGAGCAGTTCAGCTCTAGGGATTCCTACCCAACCTGTCACCTTGCTCCTACCTTCCCCTCTTTCCATGTAGACCCTGAGTCTAATCTGGCCTTCTCTGCTTCTGCTCTTATGCTCCCTCAGTGTTGATCCACTGCCCTTCTAACCAGCTGCCTCTCATCATACTGCTCTTCAGCTCAGCACCCCTAGAACTGATTGCCCCACACTCACTGAGACTGTTCTGCCTAACACTGTGTCATTATGACAGTAGTGTATAATATGAGACAGCATACATCTGGTAGATATACTCCTAGGGGGAAGCTTCATCACTTTCCCTCCCATCAACATCTCTCTACCTCTGACCAAGGACCCAATTCCAATATCACCAGCTGCCCGCTGGGAACTTTCCACTAGGATGTCCCACCATACTTTTAAAAAAATAAGCCTAAAACACAAGGCATGCATTTTCTTCAAATACATTTCCTTTCTTAATTTCCCTTTTTTTCGGTCAATATCACAACCATTTTCCCCATTAGAGCTTGGCAGAATGGAAACAGGACTGGTTGCAGAGTTAGGAAAGACCTGCATTCAAATCCTGGGTCCAACAGTTACTAGTTGTGAGAACATGGGCAAATGATGTAGGCTCAATAAGCTTCAAGTTTCTCATCTATAAAATGGGAACAACAGTGTTACTATTATCTACTTCACAAGAGTACTATAAGGAAAGAGCTTTGCAAACTTTAAAGTACTCTAGAAAAGTAAGTAGAGTCTGTCATGTCAAAGTTGTCCTTTGTTCATCGCATCCAATCAGCCGCTAAGTCCTGCCCATTCTCCAGTCTTTTAGGTTCAAACCTGACTATCCATTTTCTAGTCCAGACAAAAACACATGGGACTTAAGCATTTTCTAATTTAAGTTCAATTAAATTCCTCAAAGCTTTCTAATTCTGCATTCTATATTAATACAGGTTTACAACTCCTATAATTAAAAAAGAAAAGTAATTCAATACATTATGCATGTAAAACAACTCCCACAAATGTCATGATCTTATTTGCAAGAGGAATCTATCATTTCTAAATTAATTTCTATGATTCATAATTAAGCTAAGAGATATTTATCAAAAAAAAATTACACTTTTGGTGCCAACCATCTTTTACTTCGTTTTGGTCCCAATTTGTCCTTAAAGAAAATGGCAAATCATCAAGGCTCTAAATAATGGTGTTGAAATTCAAAGTCCTTCCACACAACGGTCACACTCTTCTGATGACCTGAAAACACTTGGCCCATTGTGTGTTAGTATCTGCATCTGAAGAGTCCCAGCAGGGAATGGTACAAATGGCATTGCCAGTACTTTTCCTTTTTTGTTAATATAGATTCTGTTTCAAAAGCTCATTAATTAAGAAATGTTTGTTTCCATCCCAAGTAGAAAATTAAATTCCTTCAACCTCATCATAGGGGGCCCATGTTCACAAACCATGGCATTAACAGAAGTGGATAGTCACCTGAGGCTCCACACATTTTTGCACTTCTTTAAGAAGGAATGGGGGTGGGGGCAGAGAGCCCAATTTGACAGTGCCATAACTCTTCCTGGGGCACAAAGGACAACAATGGTAAAAAAAAAAAAAACATGGTGAGCAGTCGCAATAAACCCACTCCAGTAAGGGAAGAGTGAGCTACCTGGGGAAACCTCCTCCTTCACTAGATAGGAACTCCTTTACAGAGCCATGGGTAGCTATATTCACATTCAAATCATTCTAAATGGGAAATCTGCAAATATAAAGAAACTATCCTCTCAGCCCACTGCACTGAAAATCTGGTTGTGTTCTGAGATCTGCAGTAGCGCCCTACTTACACGGCTTCACTTGGCTGCTACCATGCTAACATTGGAAAGCTGCTTCTGGTTCATGACTGTGCAACGAGGAAAATCAATCAGAGATTCAGAAATGCAAGTGATCTCAATCCTCAAAGACCATCTAGTTCAACTCCCTCATTTTATGGATGAGAAAACTGAGACCCAAAAAGGTTAAGTCAAATAATCAATATGCATTTATTAAGCACTACTGTATATGTCAGGCCCAGTGGTAAGCCTTGAGAACAGAAAGAAAAAAAGCTGACTTAATATTACTCTCCTTCCTGTGCTCTAGGGTTGAGCCAGACTGGCCTTCTTGCTGCTCCTCCCATGATGCATCTCCCATCTCTTTGCCTTCATGCTGGCTGTCCTTTATGCCTGGAAAATACTTAATTTTCACTGCACCTCTTAGAATCTCTGCTTTATTTCTAGGTGTGGCTCAAGTACCACCTGCTACATGAAGACTGGCATGGTCTCCCACCCAGGACTTATTGTCTTCTTGCAAATTTTTTTTGTTATCTTTTGTATTTATTTTGTATATCTTCTGTAAATACATATCTACATGATATTTTGTCCCTTAAAATGTAAGCTCTTTAAAAGACAGGCAATGTTTTAATTTTGTTTCTATATTTCCAAAACAGAGAAAAATATCTGGCCTCCAGTAGGTACTTTATAAATGCTTGCTGACTGCTTTGTACATAAGTGAGACAATATAATAATGGTAAACAGAGTTGGCTTCAGAGTCAAGATGACCAGAGTTCTCCTCCTGCCTCAGACAAATCACTTAAGTTCTCCATGTCCTTGGCAACTCCCTAAGACTCTGTATAAGTAACTCATCATCATATCAATGGAGGGAGTTTCCCCAGCAAGGTTTCCCACCCCTCCAGCCTATACAGATACATTATGTGTCCAGTCAACATTTTTGTGGCTTTCCTCTGATCCCTCTCAAAAGTATCCACATCTCCTAAGGAAATGATCAAGTTTGAAGGAAAGATGATTTTGGAGTGAAATTGTCAGCTTTAGCACAATTGAAATTAGTAAAACGAATGAATGAATTCAAGGAGAGCTAACTAGCTGAACAAAGAGAGAAAACATTATATATGAAATCTTAAAGTTAGTTTTCTTTGAAATAATACCCTAGAAGCAATATTCCAACTCTGTGTAATGATAGCGCATAACAGTGTATCTAACCTGGGGCATCAGGTTTCAAAGAGACATAATATCAATAATAGTCCTTGCTCCATTTCTTAAAAATTGATTGCTTTCCAAACTAGAAATATATATACATATTTATTCTAACATACATTCATCCAGGCAATCCCACCAATATTAAATGTAAAACAATGAGATGGCAAAAAAGCAGGATAGATTCTCAATAATGTTTGCTGAACACTATAAAAATAAATTGCTTATTACCCAACACACACAAGATAGCCGGCCAAGATAGGATCGGTAAATACAATTGTTATTTCACACTTGTCTCACCATCTTCAATCCAGCATATTATATCATTCAATAGATATGATTTCTTTCCTAACAACGACAATAATGATGATAGTCAACATTTATATAGTGCTTACTACCTGTAAGGCACTTTACTAAACAGTTTACAATTAAAGTCACACTATTTGAAAAAGGTGAGGGCTAATGGCAATGGAAAAGAATTTTGGGCAGTAAAAAAGGCAAAAGGAAAAGGTAAAAGGGAAGCAACAAATTAGGTAAAAAGAATTCTGGCCGAAGTGCCATGTTACATATGTGGAGGGAAGGAGTCAAAGGAGGCCTGATGATTCGGGAGGAGGTTGCAGGATACATTTTGGAATTTGTACATTAGGGACTAGCTACCATGCCCTGCTGTCAGTCAGTCAGTCTGTCAGTTAACAAACATTTATTAAGTACTTACTATGTAATAAGCACTGCGGAATACAAGGAAAGGCAAAACCATTTCCTGCTCTGAAGGATCATTCTCTTTAATAGGAGGGTGAGGGAACATAGGAGCAAAGAAGCAAAATACAAAGTGGGTGGAAGTTCAGTTCACAAGGGCAGGAACTAGCTGCAAGAGGAGTGGGGGCCCTGAAAAGGTCTGTAAAAGGTGGGAGAAGAGCCGAGTCTTAGAAACCCAGAGTTGGTCATGAGGGATAGAGCATTCCTGGCATGCCCAAACACCAATGTAAAGGGCAAAGGACAGGAGAGGGAATGTTCTATTTGATGACTTGAGAGATGGAAGAGGGTGTGGAGGGGAATAAAATATAACAAGTGGAGTAGTAGAGAGAGGGAAGGTTATGAAGGCCTTTAACTGACAAATAAAGTTAATATTTGATCCTGGAGGTAATAAGCTGCTGACAGAGCTCCCTGAACAGGAGGGGGATGCAGTTAGACACAGGCTTCTGAAACAGCCTGTTGGCAGCTTCATGGAGGATGCATTAGAGGGAGAACACAGAGTATTAACTAGATGCCTACTGCAACAGTACAAGCAAAAAGTGCTATGGGTTGAAAATAGGCTCATGGCTGTGTCAGTGGAAAGAAGATGATGACAGATGTCATGAAGGTACAAACAAGAAGATACGTAGGGTGAGGGGAGGCAGGAGTCAAGGATGACACCTATGACGTGAGTCAGATGACTGGGAAGATGGACATTTGGTACCCATCAGCCCTCTTTCTTTCTTTCTGCTTTGTTTCATGAATTCATGAACTTTTGTTCTTTCAGATGAATTTTATTTTTTGGCTCTACATAGTAATCATTTGGTACTTCGAGTGGTATAAAACTTAATATGTAAATTAATTTGTAGTTATTTTCATTACATTGGCTCAGACTATCCGTGAGCAAGCAATGTCCCCAATTGGAAGGAGGACAGAGCCAAGATGGCAGAGAGAAGGCAGGGATTACTCTGAGCTCTCCCCAAAACCCTTCCAAAGACCTTTAAATAATGCCCTAAAACAAATCCTGGAGTGCAGAACCCACAAAAGGACAGGGTGAAACAATTTCCTGTGAAATACTTTTTAATCATTCATATTAATATACAATTTTTATAGTTTTTCCAATATTGAATCAACACTTCATTCTTGTTATAATACCAAACTGGATACACCTTTTGGATATGTTGCTATAGCCTCTTTGCTAATATTTTATTTCAATTTTTTACACTGACACTTATAGATATTGGTCTGTAGTTTACTGTATATTGATGCTAACTGGTTTATGTATTAAGATAAGATTTATGTCACAGAAGGAATTTGGTAGGATTTCTTATGTGTCTATTTCTGCAATTCTGGAATTAACAGTTCATTGAATGTTTAATAGAATTCATTTGCAAATCCAGGTGGTTCTGGGATTTTTCTTCTTTTGGCAGCTCATTTATGGCAGAGATTTGTTTATTTAAATCCTCTATTTCTTGTTCTGTTCATCTGGGCTTTTTATATTTTTAAAAATATTCACTCATTTCATTTAAATTATCGGTTTCATTGGAATGTAGTTGGGTAAAATAGTTTCTAATGATTTCATTTACTTCATTTGTTGGGAATTCTTTTTCATTCTGATATTAGCAATTGGTTCTCTTTCTTTTTTCATCTGACTACCTAATGGTTTATGTACTGTTATTTTAATGTTTATCTGGCTTTTTAGTCGTATGCCCAATTCATAGGTCTGTGCTTCCGCTATTTGTTCATTAAAGTGTTTAGAGATATAAACTTTCCCCCCCAAAGACTGCTGCTTTGGCTGCATTCCAAATATTCTAGTATATTGGCTCACTGTAGTTATTTTCTTTGAGAAAATTAACTATTGTTTTTATGATTTGTTGCTTGACACACATTCTTTAGCATTGTAATCTAGTGTTCTGTTATGTTTTTATCTAACCAACAAAAGTATGTAGAAAAACAGAAACATTAAACAATCTTTTACTGACCATAGTACAATAAAAATTATAATCAAAAAGTAGCATTTGAAAAAATAATTTTAAATGGAGTCTAATAACATAATTAAGCTACTAAAGCATAAAACTGTACTAAGACTTTTGAGACATCCTGTATATGTTAATTGTTAATATATCTTTGATATGAAACCCTTTTCATAAAATTTTGATACAAAGATTTTTCCCCCCCATTTGATGGCTTCCCTTCTTATCTTAGGTATAATTAATTTTCTTTGTGCAGAAACAATGAATAACTTTTGGCAAGTGCCAGATTATAAAATAAACCCACAAAAATAATCAGTCTCTCCATTTACTAAAAACAACACTTGACAATAGAGAAAAGATTCAATTCATAATAATTTTAAAATGCATTAAATATCTGTCAGATAAACTACCAAGACATACTTAAAATATATACAAATACAACAACAAGGCATTCTATACAGAAATAAAAGATAGCTTAAATAATTGGAGAAATGTTCATTGTTCATAGTTGGACTATTTCAGAATGATAAAAATGATGACACTTTGTAAATAACGTTGTTCATCTCATGCTATACCAATCAAATTACCAAGGGATTACTTTATAGCATGCGACAAAATCATTACAGAGTTTATCTGACTTTACAAAAGGCCTATGAGCTCTAGGGAAATATTTTCTTAAAAGCAGGAATAGAGAGAGAACAGCACTTGCTGACCTCAAACTACACTATAAAGCAATCATCATTAAAAGTATTTGGGATTGGTTAAAAATATAAGGTTAATCACTGGAAAAGACAAGGTAAGCAAGAGCTGGAAGCAATCTAATCAAGTAGTCTCATTTTCTGTAAAAACTAACAGGGGCAAGGACATCTTTTGAAAAGCCCTACTTGAACAACTGGTTCTTTCTCAAATCTTCATCCTTCCTGACAGGTCTGCAGTATTTGGCACTGATGAGCAATTACTTTCCAGTCTTTTACTCTCCTTCATGCACTCACCAATCCAGAAGCTCCAAGTTTCTCACACACACATAATGCTCCATTTCCCAAATCCATACTTCTGCTCTGTCCCCTGCCACTCCTCTAAGATTAGTATGTGTAGATGGGGGTGGGGAGCTGATGATGATGTCCATCTTTATATGTTTGTTGTCCATCTTTAGAAGTTTCTATTTCCCCCAAGAGGAAGTTCAAACTCCTTACCAGCGCATTCAATGCTCTTCATAATCTCACTCCAATCAACCTTTCCCCAAACTATTTACCTTTACCAACCCTTCACTCTATCCCAAATGCCTTATTCACTGTCCTGCAAATATATCTTGACCATGACTGACTATACTTTGGAGAAGACCAAACTAGCCAACTGAGAATGTCAGCCTGATCTTTTCCCATGCAAATTTAACAGGACCCAACTCCAAACTCAACTCTTCCCCCAGCTTTCTTTAACCATGTAAATAAGAAATTTTCTCACTACCTTAGCAATTAACCAGGGCTTTGTCCTATGCCATTTCCAGTCAGTGTAACTGAACTATTTTTGACTATTTTACATGGATGGTGGCTCAGGATTCCTCTCCCCTAGTAGACTATAAGCTGAACGAGGGTAGAGACTGTTGCTTACATTTCCAGCCTAAGTCACCTTGTCTAAGCACCCTCACCAGAAAGACAGACTCTTGGCAAGGATCTCAGATCCAACAGGAAGGCTCATCTGACAACAAAGCCAGCAACACAAAGCTTCTTACCAAGGACTGAGTTGGGTCTTTACAATAAACCAACAGTCAATCAAATACATGAAAAGTGAGCTGGTCACCCACTAGAAGGCCAGCAGAACTAGGAAAGTAACAGAAATGCCAACTCTAACCAACGGACCCCCGGTCTTCACAATTCACCCACAGTGATATGCTTGACTGGGGATATTGGCAATTTAAGAGCTAGCTACTAGTTTTCCTCTCGGAACTGGCAGTTTAATCTGAGGGTCTTCAATGGTAGGTATTGTCTTCAATAACAAGCAGATTTGTAAACAAGTCACAGGAATTTTTTTTCCTTATGCCAATATCAAATGTTCTGAAAGTTTAGCTTTCAACAGTTCATATAATTCTTACTGAAAATAAAACATTAAAAGATTGTAGCTTCATAACTTTTTAAATATTACCATCTAAATTTCTGAAATCAAAGGTTTTTTAAATAAGTATTTTCACTTCTCTCCAGTCACTTGGGAAAAAAAAAGAGAAAATAGAGAGGAAGAGAAAAGTGAAATCTGATTTGAATGAAGTTTATGCTCAGCTGTCTTCCTACTTTATATAAAATGAGACAGTATTATGATGGACCCTTGCAAAAAAGTCCCTGCACACTTACTAGGGAAAAGGGGATCTGATAATTGTACTGTTACTTAATTTTTTTTTTTTTTTGCCTGTGTCTGTGATTTCATCAGGGCAGCTAGGTGGTGCAATGGATAGAGGGTTGGACTTGGAATCAGGAAGGCTCATCTTCCCGAGTTCGCTTCTGGACTTAGATACTTACTAGCTGTGTGACCCTGAGAAAGTTGCTTAAGCCTGTTTGCGTCAGTTTCCCCATCTGTAAAATGAGCTGGAGAAGGAAATGGCAAAGCACTCTGGTATCTTACCCAAGAAAACCTCAAATGGGGTCACAAAGAATTGAACACACCTGAAAAATTACCCAATAACAAAATGTGATTTCATCATTATAGGGAACTCTGGAAAGGAAACTTTCTCCTTCCAGGGCATATCAGCACTGGGAAGAGAAAGCGCTTCACTTTATAGTCTTAGAAAGAATCCTGGGGCACTCGGAGTTTGTGACTTGCTGAAGGCTTCCTGACCAAGAAGACTAGCTCTCTACCCACTGAGCCATGTTGTCTCATGGCCTTACAGACAAAGCATTCTGGCTTGATAGACATACTACCCAGCCCAGGACAACGCATATACTGTAATATTTGAGTGGGAAGGAGAAGACAATATGATCTTTATTGCCCACTTATAGAAAATGCCACCAGCTAGTATTTAAGACCAGAGCCCCTAAAGTCTGTAGCTAAGGAGTTAGCATAAAAGGTCCAACTCTGACTTTTCCCCCACATTATAGAAGGTTGCTGCCCAATCTCCAAGCAGCAATGAAACATGGTATATATAAGCTTAGTTCCTATGCCCATACTTCACAGTCCTATTAATCCAAGTCAAAGAACAGAGGGCACTTTCTAAGCCACAATATTACAAGGGATTTTCAAGTCTATCCCACTATCTCTACCACTCAAACAAATCTGCTAGGTTTCAACAGTGTGGGTACAGGGACTGAGAATTCAATGCAAGCCTATTATGTAATGGGGGTTGTGGTTAACAGCAAGAGGAATGACATCCCATAAGTGGAATAAAGGGAGAAGAAAGGAACTGAGCCCCCTTAACCTCAAGCCCTGCTGCCAGCCACCCATGCTGTGTGCAGCAAATTAAAAACAATGGAAGGAAATAATAGGTCTTTGGGCTGGACAAAAAATAGAGGAATAAGGACAGAAACATTTATATAATTTCAGTAGTTATAATCAAAATAAGCAATAACACCTTTCTAGGTGTATAATCATTAGTCTTAAATAGTTTCCACATTCCCCTGCCAGAAGGCCAGAGGATGGATATGCCTACACGACTCACATCAGTTCCCTATTCCCAGAACATGCCAAGGCTTCCTGCTCCCCGTTCTGCTTGCTGAAATCCTTTAAGAACGATATGAAATGATACTGCATCCATGACCCTTCCAAGACCTTTCCCTCCCTGAGCCCCTTAATCTCACAGAGCACTTGTTTCTTCTCCTTCTCCTTACTCGGCACTGATCATGTACCACTGTATTTGATGTGACTTCTACTGTGGAGGTTCTGTGCTTGCGAGGAAGGGGCTGTGTCACTCCTAGCTACTAACATGGCAAATGAGGTCTCCACATTCTTTACAGCTCCTTCTGACTTTACTAAGCTGTGACCAACATCTTCTCAGTAAACATTGCCTCATCTTTAGAGTACTATATTTTATGGAAAAGATAATTCTTCAATTTCTTTGTGTTATATAACAGCTTATTACTAGTATTCAGGGAAAATATTGTCAGTTGGTTAGTGAACAAGCATTTAAGTGTGTCCTATGTGCCAAGCAATGTGCTAAGGGCTAAGGATACACTGCTCCCCAAAAAAGGCAGTGATGGTTAAAAAAAGAGAACAACAAATGTAAGTAAGAAGGGACACTTGGTTGCTGCTGGACAAAGTGCTTTGTTTCTTAGGATCACAGATTTTGAGCTGGAAGCCACCTGACAGACCACTGGATTCAACCCCTTCATTTTACAGATTATGGTACTCAGGCCCACAGGGGAAAAGCAACTTGTCCAAGGTCACATGGGTAGTAAGTAGTAGAATTAGGAGTAGAACTAAGGTCCTTCCCCATCCAATCTTTTCTCCACACCATGCTGTTTTACTTCTAAAGCTTAACAGTCAGAGATGAAGGAGTGTTCCATCAATATCCAACTAACATTTATTAAATACTTACTGTGGGCTGGGCATATGAGACCACCAATACGACATCGTCCTTGACCACAAGGTGCTTAAAATCTAGTAGGAGAGATATTATAGGTATAGAAAGGGAAAATAAAGCAAGGGGAAATACAATGAGACTGAAAAATATATTAGAAGAGAGAGGTGCATAACTTGGTATCACCACCACCATAACCTCCAAAAAACTCAAGAACAGGCATAAAGTTAGGAACCAACACGAAACTGTAACGCTGGGAAGAAACCTGTTGATTGAAGAGGCAACTACCCAGTATGACTCAAGAGATCTACATCAGGGTTTGTAGTCACTATTAAGGAGTACAGACAGTTTTTGTAAGGGCAATGGAAAAATACATAGTGGTGATAGGCATGACCAAAAAGAGAGGTAAATCTTCCAAGGAGTTGAAGAGAAGGACACAAGATGGATAGTCTCTGTGGTACATTGATATCTCATAATATGAAGACAGCCAGACAAAGGTGATAGGTGTATCACAGGGATATGGAAGATGTATGGAGAGGCAGAAATATGGTAAAAAAAAATACATAGGAAAAAAAAACAGTCACTAAATTAGACAGCGAGGTATGTCAAAGGACCTAAAGAAACGAAAATGGATTGCTGGGTCACAGAGAATTACTAGGAAGGAAGCCAAGAAGAGCTACAAAAGACCAATAGATTAAGAAGTTTGGAAGCAAAAGAATGAAAATATCCACAGTATTTAGATAGGATGCTTTTCATATTTTTTATCATCTCATTAAAAGTAATTAATTACACATTTCACTATGATGATGAACTGGAAAAATATCTAATTATCATTACTGTTATTGCCAATGTTTCATTTTCCCCTAAAAAAACCATGAAAATGAACATGGTTAATATAAGTTCTTATTTAACAGAAAAATGCACTGAAGTTCTACAACTTGACTGGCACTGTAGTCTTAACAGTGTTACTTAACAGTTATACTCAGTGTCTTTGGAAGTCACCGACCCTGGGAGAGGGAGAGAGTACAGATATGCACCAATCAGCATATGAGATGGAGAGAGAAGGAGGGAAGGAGGGGGAGGGAGGGAGAGAAACACAGAGAAGAGTAGGTGTTCTATGCTCTTCAGAATCTCATCATCTAGCAAGATGACATCAACTCTGAAACTTGTACCTCCTCAACTGCCCCTGTCCCTAGACCCCCTCCCCTCCCTCTGATTAGAGGATGGAGGGTAAACATTGGTACGTTCCTTCCAGATCCTCAATTTAAGGAGGGTGCCCAGGGCAGTTATTTCCCAGCAGGCAACATTCCTTTGGTCATCATCACACCCTCATGCAAGGTATCATTCTCCCATATGTTATCTTCCCAATTAGATAGGGAGCTCCTTGAAGGCAGGGATAATCTTTTTGGCTTTCTTTGTATCCCCAGCACTTAACATAGTGCCTGGAACATAACAGGCACTTCATAAATGTTGAGTAACAATTGGAATGATGGATTGAAGAGGGGGTGGTGGAGGACTAAACATGAATGTAAGAATAATTATATGAAGTAAAATGTAATTCTGTTTGTAAGAATAATTATGCTCTAAAATTAGTTAATGGAGGGATACTGAGGAACTTTTTTCCTCTCTAATGCAGGAAAGACAGTCACCTATCTCTGATGATTTAAGAACAGTGAGGCCTGCAGTCCAAGGAAAGGGTTACCTGACTTGTGGTTCTATCTGTTTTGCCTCTGCTGAACAATGGATTTAAAAGAACATGTGATCTGATTTCATATGTGACACCACAACTGGAAAAGATTCATGTGGCAAGGTGGAGTTGCTGCCTTACTGTAGCTGTGCTGTACAGCCAGATGGGCTTCAGAGAAGTAATATGCCCTGCACAAACGTATATCATCTGCAAACAGGAGTGGAAGGAGATCAGACTATCCATAAGTAGCAATGCCAAGATATCCTCCGTGGAGATGTTGCTCCAGGTTCAGATATGAAGGGAGGACCCAGGGGCTTTATTTCTCTTCTGCTCAGGCACAGAATGAACACCCTGGAGAGTAAAGACGGAGGTTCATTTGTAGCGATGAAAGGAAGAGAAGGAAGGAAAATGTGAGGGAGAAGAGAGCACGAACAAATGACACATACAGGTGCAGCAAGGGGGCAGCTAGCCCTAGAAAAAAAAAATCACTAAATTAGTGGTCAAAGGGTTTAGAATAAATGGAAGTTTCACTTATGGAATCCACAAGCCTGGGATGTACTACTGACGTGAAGAGCTGGAAGTCACGTACTGTATTAACTGACCTGCATAAATACCAACAAATCAGATGCCAAAAGGGAACGATTTCTCTTGACCTTATTGTGCTCCAACCCTACAGCATGCCAAACAGACCATTCTATCCACCTATCTACTCTCTCCTCCAGAAAGCTTATCCATTCACCACAGTCAAGTGACCTAGTTCTGCCCTTCTGATCATTCCTCCTTCTCTTCTTTCAACTTCCAAAGCTAAAATGTAGGTGCTCCTCAAAGTTCTTCTCTCCCCTCTTTTCTAAAAAAACTCATCCATTTTCATGGTGTTAAATATGACCTCCATGGCCTGATGAATTGTGAGTGAAAGGATCTGCTACTGTGTGACCTTGGACAGGTAACTTAATGAAGCACTTCTTAAACTGTGGGTCATGATCCCATATGGGTCATGACCCACAGTTTAAGAATTGAAGAAGGGGTCCCAAGCAGAAAAAGTTTAAGAAGCCCTGAATTTTAATGGCTTTGGGCCCAAGTTTTCTCATATGTAAAATGAGGGAGGTTAGAATAGACAGTCTCTAAGTTCCCTTCTAGCCCTAAATCTCTGCCACTAGGATTCCACTATCTTTCCAAAGATGACTCCTCTTCACCTGTTACAGATTTCTGCTACAAGGTCACACCATCACCTCAAACTCAATATGTATACAATCTCCACCTTCTACTTATCCCCTCAAAACATAGCCACTCCCTATGATAGCTTCCACTTTTCTTGCTGGTACACAGGCTCGAAATTTCGGAATGATTTTTTAGCCACTTCTGACTCCGAATCATACCTTTTCCTTTCCCCCACCACTCAAAAACCCCATCTGTCATTTCCTCCACTGTAGAGCTTCTTCCACTTGCTACTTAACTGTTAGTCCTACCATCATGATCCTAGTGCAGGCCCAACCCTGAATCTCTTGGGATATTGTGATAATATTTTGACTCATCTCCCTGGCTATAGTGTCTTCCCCCTAATCCATTCTATACGACACCAAAAAACAAATCTTCCTGAAACACCATCTGGTCATGTTGTTCTCCTATTTAAATGTCTTCAGGATTTTCCAAATGTCTTCAGATTGTCAAAAATCCTGAGGGTGACATTCGAGGACTACCCTCGCCCCCGAATATACTCTAAACCTATATTTATAATTCTTTGCTAGTTATTATCCTACATAAGCATTCTGCTATAGCCACACTGGTCAAATCATCACACTAACATCACATTTTTAGACGTTTCTAAATGTAATATACCTGACCTAAAATGCCACTGCCTACATGGTTCATATATCTGAAACCCGCTTCCCCTTTGAGGACAAATTCAAATCCCACCTCATCCACGAAGACTACCTTACAAGTCCCTCATTTACCCCATCTTTTATTCTGTTACCAGAATAATCCTTCTTATGCATAAATCTTCCTTATGAGCAAGTCACTTAATCATTCAGTGCTCTAGGCAACTCTTTAAGACTAAAGGTTGCAGAGAAGGTACTGCTCTGCATTGATGGAGGGCACTTCCTCACCTGGGAATTCCCTCTATCAACGAAACCTTGGGCCCAATCCTATCTCTATGCACAGATTTAATCATGTCATTCTTTTCTTCGAAATTCTTCAGGGGCCTCATCTTGGCTCCCAGGTAAAGATCAATTCCCTCTACAAGGTGTTCATGCCCTCACTCTCCTGCCCTATTCTCCTATGACTCTCCTCCATGAACTCTAATAGCCAAGAAAACCAGCCTAATCTCTGGACCCAAACCCATTCTGCACACACCTCCATACCGTTGCTCAGGCTTTTCTTCCCTTTATTCCTGGATAGACTCACGACCCCCCCCTCCACTTCATCTAATCAATTCCTATGCATCCTGAAATTTCACCTTAAATTCAATTTCTTTCACAAAGCTTTTTCTTCATGAAGTACCTTGTTTTCTAAATTTCTAATGCATTTATCACACGATACTGTGAACTAGAGCTTATCAAATGATACTGTGAATTACAAGAGGCATTTTGTGATCTCCTTAATAGCAAGAACCACAGCGTTTCTCAACCTGGCAGCCCCTGCAGGGTTTAGCATAGTGCTCTGTACACAGTGGGTGTCTAATCAGTGTGGGCTGTATTGTATCATAAGACTTCACTGGTCAAACTAACCCACGAGGATCCCTTCCCTGTGTGAACTTCTATGGACCTTATCCTTAATAACAATCATTGAGAACTCATCATAGTCTAACTTATATGAGGGACAAAATTGTGTGTTATTATAGCTCTATGTTTCCAGCACATTTCTTATTTTAGGACCACTTCATCTTGGCCCACTTCCTTCCTAGGAAAGAAACAGCTATTATACTAAGAGAGATTAGACAAAAGACACTCTTCTCACCATTGTGACCCTGTGGAAAACACACTGAGAACCAAGCTTGGGAAGATTCTGACTTTCCTGTTGGCACATTCAGCCAGAGGCTAATTTAAAGGGCAAACATGTTTTAATTAGGAGATTTATTCTAAGCGTAATCAAGAGCTCGTCCAAAGTCGGAAACAGAGAAGAACGGGAAGATGCTGCAAAAGGGAAAAGAATTAGAGCCCACAGGGAAGGAGTCTCACTACCATTTCAAGGACAGCTCAAAGTTAAATATTTCAAATGATACAGTATGAAATGACTGCAATCCAGGTGACATACACAGAGACTGCTTATAGCACACAAAAATGTCAGAAATCACTTTTCTGCTATATTCAATCCACAAAAGAATGTACTGAAGTGTAACTGTTGTGTCAGTGTATCTTAACAGGAATAAGAGAAATACTGCACAAAGCTCATTAAACACTTGCTCTGTAGGTTTCCTGGCCATGATTCAATTCCATATCTCCAGCTGATGAGTAGGAGTCTCAGGGACCCCAGGAGACTCTCGGGGTCACACTGAAGTGGAGAGCTCCACAAAGCAACTGTACGATATCACAACCTACTGTTTCCAAATGAACAAACCAATAGGGGAAGGAGGTGGGGAGGAGAACAGGCCATAACAAGGGCTTCCTTCCACCTGTGAAAAAGCTCTTGCTACTCATTCCTTTCAGAAAGAAACTTTTCCAGAAATTAAAAAATGCAGCTACATGTACATGATTATTAAAAGGGCTCCTAGATACTCCCCACTTAGCATTAATTGAACATCCAATGTTGGGACATCCAAACCTTTTCCCTCAACAAGGTAACAATAATCCAGAAGAAGCTTTCCCAAAATGAATCAAACATTATCAATCAGTTTAACTTACATGGATTAAGGACTCACTCAGCATGTCTTCATTCACCTCCAGAATGATGGTTTTTATATCTTCGTAAGACATGCGATAAGAACCGAGGAAGATAGCTACAATAAAAGAAATTTAATAAAAATTAATCTCCATATTAAAAGCTAAACCTCCCAATGCATATTTCATTTTTGTTTTCATAGTCATCACATAAGAAATCATGACATCCCTAACTGTTATTAAAAGCTGTCACCAACCAAATGTGCTATCTTAGCAGCCCAAAACAAAGGCTGTGGTCTCGGAGCCCAGGGTTTGCAGGTGATGGATATTTACCACACACAAAGCCAAAGTGAGAAGGCCTCAGTTTCTAGAGTGTCTCCTGATGGTCAAAAACATTCCCAGCTGATTGAGAGATAATGGCCCAGTTACTTTTTTCTCAGGCATGAGATTAAAGTAAACTACTAAGTAACCATATCATTAAGAAGCTGCAATTCTTCTTCCCTGAAAAATTCAAGGCAACTGAATAGTGAATGCTGGGTGCATCCCTGCTGGGGCTCCTCCGGAGTGCTCTTGTCTACTTTCTATTTGGAGTCACTGTTTCTTCTGTAAAGCATTTATTTAACTGGACACATATCATTATGTCTTACTAAACTATCTGCAAATCCTAGGTATAAAAGGGCCACAGCTTCTAAGAATGCATTTTTTAAGCTATACCCTTTCACCTTAGTTTCCCACTGAACATGAATTTATGCCACAAGTTCTGAGGGCCTTCCTTAGTGCCTAGACCTGCACTAGTCATGCACATGACTTCACTTTCTGGGAAAATCAAAAACAGCTCTCAATTTTCAAGGTAATCAAAGGTAAAGTTAGATTTCAAAGGCCAATTAGAAGCATCATCAATACAAGTATTAATGAGAAACTGCTAAACTCCTACATGGCATGATGAATAATGGTACATGAAAGCACTCCTCAAAAATGCTGTGGGCATGGCCACAACATCTCCAAGTACAAGTCAATGGGAGAATCCAAGTGAATCCTCCCATACTGGAACTCATCTTCCTTGTATAATAATCCTTGATAATGTATTGCTGTCATTACGAATAAACTTTGTTCATATATAAAAAAAACTCTGATACATAAGCAAACCGACCCAAGCAGCCACTTAATCAAAATCTATTCCACTGAGTATATTTTGGCCCCAAACTGAAAATTCTCTCAGATTAAAGAATTTGATGTGTGCATCAATAAAGACAGCATCAATTACATACTTGCTTTTGCAAACTGTGGATTGGCTGGTTACAAGTTTCAAAGATTGGCCTACATTTTGAATTTTGAACACAGAGTCCTCTGTGTGCATAGAAAAAAGAGGTTTGGCATCTTTGTACAACAGGTGGATCTATTCGTGGGATCACCCACATACCTCTTAGAGAGACAGAAGAGGACAGAAGGTAAGACAGCAGAACTGTGCAAATACTGCACAGTGAAGGCAAGAAAAGCAAGTTCCCAAAGGAACCTTTCAGAATCACTCAATATGTGTAAGAATTGTATCACAAATCAGCTATGATTGCAGCTGATTTTTAACGACCTTGAATAAAGAAAACACCTTCTCCAGGGAAAGCTATAGACTGAAATTAGCTGGAAGACAAAGATATTCAAGGAAACAAGCAAAACATAAGATTGAGCTGATAATTTCAAATTTAAAGAAGTTATGAATTCAGTTTTCTTTAAAGCATTTAGTAAAAACGGGGGAGAAGAGGAAGAGAACTCCAAAATGATTTACATACACAGATTCTGAGCAGTTTTTCCATCCAAAACTCTTAATTCTTTAACTTTCTTCTTGGGAGCAACTTTCTTTTCTTCTGGGACATCGATGTTCTTTTTAACTGGAAAAAAAATGGAAAACACACAATCACAACATTAGAGTTAGCTATATTAACTACATTAATAAAGCTCATTCTGAAATCAATAAATGTGTTCATTTCATTAGTTCAAGGAGGAGGAGAAAGAAAAATATAGAGCTTTTAGAGGTTTCAGTGCAAATAAAAACAAGCATTTAAGCAAAACAGAAAAGTAAAAGAGAAACAAAATCAAGCGTTGCTTCTTTCCTAATATGTAGCATTCATTATCTATGCCATTACTAACAATATCACCATAATATACAGTAAAATCAGACTAATTTGGATGGACAAGTCGTCCAGTGCATACTCCTTTTAAAACATTTTCTAATCTATATGGTTGATTCATTCAGTATTATTATATTGAAGAAGAAACAATAACATTAACTGCTAAGAATCTGCTCATTCAATCCTGCTGGTCCTACTTGCAACACTAGGGAAGACATTCCCCACTGGCATCACTGTGCATATGCATAAGGTATCTGAAAAATCTACTCACTATGCCTGCCTCTAGTAAAAAGGTCATTGGAGTCAAGGGGACTTGGGTTCAAATTCCACCTTTAACATTTAATAACTAGGTGATGAAAGGCAAAACCAAGGATAACATCTGTCCTATTCAACTCAGAAGTTGTTTGGAGGCTCACATGAGACAATCTACTTTATGAAAGTTAAAGAGCTACACAAAAAGTCACAAAACAAATAACAATGATGATCCTAAGTGAATGAAGCCAAGCTTCGGCTCCTCAGTACTTGCCCCCCTCTACCTGCTACAGAGTGAGAATTGGTGTCCTACCCACTGAAAGGCAACATAACAGAACTGAGAGACCGAGAGTTTGCAACAAGGAACAAAACACAAGAATATTCATTTCAAGGTGTAAATACCTTTGAATATAAACTTGAAAATTTAGGATTCAAGGAACTCTATTGCAATACTGTATCTGAACAGAAATATTTTGGTAATGTAAGAAAAAAGGCCTCACCAATGCAAGAACAATGCCTCACCAACTTTGGAGAAGCTGATCCACTTTTTCTTTTTTTTAAGGGGAGGGGGAGTCCCGATTTATTCTCTTTTGTTGTAAGGAATACTCCAGAAGGAAGCTCCCTCTCCCAACCACTTCTTTTTATTCTTCATCACACAGGTGCCAAGGTGTTTTCCTCAAGTCCATATCTGACTATATTGCTCCCCTACTCAATAAACTACAGTGGCTCCCACACATGTCCAGGGTCAAATATAAAGTCCTCAGTTTGGCCGCAAACCCACCCTGACCTTTGCTGTCTTCTTATGCTTTACTCCCCTCCATACTCTCTAGGACCCAGCTACACAGACCTATTTGCTGTTCCTCAAATATGATGCTTCCTCTCCCGTCTCCATGCCTTTGCATTGGCTGTCCCCCACGCCTGAAATGCTCTCCCTCTTCACCTCTCTCCCTCAGTTTCTCACTGCTTTGTTTCAAGAGTCAGCTTAAATCCCACCTTCTTTGGGAGAGTTTGCCTGATCACTCAGTTTCCCTTAGTGCCTTCTCTCCTTGCACGCTCTTCTCTGAGATGACTTTGAATATATCTTCTATTTATCTAGGTATTTAACATGTTGTCTCCCCAATTAGAACATCAGTTCCTTAAGGGCAAGGGATATTTTGGTTGAAGGAATGAAAACTTAGCTCAAATTTCTGAATTTACAACTGAGAATGAGAAGTCCATGGGCGAGATCCAGTGCTGAAAACAATGAAACAGGTCACTGAAGCTACCAACCTTTTACAATAGCCGAACCCAAATCAGTGGCTACTCTCTTCTGAAACAGTGTCTGTTATTTCAAAATGCTTTCCTGGGAAATCGCCACCTCCCACTTCAGAGACTTTCTCATGATTAGTACTGAGACATCACACTTTTCCCTATAGTCATAAAACTGTGATATGTTAAAAATCTCAAGGTTTCCCAGTGACTATGAATTTCTACAATCAGAGTTATTTATCCTTTCACGTTTCTCTAATACAAACAAAAATAATTTTAGACTCATACCAATTTGGAAATTATGTGAAATATTTGGATGGAAATGACCTGTTTTTTTCTTGTCCAAACATAGATAACATGAGAATTCTCATTGACCTAACCAGAATACATCTACTCTATATGAGGACTATATTCTGACATGATGCTTCATCATGCAAATGCAATATAGGGTTTTAAGCCAATATACTGTGCTAATTAGAATGTTTATTGTTGTTTTTGTTCCTGTTTTTTTGGTTAGGCAATGGGGTTAAATGACTTGCCCAGGGTCACACAGCTAGTAAGTGTTATGTGTTCAAGGTCAAATTTGAACTCAGGTCCTCCTGAATCCAGGGCCACTGCTCTATCCACTGCGCCACCTAGCTGCTCCCCTAATTTGAACATTTAAACCAGCACTGCTAAAGGACAATGACAATCATGATCATACCAGAGGTAAATACTTTCTATGGACAGTAACTATTACGCTAATAAGAAAGCCATCCTAACGGCTACATCCAATGGATTTTCTGAGTCATCATTGTCTTGGGCCTCCACTCAGCCTAACACCTGATGCACCCACTGCTTCTGAAGAAGGTCTGCTCCTTTAGCTTCCAAGACACTATCCCCCCAGGTCTCTTCTAGTATCTTTAACATACCAATCTAGGGTCAAATATGACTATCTTCCCTAGCTGTCTCTATCACAAATGCTAAGATAGAATGTTCACTTCCCAAGGTTCCCATAATTTCTGGTTCAGTAACCTGGACCCAGTGAGCAAAACAAGGAACACTGAGTGGAAGAAGCACAAAAGAACACTTAGGCTTAATTTCTTTTTTCTTCCTCCTCTCCCACCCCTTCTCTCTCTCTATCTCTCTCTACCCCAGATCTGTGATTTCACTGGTGCAGAAAACCTCAACTGAGGCAACTCTCTCTACGATGGATATCTGTAACTTGAAGTCTTAGAGCTGCCTGGTCACTAAGAGGTTAAGTGACTTGCTCACAGTCACAGAACCAAAATTCATTCAATGTAGGATAAGGCTGCAGGTATTGTGACTCTAAGGAATCAGGCTATATCCTACACTCTATGTCCCAACATATGCTGCTCCTAAGGCTTGATATAGAGGAAATACTCATAACCAGCAGAGGTGTAAAAAAGTGCAGCTGGCTACCTCCAAGAGTAGGGTCCTCCCCTCCATTAGGCTTCTATAAGGAGAGAGTGAAAGGCAATTTGGTGAGTAGATAATAGAGGGATTCTTGAGGACTACATGCGATGTGCTGTCTCTTCCAGCTCTTAGATTCTGTAATTTTGTGATCTGGATTTGCTCTTTGGAAAGTCACTCTGTGTCATGTAGCATTTCAGGTCATTAGACTAAAGCAGTAGTTCCCAAACTTTTGGGTCTCAGCACCTCTTTACAGTCTCAAAAATGATTGAGGGCCTCAAAGAGCTTTCATCAATACCTACTATATTAGAAATCAAAGCATCTTAGTACCATTATGAAAATACTTTGAAAACCTCTGGGCTAAGTGATCATGAGGTGATTATGAGGTCCCTTCCAAAACTAAAAGATATGATCTAATCAAATGTGTATAGCCCATTAAGTCAATCCACGTCACATAAAAATTTCATTAAAGAAATCAACTGGTATATTGAAAATCCATACTATTATGACTTAAAACTGATGTCTTATTCTCTCAAATATTTTTTATTTGTCAGCCATTCAGACAATAAGCATTTATTATGCTTTTACTATGTGCCAGAAACTGTGCTACTCCATGGGGATACAATCAAAGGCCAAAACAGCCCCTGCTTAGGGAGGGAGGTGGAGGGAGGGGGAGAAAAACTTAAAACTCAAAAGCTTATGGAAGTGATTGTTGATAAATCCAAATAAATTAATTAAAAAAATAAAAATAAAAATAAAACAGCCCCTGCCCCCAAGGAATCTCGTTCTAATGGGGGAGACAGCAAGTCAAAAATTTGGTATATTCTGGCATCAAGTTGACTAAAGGAAATCTCAGAAGTAAAAACACCAGCAGTTGGGGAGACAATTAGTATTATTCATGAATACAGCTTATAAAATAATTTAAAATACTATTATTTTTCAACAATATAAAACTGAATTCTGATATTTTTCCCACAGTATAGTTTGGGTGCACAAAATGTACCCATTCAGATGATTCTCTTTACATTATGAGAAACAGTCATTAAAAAGTTGAGAGCTTAGTATACCTGTGAAATATCAATTGTCTGTAGATATAGAAGTATGTATGTATACACCCCCCCACTTCTGTATCTTCATGACATAATGCATGCCTGTGAAAAAGAAAAGGCCATCCACTTTTCCCTCATGTACTGAAAATAGTGATCAGCTGAAAGTAGAGATTCTCATGCAAATACAACCTGTTACATTATAAAAGCATGGGGTATATATGTACATACTCCAATCACCAAATGTTTGCCTGTGTCATCAGGGATATTCAAAAAACAAACAATTTGTGAAATATATACTGCCCCTGAACTTTTAGAGTGGGAATAGACTTTAGAGGGCCATTTAATCTAAGCCACCCTGAAGAAAAATCTTCTCTACAACCTACCTGGCAACAGAACCTTCAGCCTTTGCTTCCAGATCTCCAGTGAGAAGGAACAGGCTGTGCCTCAAGAACCCCCTTTTCTACTTTCAGGTGCTTCTAATTCTTAGAAGTGAGGTGGCTCCGTGAAGAGAGTGCTGGGCCTGGAACCAGGAAGACCTGACTTTAAATCTGACCTCAGACACTCACTAACCATGTGACCTTGGGAAAGTCACTTAATCCTGTTGGCCTCAGTTTCCTCAACTGTAAAATGAGCTGGAGAAGGAAATGGCAAACTACTCCAGTATCTCTGCCCAGAAAACCCCACATGGGGTCTTGAAGACTCAGAGGTGACTGAATCACAATTCTTAGGAAGTTTCCCTATAATCCTAAATTTGCCTCTTAGAAACTCTAATACATTGCTCCTAGTTTTGCCTGCAGGGCCTGAGAGGGACAAATCTAATCTTCCTTCCACATCAAGGCCCTTCAAACACCTGAAAATGTCTATCATCCCCCACCCCACCCCCTCTCATCTGTTCTCTTCTCCCAGCAGAGAGAAACACTCTATATGGTTCAAGCTTTAGAACATAATATGATGAAGAAAGGTCCAAAATATGTAACTAGGGTAGGCAAAGAAATTGTGCTAGAAGTAAATGAACAGTTCCTGCAATGATGCTGTTGGAGGAGGTCCCCCCCCCCCCCCGCCCCATTCACTGGTCTTTGTTATCACCTTTCTACTTCGGTACTAGAGAGATCCCGTAACCCAAGAAAGCAAATAGCCCAAGACCTGGAACCATGCCCAAACGCCCCCATCTTTAAAGGAGAATCAGCCAGATAGCCTTGGTATAAATTACAAGGACCAGGTAGAGCCAAGGATCAGTACAGAATCCCAAACCAGATTAGCAAAGCTGGGAAGCAACCAAGGTTTTCCTTTCAATTGTTTCTGAGTTTATTTTGTGAGGAGTAACATATTTGTTTACCAAAGCCTGTAAAGAAAAAGCTGATGTAATATGCAGGAAGAAATTGTTTTTTCCTTGAACCAGCCACGGTATGTGCTGCTACAGCTGGGAAATTTGGACTTTCCCTATTGCCTCCAGCTGTGCACTAACTAAGGCAGCCTCCAGAAAGGTAGATTCATTGTGACACCCACGTGGTGCCTTAAGTAATCGAGATGACATTACCACAAGTGTTCCAGAAGTTTAAAGCATATTCAAACAAGACTAATGCTCCTAATGGCAGGAATCACACAAATACCTTATAATGAGTCCCTAATTAAGGAACAAACCTTACTGGTTGGAGTTTATAAAAGCATACCCCAAACCAGGGAGCACATGTTATTCTGAAATTAACATCTGCATGACTAATAGACTTGTACACCTGTTCATTAAGCCACTTACTAAAGACAGCTAAATGTCACCAGAAGACTGGATTTAACAACACAGTTCATTTTTTATATTTTAGGAGGGAGCTCAACAGCACAGGTGGCAGCACGCAAAGGTCAAAGATTATCATCTTGAAAGTCTGAGGGGCTTACTTGTTTGTGTCTTTCTTTAAAAACAAGAAAGAAAGAAAAAGAAAGCTGAAGTAGCTACTTAGAAACCTAAAAATGGGATCTGCTGCCTGACTCATAGGTAGTACCACCTGTCTGCTGAATGAAATTGTTCCAGGTCCTTCCTGTTAAGCTTTTTAATAACTTCCTGTTCTGGGCCTCCTTCATTCAATATAGAATTTCCTTCCCAGCAGATAGGCCTTGAAATTTATTGAAGGATGGGGACCTGAATTATATAACAAGGGTGGGAAAATATAGGGTGAGATGTGTATCTTTGAAGGAAATACTTCTAAAGACCATGGATGAGATCACAAATCCATTGGAATGTCTGGATATTTGCCAGAAAGCATATGGTTTTCTTGGATTGAGATGAAGGTAGCAGGTTTACCGTATACGGTAAGAGCAGAATTCCATGAATCTTCACAATTGAGATTCACATATAAATCTCACAACCCAAAAAACCCCAGAAGGCTACAAATCCTCACACTAAGATTATGAATGAGGAAAATGCATCAGAAGCTAAGAATACCATGAATTTGTGCCACCAACCTAATACAATATGTTTGTCTTCAATTTCCTGAAGATCTTCCTTCAATTTCTCACCTCCACACTGTTTGCTGTGTGCTGTTTTCTCTTCAACTGCCACCAATCACATACACAAGGCACCTGAGGCAACAGTCCTTTTGCTGAGCAAGAGGGGACAGTAAACAAAGTGACAGACAACCAGAGTTCCAGAACGGAACTCAACAGGTGCCTCATGAAGGTCTATTACTAAAGCATCCAAGACAGATGGTTCAGTGGAGGAAGATGCCAACAGTGCCCCATGAAACACTAAACCGGTCTTTAATCACCCTTGCAGGCAGAGTCCTTTTTGATGCCTAAGCAAACTGTCCTTTTTGGCATTTCCTCTTCATCCTCTGGAGATAAGACCAACTGTTTACCATGTCTCTTTCTACAGCAAAAGAAGGGAAATAGTCCATTCCATTAAGAAGAAATCTGGGCATCAAAAAAAATATCTAAGATATCAGAACACAGGGAGCTAAGACAAATGTGTGACACCAAAGCCATTCCCCAACGGATAAGTGATCAAAAAATATGAACTATAAGTTCTTAAAATAAGAATGACAAACTATGAATAGCCATATGAAAGACTGTGCTACATCACTAATAATTAAAGGCAATTAAAAAAAACTTGATGTTTCATATCATGCCAAGCAAATTGGCCAAAATAATGAAATGAATGAATCATTACTTTTGGAGGGGCTACAGAAAGACAGATACATTAATACACTGTTGGGGGACTTCTACCTTGAACTGCCCACTCTTGAAAGCAATTTTGAATTACGCTAAAAATGGGGGGGATTTAAATGTTCACACCTTAAATATCTTCGGCCAAGAGATTCTACTGCTAGGCACATACTATAATATTAATATTAATAATAGCTAGTATTTCCTTATCTCCTACTATGTGGCAGGCACTGTGCTAAGTGCTTTATAAAATACTGTCTTATTTAATCCTCACCACAACGCTGAGAGGCAGGTGCCATTATTATCCCCATTTTGCAGAGAAGGAAACTGAGATGGATAAAGATTAAGTAATTTGCTCCATCACACAGTTAGTAAATGTGACATCATCATCATCATCATCATCATCATCATCATCATCATCATCATCATCTCTATTTTATAACAAGGTAAACTGAAGTCACCAGAGGCTACGACTTGCCCAGAATCACACAACAAATAAAATTCTGAGGCTGGTTTGACCTCTGTCTTCCCGACTTCAGGCCCAGCGCTCTATCCATGGCACCACCTTGCTGCCTACTACAAGAAAGGGAGAGACAAAGAGAAAGGCCCCATATACACCAACATATTTATTACAGTGCTATGGGAAGCAGCAGTGAACTGGAAATAAAGTAGATACTCACTGATGGGGGAAGAGGTCCATAAACTACAGTAGTCAAATATAATGAAATCCTAATGCACTGTAAGAAAAGATGAATATGGACAGTACAGGACGTCCCAGGCAGATGTATATGCATTGATAGAAAGTGAAGCAAGCAGGACCAGGACAACAATATACACAATGAGGAAGGAAAGAAGGATTACAAAATTATCTCATTTGAGTCTCATAACAACTCTTGAGAGGCAGATGCTATTATTATCCTCATTTTACAGATGAGGAAACCAAGGCAGACAGAAGTTAAGTGACTTGCCCAGGTTCATACAGCTAGTAAGTGTCTGAAGCCAAATTTGAACTCAGGTCTTCCTGACCCAGACGCCACACCCTGTCCACTGTAGCACTTAGCTGCCTCTGGCAGCAACAATCAAAAGTGAATGGTATATAATTAAAATGAGCAAGCTTGGCACTGAACAAGGGACATGGTGATGCACCTCTTCACTTCTCTGCACAGGTGGAGATGACTGTAAAGGTGGAACATAGCATATATTGTTGGATTGTATTGGTGTATGGGTTAGTTTCACTACACTGTTTCCTCCTCCCTGTATATTTTATTCTTTATAATAAGGATGGATCTCTGAGTGGGAAAGGTAGAGGCCTATAGTGGGAAATGATATAAGAATGAGATCAATAAAACACGTTTAGAAATTAATCATTTATCAGTAACCTTGGAGAGAACAGTGTCAATTGGGTGATAAGACTGGAAAACAGGCTATAAGAGGTTGAGAAGTGAGACACAAGGAAACATAGGAAATGAATGTAAGCAGCTTTTTCTACTTTGATAATGAGTGGGGGGTGGGGTGGAGGGCTTGAGAGAGAGAATGAGAATATCACATTATGGAGGCAACATACAAGAGGAGATAGGGAGAGATGGGATCAAGAGTACATGTGGTACAGTTGGCCCAGACAAAGAAAAGGGGCATTTTTAAAAATCATGAACTAGAGTAAGGAGAGAAAGGGGGAAAATGTTCAAAGGTTTTGAAATGTAGAGTAGGGGATAAGCAATCAATCAACCAGCATTTATTACCTACTTTGTGCAAGGCACTATGCCAAGTACTGACAACCAAAATTCAAAAATGAAAGTCTCAGTCTCTGAAGAGCTTATATTCCTTCATTCTTTTTTTCCTTCATTCTCATTACATCATTGTACATATGAATAAGTTTATACAAAATACACTATCAATACAAGATCAACTATTTGGAAGAAGACAAGCAGGAGGGAAGCTAGGGATGAGGAAAGGTGTGGTGAAGGACAGAAGAGATGCTGCACAGCAGAGGGTAAGGAGTGGGGGCAGGGCAGCTAAGTCAGGAAAGGCAGTTGAGGACCAAGGCACAGATCTAAAAGACAGGAAGAGAAGCAAGAAAGCCAGTTGGGTTGGACTATGGAGTATGGGAAGGGGAGTAATGCATAATAAAGTTAGGGAGACAGGTTGGGGTCAGGTTGTGAAGGACTTTCAAAGTCAGGAGGGTATATGTTATATAAAGTTACTGAGGTTTACTGAGTAAAGGACTGAGACCATCAGAGGGCACCTCATTCACTGTCAGTAGCCTCTCTTTTCTCAGTCAAGTATGACTCCTGGTTCCCAGCTGAAAGGGTGTGGGGTGAGGAAGGCTTGGAGCACTAAGCCTGCTTTTCTGTCACCCTGTCCCGAGCACTGTAGAACTTAAAGGGGGCTGCTCTGGTCAAAACATTATTTTGTGTTTTTCATTCTGTCCTGGGTGCCTATAGCTAAATAATTCATCACCTAATAGTCAAGTTGTAATGACCTTCTCTCAGCTGGGCTGGTGCTTGGAAAGTAAAGTCTGCCATGAAGATCACATCCTTAGTACTAGGGAACAGATTTTTAAAATTAATTTTAATTGATGTAACCGAGCATATGTTTAATCATTTAAGCGAGATTAACTGGGCACTGTCCATCACGCATGGATGTGTTTCCTTTGCTTTTTTTTAAGATTAAAAAGAGAATTAGCAAGGCTCTTGTATTAGCTATAATGGTATGTTACATAGAGACAAAATTTTAAGTAGAACACTGAATTCCAGAGCAATGCCCATCTGAAATGTACAGTTTTCTTGCAATCAGCTTCTGAAAGAACTACTGCTGTCATTAAATGTGTAGAATTAAACAAGGAAGGAGTAAGTTGTGGGCAGGAAGAGGAAGAACGGTGCTGGTCTGACATCAGAGGCCTTTGTAATTCAGCTACATATTAAAAGATGACTAGAGAAGTGAGGCCAGTACTTGAGCCTGTGAGAGGCAGAAGAGGAAAAGGAGAAAGTAATATGCATCAGTTTTCTGAGCATGATTCAAGCATAGATCTACCTTCTGACATGTTTCAATACAGCCAAATTATTCTGGATGCCCCTAGAGAGGTTCCAAACTGGGATTTTAAGAAAGAACTAGAAGAGAGTCCCACTGCAAGAGAAAAAAAAATCGGGATCCCCCAGCTAGACAGCACCTAACCTCATCTCCTGTGTCTACAAAGCCTCAGGTGGATCTGACTCTTGAAGCAAACTGATGCCTGGGAGCCCCTAATAGGTGAGGAGGCTGAAGATGGGAGATTATTGAGATAAAGGGATTATGGTGTTACTGCCACTCCACTGGCAGAGCTAGAAAAAACTTGAACAAGGAAGAGCCACAGAGTAAGCCTGGAAGGAACAAGAACAAAAAGATGAAGAAGAAAGGATGTAGACGGAAAAGTTTCTGAGAGGAAACTCTCTCCTTAAACTTACTGGCCTATTCCAGCCTCAAGCTACCTTCAAAGTAAAGAGATGCCTTTAAGAAATGTGCTAAAGGCACAGGTGAGCTGAACAGGGAAACAAGATTTACAAATGATATCCTTCCATCAGAATTTCACAAAAGCTTCATGGAGAAAAATGTCAGGTGATATGATTGAACATACTTAATTATTAAAAGGCCCAAGGGAACTCAAAGGGTCATTCTGACTTCAAGTTGGTAGGATTTCTTCCTCTGCTCTTAATGGCTCATGGATTTCCTGACTTTTAAAATCCCAAATGCCTGTTTTGTCAGCAATACCTAGAGCTGGGAATTGGTTTAGCCGTCTTCCTACAATATAAATGTATCATTTAAGTCAGTTTGTTCTGTGAATATTTACAGTTGTTATTCTGTTTTTTTTTTCCTGTAAATGTTGGGAGCATGGACAAATCTACTTTTCAATAAGGATTTTAATTAAGTAAATTGAAAAAAAATTAACAGGAAAGCAGTATCAAGTAGCAAAGCATATGTTTTTAAAAACAAGAGTAGTGCAGCCTCAGAATAGCAATATTTTATCTTTCCCCAATTACATGTAAAAACAATTTTTAACATCTGGGCTTTTTTTTTCCTCTCAATTTTGAGCTCTAAATTCCATCCCTCCTTGCTTCTTTTACCCCCTTCCTGAGATGGTTATACATGTACAACTATGTAATATAGATTTTCATATTAGTCATTTTGTGGAATAAGACTCAAATGAGAGAGAGAGAGAAAGGGGGGTGGGGAAGGAAGGAAGGAAAGAAGGAGGGAAAGAAGGAAGGAAGCAAGGAAAAAATTCGTATACTTCAGAGTCTGTATTCAGACTGCATCATTTCTTTCTCTGTAAGTGGATAGCATTTTTTCATCATCAGTCCTTTGGGGTTGTCTTGGATCATTGTATTGCTAAGAATAACTAAGTCGTTCACTGTTGATCATCACACAATGTGGCTGTTACTGTGTACAATGTTCTCCTGTTCTGCTCACTTCACTCTGCCTCAGTTCATGTAAGGCTTTTCAGGTTTTTCTGAAGTCAGCCTGTTCATCATTTCTTATAGCAGAATAGTATTCCATTACATTCATATACCACAACTTGTTCAAGCCATTCCCCAATAGATGGGCATCCCCTCAATTTCCAATCCTTAGCTACTACAAAAAGAGCTGCTATAAATACTCATGTACAAAAAGGCCCTTTTCTCTTTTTTAAATTTCTTTGGGATACAGACCTAGCAGTGATATTACTGGAGCAAGAGCCTTTGAGCACAGTTCCAAATTGCTCTCTAGAAGGGTTGGATCAGTTCACAATTCTACCAGTCATGCATTACTGTCTCAGTTCAGAATAGCAATTAAAAGAAATCAGGCACACCCTTAATTGAAAGAATTACTTTAAGCTCTTTTTGAAGTGGAAAAGAACAAGAAATTAAGGAAATACCCATCACTTGGGGAAAGACTGTACAAAATATGGAATTTGAATGTAACAGAATTATTTTGTGCTTCTAAGCAATGAAAGATGAAAAAGAGTCAAAGAAACTTGTCAAAATTTATATAAATTGATGCAGAGTGAAGTAAGCAGAGCCAGCAATCTATATAACATTAAAAAAAAACAACTTTTAAATACTTAAGATTTCTCATCAATGTGATGACCAATCATGATTCTTGAGGATTGATGATGAAGCATTCTACTCACCTCCTGACAGAGAGGTGACTGATACATGATTTAAGAGATTTTTTTTAAACTTGACTATGCATATTTTCTATTGTGCAGGGGAGGTGGGAGGAAGAGAAAATAAATATTTGTTAATTGAAGGAAAAAATTAATTAAAAAAAATTAAATTCCTTAAATACAAAAAAAGAAACAGACGTAGAACTAGGAACCTGTATAACTCTAACCTAGCAAAATGTTTCAGTCCTGCTGTGTCCAACAGAAGCTTGGCCTTTGCTTCAGTAAATACATTGTTTCTTTGGGGATGGTACAACCCTGTTTAATAAGGTAAGTAGTCCTGTTCCCCAAAATGGTCTACATCTCCCTCCGTATGTAAACCCCTTCCACCAAGGCAAACCTGCAATTAATCTGCACTTGGGACACTGAAAGGTTCGATGATTTGTTCATGGTCACACAGCTAATATTTGCCAATGGCAGGATGTGGTCTGAGACATTCCTGACTCTAAAGCCAATCCATTATCCACTATTGCCTCTCTCATATTCATAATCCATAAAATATATGTAAAAATTATGATAAATATTATTAAATCAAAACCAGTTAAGTAAAGAGACTCAGAGAAGTCCAGTGGCTTAGCCAAAATCATACAATTAGAAAACTGGGACCTTCCATATTTCAAGCTAGGTGATTTCCCATGATGGCCACCAATCCTACTGTCAGCTAAACGTGGCCATACTTTGACCTAAGGACCTACTGATTTTAACTTTGTCACAGGCTGTAGCTTCAGTCAGGGAGCAGGAGGTATAGAGAGAACACTAGACTATGGAGCCAGAAGTCTTCATTCCAACCCAAGCCCTCACCTGCCCCTACCACCATACTGGGATGCCGGCAGGGGCAGATGCATCAGCAAACAGTCATACCCTTCAAAAATACTCTGACCAGTAAGCTAGTAATGTTTGTAGCTGGAAACATGCATGTTCCTAATGAATGGACAATTATGGGATAAGAACGTAAAAGAATATTTTTGCATGAAATGAGCGTAAGGAACAACAAGGATAAAGAAGTAAGGGCAAACTCAGTCTTTGATGTCACTCAAAACTTTGGAAATGAATGGACAGAAAAAGAGATGGGACAGTCAAACAGTGACATCGAAAGTGGGTAGTAACACAGCCTAGTGCTGCAGTGGCAGCCAGCAACTATATAGGCAGGTCTCGAATATGTTAGGTGGGTCTTCCATGGACTATTCATGGGAGGACGAAGACAAAAATCACAAGTTCAAATCCTAGCAAGTCACTGAAACTGGAAATGCCTTTAACCTCTTTAACTTTTAACCTTGTGCTATGGATAAACTAGGTGATGCTAAGCTCCCTCCTAGATGTAAATTTGAAGATCCTGTAATCTCTGAAATGCAGATGAAGTATCAGAGAAGCTGCTAGGGAATGGTGACAATTCTGTACCCAGCACAGGAAGCACTAGGCAAGAAGAAGACCCTAATCTCCACAACTCATGATGTAGTTAGTGCTAACAAATTATTTATCTGTATATGTATAGGAAGCCAAATGTGATCGAAATAATGAGAGAGAAAGAGCAAAAGAGAAAGTGTTACTAATTGAGGAAATAAGTCAGTAACTCTTTTTCTATTTATAGAACTACAATCTCTCTTGATGATTCTATCACCTTTATAAGAAAAAAAAATGTAAGGAGCTGTGGGTGTGGCCCTTGGCACTATACAGAAAGCACAGCAAACTGAATATACCAGTGTATCAAAGCTTGAAGAGAAAGTGCTAGGTTGTGCAGCCCCAGTGACAATGTTTAATTGTGCACCTGCTATAAAAGGACAAGATTAGTCAATCAGTATTTACCATGGGCTTCCTATGCGCTAGGCACTCTGTTAAGGGCTGGAAATACAAGCTAAAAGAAAAACAGCCCCCATCCTCAAGGACTTAAATTTTAACTGGGGGAAGACAACACATAACAGGGGAACTGAAAAGCGGGATAAGAGAAGGAGCTACTCAGGAAGGGATATGGTAGTGTAGTCTGGAGAATGAGTGATGGTTGCTCTGGGATGCTCCACAAAATGGAGGTTCCTAATAACAACTAACATTTATCTAGCACTTTAAGTTTCGCAAAGGGATCTATACGTATTATTTCACTTGATCCTCACAATAACCTTGGGAAGTAGGTACTAATATTACTCTCATTTTTACAGATGAGGAAACTGAGACAGAGAGGTTCAGTGGTTTGGACAGCTTCACATAGCTAGTAAATGACTGTTTTAAGGATGACAAAATATCTTCCCTACAATATCTCATCTGAATATGACAACAATATTGTGAGATAGGTAGTGACAGAAGAGACAACTGTGGTTCAACAAAGGGAAAGGATTTGGACAAGGTCACAGAGGTAGTAAATAGCACAGCCAAGTCTCATATCCAGGTCTCCTGATTCCAATTACAGGGCTGCTTCTATTCTAACACTAAATCCTGCTACATAAATGGTTTGGGGAGTAGAGTAAATGAGTGATCAGGGTAGTGTCTTGTTATATGTTTTTTCTATTACAAGAAAGCACTGAACTTTTGAATACAAGAGCAACTTCAATAACACAAATAATTTCAGAATAAAACTGGTCTATATCAGAGGCAACTAGTAGAACCCAAAACAGAGTGCTGGGCCTGGAGTCAGGAAGACCTGAGTTCAAATCCAACCTCAGATAGTGACTAGTTGTGAGACTGAGAAAATCACTTATTCTCTGTCTGCCTCCATTTCCTCAAATGTACAATGGGGATAGGGCTGCTGTGAGGATCAACTAAAACAGTATTTGTAAAAAGTGCTTAGCATAGTACCTGGCACATAGTAGGCTCTATTTAAATGCTTATTCCCTTCCTCCATGATGATTTACTGGAAAAGATCAATAAAATTATTTTTTTAAAAGATTACAACGTTCAGCAGTCTTCATTACATCAATATTAAAAAGGAAGTGAGAAAGATGATACAGCATTCACAAAGCTTCTTACTCCTTAATAAAATCACTCAACTGATGGTCAGCAGAGACCAGTCTATCTTCCCTTTATTTTCTGATGACATGACAGGAGTAGAAATGAAAAATGAAGGCGTCACAATAAGAATCCTCCATACCCAGCCTGGAAGTGTTTCACGAACCAATATATGGCCCCCACTGCACACAAGACTGTCTACAATCATCCTTGAGGGAACCAAGCAACAGGCAGCTCCATTTATCTGAAGTAATCCATGACTACAACCAGGATTTCAAAAGCAAATGAGGAAAACAAAACCAAAAACAACTTAATGGGTAAGAGAGAAATGAGCAATTTGACAAAGTTAAAAGGTTTTCTACTGTTCATCATTAGTGTCTTGCAATCTCAAGGGCTTGGTGACACCATTATCTATGGAAAATAAACTGGCTGCAACCCAAAAACCTGTGGAGATTACTGGGGCTGTGCAAGGCTCCAAGCAGAAGAGCACAATGGATGTTCTGAAAGCTGCCCACCACACCAAGCACAACTGGACAGGCATGAGGTGCTCCAATTAGACAACACGTGGGCCCTCTCATCTCACTGAGTGCACTTGCATTCTCTTTGACAGAAAACAAGCCATTTGCAGAATGAAAACCTACAGGTCAACTCAATGACAAAAACTTGCTGAGCAATGAGGGAGCATGTTAGAAACAGAAACTTAAGGGAACAGGGTGTGTAGTGAAGCTCATGGAGCAGACAGAAAAGAGGTATGAGGGACAAGTATTCCATAAAGTCAGTGCAATCACCATTTCCTAAATGCCTACTGTGTATAAGGTATTACATTAAGCAGTGAGGGAGTTACAAAGAACAGATAAGACACAGTACCTGCCCTCAGGAAGTTTCCAGTATAACAGAGATAGAAGATACCAATGGAAGCAACTAACACTCATGGCATTACACAATCAATGCACTGGGAAGTACAGAAGAAGCCACTATGTGTGGTCTGAGAGAGAGGATCAGGGAAAGCTTTCTTTAGAAGTGCTATCTGAGTTGGTCTTTGAGGGTGAATAGGAATTTTAACAGACAAAAGGGAGGGAAGCTACTCCACTCACATTAAATAGCATGAAAAGTACAGAGAGAGGAGAGTATAGTAACACTGGCCTGTCTGAGGATAGGAAATGGTATATAGGTACAAAACCAAACCAATTTGATTGAAGTGCACAGATCATGAGAGAAGGAAGAGATAAGGCTGGGAAAAAGAAGGGTGGTTATTGTGGAGGGAGCTGAATGTTCAGGAAAGGAGTCCAAATTTCAATTTATAGATAACAGGAAGTCACTGAAGATTTTTGAGAAGAGGAGCAACATGACCAGATGTAGAGGAAAGAAAGATTTTTCTAGTAATGTTCTGAAGGGAGGACTGAAAGGCTGTAGGAGAGTGTAAGCTGGAAGACCTGCAGGTGGTCAAGTAATAATGAGGCCCTTATATCAACAGTGTGTTTGAACGGCAGAGGTAAGACAAGCAACGAGATAAAGAGAAAACAAGTTATGAAGATGTAATAGACAGGACATGGTAACTGACTGGATGTGAAAGGTGAGGAGAAGTGCATACTCAGGGATAACAACAAGATTATGAATATGAGAGTCTGGGTAAAATGGTGGTCCCAGAGCCAAGAAATAGTGAAGTCTGGAATATAGCAAGATTGGAGGAAAAGACCAGAATTTGGTTTTAGCAATTTGAGCTTGAGGTATCAGGGAAACATTCCAGCACATCCACACATATGAGAACATGAAGAAGAACAAGAATTAGTGACAAAGAAAGAGATGTTAGAAACGTGATAAAGAAAACGAAGCAATTATATTGTCCACATATGTAGCTGAGGGGAGGAGAAAGTCTTCAGGAGGAAGCAATTATCAAGAGTGTCAAAAGCTGCAAAAGTGGGGAGAATGAGGCTGGAAGAAAAGGATATTTGACTAAATACTTAGGAAGTCATTGGTGATGCTTCAACAGAGTGGTGGGTGCAGAAACCCAACTACAAGATGGTGAGAACAGAGTGAGTAGAGTAAGGAAGAAGATGCCAAATATAGACAATTCTTTCAGGGGGCAATTGGTGTAGACAAAGTTATCAGGAAATTTAGTAGTGAAAAGAAAGAAAAAGATAAGACTGTTATCTGTGTAGGGTAAGAACTGTTGATAGAGTCCTTTTAGAACGGGAGGGGGCCAGAATTTGCAAAGGAGCATCCTTGACTCCTCACCATTGACTCCAATCTGTTGTCAAGGTCTGTCGATTTTACCTTTGTGACATCTCTTGAATATGCTCCCTCCTCCCCTCAGACACTGCCAGATATAGTCCCTCATCTTCTCATGCCTGGACTATTGCAATAGGGAGCTAGGTGGCATCCCAGTGGATAGAGCACCAGGCCTGGAATCAGGAAGACTTGAGTTTAAATCCAGCCTCAGACACTCACTAGCTGTGTGACTTAAACGAGTCACCTAACCTCTCTGTATGCCTTAGTTTCCTCAACTATAAAATGGAGACAATAACAGCACTTAGCTCTCAGGGTTATTGTAAGGATCTGTAAACATACTTATTACCTTCCCTTCCACACACATCCCTTCACTGGCCTATTTGATCTCTCTGACACAAGTCTCTACTCTCTCCAGCCCATCTTCCACTCATCTGTCAAACTGACTTTCATAAAGTACAGGTCTGACCACGTCACCCCACCTCCCACCTCCAATTATTTTTATTCATTCATTCATTGTGCAAAGTAAAATGAAGCTTTCCTAGCAAAAACAAAACAAACCTTAGGGAATGAATTAGCTCTAGGATGAAGAAGAAGAATCAAAATAATAACAAAACCCTATGGCAGATACTAAAAAAGCCAAGCACTTCTAAACCCTCAGAGACTTTCTACCTTGGCTGAATTTTCATGAGTCACATTAGAACCATTTAATGATGGAAATCAATGAAAGTGAACCGTGCACCAACACAAAATGGGAAAACGACCTGAAGTTGATCATTTAAAATATAATGTGAAAAATGTTATCAAGAGTAGATTTCACTGCATCCTTCTTTACTTCTTATCCAAAACATTCTCTTATTAGGAATGATCTGAAACTCCACAACTTGCCGTCAAGGTGGGTGTCTCTGGGAGCTTTTAAAAACAAGGTATAATAGAGGTAATAAGTTGCTAGGAAACTAAGCAGCAAGTGCTTAAACTTTAATGATTTTTAAAATTCATCCGCAGAATCAGACTATGGTACAAATTAGAATTTCTTCTAGTGAAATATATTTTAAATATATCTTTTGGAATTATATGTTGTTTCTATTAAATATTACAAAATTGCTTTTAACTTTCCATACCAATTCATCAAAACAGATTCCAATCTAACTACAGCAAGGAAACTATCTGGTCTTCTATTTCCTTCTCAGGCCAACTGCTTAATAAACAGTGAGCACTGATCTCTGGTTTTCAATCCTTTAATAGTAGTAGACAGCAGCTCTACCCCATTTCCCAATGGCAAAATCCTGCAGCAGCAAGTTACTCTACTGGATAAGCAGAGTTAGACAGAAGGTTTTTCCTAATACTGACATTTATATAAGATGTTAGCAAAAACATTTTAAATACATTATCTCATTTAAAGCTAAAAACAATGGGAATCCTTTACTGATATCTACCCCTTCAACCACTCCTGCCCTCTCTCCCTACTTTGTAATGATCTGTATCATATATTTCTTCAGGATAAATTTATATATGTACATGTTGTCTTCCCCAATAGAAGGGAAGCAACCTGAGGGTAGGATTTGTTTCATTTTTTAAAAATTATCATTTCCATTTTCCCCTTGAGGAAATGAAGGCTCACAAAGTTTAAACCAAGAAAATAACAGGCTCTAAGATAACTTATTGTATTTGTGTTGTGAAGGAGAATGATGAGTCCGGGACAACATTAAACTTACATATGTGGGAGACTGGGAAGATGGTGGTGCCTTTGACAGAAATGGGAACATTTAGAAAAGGGGTGGGTATGGGGCTGAAGATAGTGAGTTTGATTTTTGCACAACACTGAACTTCAGATGCCTCCAGGACATACAGTTTGAAATACCCAATAGATGATGATGACATGGGACTGATGCTCAGAGACAGCAGGGGTTAGAATCATCTGCACAGGATTATAGATGAAAGATTTATACTTTGAAAGGACCTGAAAACAGAGGTCACTAAGTTCAACCCCTTCACTTCACAAATGAAGAGATTAAGTCTTAGAGAGGTTAAGTAACCTGCCCATGGTCACACAGCAAGAATCAGAGGTAAGGTCTGAATTCAGTTCTTCCTTACTTTAGGTACAAGAGTATAGGAGAACATAGAAGTGGACGAAGGATAGATTCTAAGAAAGAGTAGACAAACACGAAGAGAACCAGGAGAGGAGTGACATGAAAATTAAGACAGGAGGACCAGGTAGGGGTGAATAGGGCCCAATGCAGCAAACAGATGAAGAAGAAGAAGGAATGTGAAAAGACCATGCAACATTGTGATGTTGGTACTACTATGTTAAACTTAATTTAAAAAAAAAAAGAGAGAGAGATTTCTGGCAACCTTGGAGAGAACAATTTCAATGGGTGAGGTCAGAAGGTAGAATGCAAAGGGTCAAAGAATGAATGGGAGGAAAGTGGAAGTAATGAATATGGATGCCTTTTTTTCTAGGGGTAGGGCACAGAAAGGAATGAGAGAGACATGTTATGGTTATAGTTTGAGAAGACTTTAGGTCTAGTGAAGTATCTTTTTTTTTAGGATAAAGAAAACTCAGGTATGCTTAAAGGCAGAAAAAAGACAACCAGTAGATATGAAGATGTGTGATGGGGGTAATCTGATGAATTTACCCAGTCACGTACCTATTAAGTGTCAGAATCCAGATTGAAAACCATATCTTCCTGATTCCAAGCCAAGCACTCTATCCACTATGCCAGTGTAACTTCTCAAAATACCAGCTAGCCCACTCTACTCCTGCCACTGAGAATTTGGTCCAATTCATCACCCATATGTCTACACGTAAAGAGGGATCAGTGGCTAATTGTCTAGACAGCAAGCATTCTTCACCCACTTTTTCTACTTTAGATGGTTAGACTAAACACTGAAGTGATCATGGATCTTGCTTAGGAAATCGTCTGCATTGTTACAGAGTTTGAAGGAATCAACACAATATCATCCTCCAAAAGGGGTAACTTGAGGACCTTTGTTAACTAGATCTTTGTAACTTTCTTTTGGACTCTGACAGTGGCAAGTACCTCGGTTGGGCATACCTCTCCCTCTTCTATGCCTTACTTACTCTTAATAATCAAAGACTCATCAAACAAAATTCTCTCTCCTCTGCTGGCAGTGTCTCTTTTGCCAGTCCCAAATTTACCTTGTTTTGTTTTCTGTATATTCCTTTTTATGTGCATATCATCTCCTCTGATAGAACGAAAGCTCTTTGAGGGCAGAGACTATTGTCCTAGCACCACCTAGCACACTCTCTGACACACACAAATGCTTAATACATGCTTAATTAACTCATTGAAGTTATTTAAATAGTTGTTCCAAATTTTGATGTCTTGCTATGATTCTTTGGCCAATGGACAAGTTCAGAAACATGCCTTCCCTCATTTCTGTATTTGTCTACAACAAAATCATTTTCAAGTTGGTCGTTTCTTTTAATTCCCATTTACTTCCTTTTTCACAAGCACCAGCTCCACTCACAAAGTGTGTATGCATGTGTATGTGTGTATTTATGCACATGTGTTTTGAGGGGGTGGTGAGCCAGGAACAATCAGTGCTGTTTTTAGAATTCTCAAACTATATCTGAACACTCCGGATTAATATAGCTTGTAAAAGCTTTAAGTGCTACCGCATCAACAGGTCTAATCTCACCGAAGCTAAAATCCGGAAAGGAGGGAAAAGTGGGTGATCCTTACAGTTTAAGGGAGAAAAGAAAAGAGAAATGGAGGTGGTAAAATGATCAAGGAACAATGCTTGATGAGGTAAAACACTGTGTAAGAACCATTTTTTAGCAGAATTGGAGCTTTACACTTTCCAGAATTCACTACCTGAAAATTCTCTGATCATTTCCAGCTCAGTCATTTTAACAGATAAGATGAAGGAGGCTGGCATGAGAATTCAGAACGCTGGCCTCTTCGCCCTCTCATTTTTCCACCAAACGACCCAACTTTTTACAGCTACAGTTGGTCTTTGATTACAGAGAGTCTTTCTCATGTTTGGCTGGCCGATTTGAGTAATAGTGGCTCAAATGGACTCTTGGAAACCTCCAAAAAGATAACCAATTCTTTTTTACAAAGAGATGAGGAGGGCATGGCTAAAGATAAAGTATTTGTGACACACTGGGTAGGGGGAAGAATTACCAGAGTGGCAACAAATAATCCAAGGAGGGGTGCTGGGAGTATTAAAACAAGATAAAACTTAGTAACTTTCATGTGTTCTTAAAAAAAATTGACTATCAGGATTTAGAAAGATTTTTTTTTCTATCTCCCAAAGACCAATCAATAAAATAAGACTGGTTGGACTGGGTGATTTTGAAATTTCTTGTTATTTGGCGTGAGGGTATAACAAATAGTGGCCTTAGGATTTTTGACAATTTTGCTTTTTAGTGTGAGCAAGTATGTCACATATCTTCTCCATTACTAGGAGGGTTTAGGATCTTCAGTTCCAGCAGTTTGCCAACATGTATATGTATCTGTTCATGCAAATACACGTGCAGATGCCGTTGTTTCGTTTCAGTCCTGTCTTCCTCTTAAGGACCCCATTTGGAGTTTTCTTGGCAAAGATGCTAGAGTGGTTTGCCATTTCCTTCCCCAGCTCATTTTACAGAAGAGGAAACTGAGGCAAACAGGGTGAAGTGACTTGCCCAGGGTCATACAGCTAGTAAGTATCTGCAGCCACATTTGAACTCAAGTCTTCCTGACTCCAGGGTTGACACTCTATCTACTGTACCACCTAGCTGCCCACATGTACATATACATATATGTATACACCCAGAAAAAAACAGCAAGCCAGACATATGCCTACACAGTTACATTAAATTGCTGCAGACCTTTCTGGTTAAAAAACAAAAACAAAAAAATATGCCTCTGAGTCCCAGACGTGAGCTTCCACTAGGCTGAGGAGCTCTAGCAAATCAGATTAAGTAAATTAAGTGCTTCTAGAAGACACAGGCAACACAAACAGCTGACATGATACCCAAGAGAGCTGACCACTGGAATAAAGACCGAACTTGCCAAGTACAGGCTGAGGAGATGGGGCTTTAGTGGAATGTAAGATCAATAGGAGTCAAAAGCATAACAGGGCAGTGGAAGCAGCCAAAGGAGATCTCAACAAAATGTCTCTAAGAGAGGCCTAAGAGAGAAGAAGAGAGGCCTACCACCTTGTGTGAGGGCAATAAGAGCTCTACTCTGCCCCTGCTTGGTCAGCCACCCTATCTGGAGGATTCTGGTCAGTCCTGGGCACCTCACTGGAGGAAAAAATACAGATAAGCTCTGGTCTACCCAGAAGGAAAGAAGGCAACTCAGATGTGAAGAGGCCTGAAAAACATACTCATTAGTGACTCCATTTGAAGGAATATGGCAAGCAATGTTTAGCCCAGACAAAACCTGGAAGGAAGATAAAAGCGATCTTGAAGTATTTTGAAGATTGTCATGTATAAGAAAGATTAGACTTTTTCTTCCTGGTCTCACAGGGGAGAACAAGGATACTGTACAGAAGAAGCACATCCAGGCTTCATGTCAGGAAGAACTTCTTAATAATTAGACCAACAAAAAAGGAAGAATGAGCAGCTTTGGAGGTACTAAGGCTCACCTTATCAGAGGTCTTTAAGCTGACGCTAGAAGAACATTTGTTGAGGATATTGAAGGAGGGGATTCTAGTCATATACAATTTGCTCTGGAGAACCTCCAAGGTCCCTCCCAGGCCTTAAATAACAAAAGGAAAATGGTGATTGTCAGAGGGGCTTTGATCCAGTGGTATCACTACTAGGCATATGCCCCCAAAGAGGTCAAAGAAAGAGGGAAGGATCCATTTACACAGAATTATTTATAGCAACACTTTTTGTTGCAACAAAGAACTGGAAAATAAGTGGGAAATGGCTGGATAAATTATGGTATGTGAATGTAATAGAATATTATAGCAGTGTAAGAAATGATGAAAATGACAGATAAATCTGGAAAGGCTTGTATGAGCTGATCCAGAATGAAGAGAACAGAAAAAGGCAAGTAATTTGTACAATGATTATAATAATGTAAAAGGTAACTTTGAAAATCTTAAGAACTCTGAGCAACACAATGACCAATCGTGATTTGAGAAGACTGATGAGGAATCATGCTTCCCACCAAAGAAGGGATGAACTGCTGGGGCAGAATGAGATACGCATTTTCAGACACAGACAAAGGGGGATTTGTTTTGCTTGACTATGTTTATTTGTTATAAAAGGTTTATTTGTTATATTTTTGTAGGATTAGAGATAGAAAAAGAGATTGCAAAGAGCATCAACAAAATATTTTTAAAATATATAGAAGAGGAAAAAAGAACATTCAGAAGGTGCCACAGACAAGCAGGGCAGTGTTAGTATTACCATGTTAAATGTAATAGATACTTTAAAAACAAGCTGTACATAATAGATTCATAGCTTCATGTACAATCCCTCTTTTCTGTCCTTTTAATTTGGAAATATTTCTATTTGCTTATATTTATCAAGTGAACAATAAATAAAGACATTTGGGGGGGAATGTATTTTTGGAAAGGGAAAACAAAACAAAAATATTATAGAAACCTTAAGATGTCAAATAGAGATATTGCTTGAAATGTGAAGCCTGAGAGCAGGCAACTATTTCTCTAGATACCCAGAAATAAATTTGAAAATATTTAAAAATTCACGTTTGTCAAGCATCTGCTAACCACAGCCCCCTCAACACAAACATGTCCATTAAGTCAGCAGCTGTGTGATCAATCCACATATTCCCAGAGCCACCTGGAAGGAATGCAAATTGTACAACCTTCTTCTGAAGAGAAAATAAATAGTGTCTCTGCTGCATTTCTACCCTCTCCCTAACCATAAAAGTTAACAACTCTGTCAAGGGAGATAAAGATAAAGAATTATATTTGTAATACTTTTTAAAAATTATAATCAGTCTTAACTATCATTTTAAGTATTTTGTAGGTTGAGAAAGTGAAAGAGGGGGACACATGATTTCCTGTGGAATTTTGCATCATCACAATCATCACCACCGCCGCCACCCTCACCGCCGCTATCACCGCCACCCTTGCCACCGCCACCACCATCACCACCACCACTGCTGCCACCACCACCGCCACCACCAAAAACATTTAAATGGCCACCTGCTGCTCAGTGAAAGGCAACAGGGCACTGAAAATAGGCAGCTAGCTTTGGAATTAGGGAGACTTGGGTTCAAGTCCTGACTCTGACACAGGCAAGTCACTTAAGCCCTCAGTTCTTCAGGCAACTTTCAAGACTAAAAGCAAAAGAGCAAGCATCCATATGCATTGGTAGAGGGACTTCCCACATTAGGAGTCCCTAATACCAGTAAAATCAAAGGTCCAGTCCAAAATATATACTAGAACTAGAAACTATATAAATGTAAATGATAAAAAAATCTCTCAAGAATTCAAGGATTTACATCTTAATTTTTTTTTTCTAAAGGAGAAAGAGATATAATAAACTGACAGAAACTATGTTCCTCATCCTTGCACCTTGGGGCATATAAAAATGTTCCACAAAGCCATCATTAAATGATTATCCCATGCCACAACACAGGATAGAAAGCCATAGCATCTATTCAAGAGGTATTTGGGAAAGACTTGACAAGAGTGGGGAGATGGACTTTGAAAGCCAGCATGGTGATCAGGAAGAGAAAACAAACTGAAAAGTACAACTAGCTCCAACACCATATACCATGTAAATGAAAAAAAAAATCGATGAAGCTCAAGAGAGTAAAGCACTTATATTGTCTGCTTTCATATAACTTATTTGTTTGACAAAAACATCTAATTGTGCTGGGAAAGAAGCAATGCCACAGAAAGCTCCAATTACTACCATTAATTCATAGATTCAGTTTGACAAATGTTTATTAAGCACCTACTATGCGCAAGGCTCTGTACTGCCTTTAGAACTGGAATGAGACCTTCGATCTCCTGCTCAGTGACAAGACACTCAAAGCTAGGTGTTCACTGCAACAGCCTACTATGCTGCTTTCTGGCTGGGAAAATTGTTTAGCAGAAAGGTGATTTTAGAATAAGGAAAGGAATGTGGATGGTCCAGGAGGAGCCGATATTTCAGAAAGGAATTAGGGTTGCAAACAAACAAGATTAAAGAAGAATACCACCGTCTTTCCCAAAGGAAATTTGTCGGAGTGTGTTTCATCAAAAACTACTTTACCATTGAAAATGAAAATGAAAATAAGTACTACACAAGAAAGGTCTACTTTAAACAGAAGGGAGTGGCCATCTGGAATCCATTCCCTAGAGGTTTTAAAAGATGTGCATCTAAGTAGGTTCAAGGAAAGTTGAGATAACCCTTATTAGGCCAGGCTGGGTTTTGAAGAGTGAGTTAGGGCCACGCATGAGTTCTGTCCCCAACTCTCTGAGGCACTGTGACAAAACCTTCTTGGGCTAGATGATTTACTGCTCTGATCCTGTGTAGCATTTCTAAGTTCTTATGTTCTTCACTGACTTACAGAAGTAACTCAGCCAGAAGGTTAATATATGGCCATTAGACAGTGTAGGAGTCTTTTCTTTACCCAAGGACAGCCAAGTATTTGCTGTTCTTTCTCTGCTATTAAACAAAAACTCCTCACCTCGAAAACTATAATTATAATTAAGATGCTACATACGTACTTGCAATAACCTTTCAATTGGACTACTTCCAATAAGCCACGTGCTGAAAAGAAAAGTGAAAACCTATGTTTTGACTAAAAAGGTTATACCCTAATTATATTTTTCACACTTTGTATTTTATTGCAAATTAAGCTGACGGCATCCGCCCTCTTTTAGTGTTCCCTAATATGCTACCTAGTGTTCTCACACTGGCCTTGTTCAGGCACTATAATCTAAAGTGTTGTCTTTTCTTCCTCATACTATGCCCCATTTACCCAAGAGGCATTGTCAGCCTGGTTTTGTTCTCCTTTTATACTCCCTCCATTGGCAGGCACAGCCATCTTCATGCCTTCAATAAGCATCTCTTAGGCAGTATTCCCAAACCTACCATCTAACTGTGTCTAATGCCCAGCATGATTCAGTGGAAAGAAAATTGGAAGTAGAATCCAAGAACATGAGACTGAATCTTGGCTCTGCTCCTTATGGGTGAATTATTTCACCTATCTGGGCCTCAATTTCCTTCTCTGTAAAAAGGGTTGGGGGGAGGCTGAACTAAAAGACGTTTTAAGACCTCTGATGCCTTAGAAACGATGATCCCATGAAACCCTCAGACCTATATTTCTAAGGCTCTACTACAATTCTGCTTCTTAATTTTTTTCCTTTTTATTAATATGAACATCATCAAACATGAATATTTTCCCACACAAAGAACAGAAGAGGACTACATGTGAAAATGTGAATCCCCCTACCTATAATTTATTTTTAAACAAATATATATATATATATATTTATATATTTATATTTTAAACAAATATGTACATTTATATATTTACATTTTAAACAAAGATAGATAGATACATACATACATACATACATACATACATAGATAAAAAATTAAATTGCCCTCAGTGACCATGTTATGTTCTGAACTTGCTTTGGCTCTCTTCCTTGGATTTTTAAAAAATGATTCATCAACACATTTTTTTCTTTTTAGTTGGCACTATCATTCCCCTCCCTCCAGTCTGGTCTCTAGCTAGTCTCCTCCCCCAAATAAAAGCCCTCTCTTGTAATTAATCAGCAGAGCCAATCAGAGCCAAGCCACACATTGGTTGCATCTTCTCAAAAGGTTGCTTTCCCTCTTCACTCTTTGGGAGACATGATTGGTTACTGCCCCATCCCAGTTCTTTCATCTTTGACAGCTCTTTCCCTGTGTTTAAATGGCCTGCCAGAAAATTCTATTCATCATGTCCCAAATTCAGCGTATGATTACTTTGAGAAAATAATACTTCTCTGTTTCTCTTAATGAATGTGAATGTTAAGATTACAGATGAATCGAGTTGGAAGGAACCTTAGATGTTATCTAACATGCTCATTTTCAGATAAGGAAAGTGAAAACGAGAAGTACTAAGAGACTCCTTTCAGGTGACACAGCTCTTTTGGAACTGAATTTCAAGAAGAAGCCAGTTTTCCTGGGTCCCAAGCCATTGTTCTTTTCCAAAACACTGCAGTGCAAACCTTTGAGCTTTCAATCATCAAAGTGGGAGGCTTGAGCACAGACATTCAGGAAATGCCTCCATTCATTCTTCATCTTAGCATGCTTTCTTTCAGAAGCATCTATACATTAGGAAGTGGTATACAGCATGCAGAAGAAAACACAATTATCTGCTGGATAATTGCAAAAAATAATGAAAGCAACTTAAAATGAAGTGATACTGATTTGGGAGTCGATTTTTGAAAATTGAAAACGTGACCATTTCTCAATGATGTTGTGAAACATTATCTAACATGGCCAAATAACAAGTTCCCTTTGTTATCTCTCCAAATGGAGAGCTCTAATGAGTCAGAAATAAAACAACTATAAACAGATAAACAAGTGACTCTTTTCTTCAAAGACTAGGCAAATTTAATTTGGGGATGCAGAAACACACAAGTATGATTATATTGTGGTGGACATCATGCCTGGCTTCAACTTGCCTGCTGTTTCCTGCGTCACCATTAATGAGAAGAAAGCTTGGTGCCTGCATGGCTGGAATATTTCTTCTAAATTATGTTGATTAAGTATGTTGTACCCACAGCACTGGCTGAAATTGTTTGCTTTCCTCTTAGCATTTTAATTTAGAGCTTTCTAAATGCAAATGTAAGGAGGAAAAAAAGGGCGCAGAACAGGAGACAGTCACTAGAATTCTGTCTTTTTCATACTTGCAGTATATTAGTAGCATTATTGTATTAATAGCACATTTACCCAGGGACTACATGCATGACCCTCCAAATACTTTACAAATAACAACTTCCGGCCATAAAACAAAATTGCAATTACCATCTATGAAAAGATCAAGTGCTATGACTGACGCTCCAGATACTTCCCAAAATGACCTAGTGTCCAGAGCGGCAGGTGGGGGAGAGAAGACTGAGTTCGGATTTTCTGTCAGATACTGGCTGTGGCTCACAGTCAAGTCATTTAACCTCTCAAAGCCTCGGTTTCCTCCTTTGTAAAAATGTGGAGAAAAATAGCACCTACCTCACAGGGGTGAGAGAATCACATGTAATAATAGCAGCACTTAGCACAGAGCCTGGCACTTTAACAAATGTTTACCAACAACATAAATCGCTTTGTAATCTTTAAACTGCTACATAAATACTATTCGTTATTTTTTTTTATAATTGAAAAGTGTTGAATCCTACCTTTTCTAAGCAAATAACACCCTTGCCACACCCTTACATTTCCTACTTCTTATTATTTTTTTACAAGCCAACCCAAAACCCTACTCTCATTATGCCAATGAAATACATTAGACAAAGTCTGTCTTCCCAAATTAGCTTAACAGTTCTAAATGGTTTTGTATGCAAATGAACTTAGAGCAAAGAGGGAATGGAAAGAAGACATTCTGGAGCCTCCTCAAAAAAGTGAATATACCCCACCTGGTTCTAGACCAAATTTAAGGACCATTTAATACCTATGGTCCCATCCTGTCTCTAACTACCCATAGGACTGAAGTCTATGTGTCTTGGAGGAATGTTGGGGTGGGGGGAACAGGTACAGGTGCAACGGAGGGCAAGAAGGAAGCGCTCAATTCTGCTTTCTTCTCACAAAATAAGCCCCAGTCCCTAGAAATGAAATGGGCACTAGAATGAAAAAGCTCAGACAGGCAGGCAGCTCAATGGCCAAGCAGATAAAGAGATGGGCCTGGAATCAGGAAGACCCGAGTTCAAATGTGGCCTCACGTACTAGCTTTGTGGAACTGGCAAGTCACTTAACTTGTCTGCCTCAGTTTCTACAATTATACAATGGAGATAATAATAACACCTACCTCTCAAGATTGTTGTGAGGAGCAACTGAGATTACTATTGTAAGGTGCTTAGCACAGCGTCAGCCACAAAACCCTCAGACACCCTGAAGAAAGGCTGTGTGCATACTTTATACGCAGAAGGAATGGGGAAGCAGTTGGGAGCTCACCCTCCTCTTCTGCAGGAGACCACAAGTATGAGGCAGATGATCTGAACAGAAGAAAGGGTAGTAGCAGAGAAGATAAAAGGGGAGAAAGCAGGCAACCTTGGGCCTACGGGTGGAAGAACACAGGGAGTCAATAGGTGTGTCTGTGGATTTTATATGAGCTTATCTACATTGGCAGAAAAATACATCAATTAACAGATAAACTACCTAGAGGGAAAGAATTTCGAATCATGAATAAATCAGGCAATCCTAAGGGGAGGAGCATAATTATGAAACTGAAATTCCTATTGGTTTTTATCAACACTGATAAAACTTTAACAGTTCAATGAAACTGTGATGATACAGTGGAAAGAAGGCTGGATTTTGAGTCTGAGTAAGTGGACTTGTTACAACTCTGGCTCTGAAATGGACTGCCTATATAGCCTTGGAGAAGTTACTTAAACTTTTCCTCATATGTAAGATGAAAGCACTAGATGAGCTGATCACGAAGGTCTGACGGCAGAATCATGATGTCTTGGATGTTGCTAATTCTCTCTGATGGTGAACATAGCAACCCACACAAATTTTCTCCGCTTATGTAGTTCTTGTCCTCATTCCCTCAGACAGAGACCTTCCACATAGGATAGCAGACTGAATGGCATTCTCTGGGTAATATCCTATAGTGACATGGCCAGTCTGTCACATAGACTGTCCAATAATCGGCCATCACTGCTCTCAATTGATGACTGACCTTACCTCATTTCTGATCATACTATTCTTGAATCATGTATTACACATTGTGGGTGAACACCAAGACACAACAAAACACGATGAAAAACATAAAACCCCCAAACACCTCAGTTAATAAACACATCTCACAGATTTTTCTTTAAAAAGAAAAACAAAGTATAAAAAACAATCACAGATTTTAAAAACCATTTTCAACTAAGAATATTAAAAATAATATGAAGTCAATTTGAAACTTGGAAAAACATTCACAATAGATGGTTTTGTCATAATATTTAGCTATAGGAAATAATGACTACTTGAAAACGTATGTGTGTATTTAAACAGCTATCTTTTTTTTCTACCCAGAAATGCTATTACTAGCCATAAAACCCAAGGAGAACAAGGGTAAGAAAAGCACCATATACACCATATTTGTAGTGGTATTTTTTTGTAGGAGAATAGAACTCAGAAAAAAAAAAAAAAGAAGATACCCACTGACTAGGGAATAGTTGAGCCCAGTCCTGGCGCACAAAGACAACCAAATATTACGGTGCTTTAAAAAGCAATAAATATGAATAATATAAGAAGGTATATATAAAGAATTAAATAAACTGGTAAAAAGTGAAATGAGAAGAATCACAGAAAACAGTATCTACAATGAATGCAACAATATAAACTGAAAGGAAAAAAAACAGTTTAAAAGAGGGAAGGTGTGAGGAAGTAGATTGTATCACTTATAGACCAAGCATGCACCATATTCTGTATATTCCCTGTCTCTTACCAACTTTTCTTGTTTAAAAAAGAGGGGGACAGAGTATATAGAGAAGAAAAAGCATAAGAAAACAGAATAGAGGGAAACATTCAATTAACAATCTATAAATGAGAATGAGAAGAAATCACTCATAAAATAGAAAAATATAGCAAAATGAACTAGAAAGCAGAATCCAACACGATGGGTTTTTTTTGTTTGGTTTGGTTTTTGCAAGAAAAAACTTAAAATATAAAGATTCACATAGAATGAAGGGGCTACAAAAAAAAATCTAATATGCTTCAGCTGATCTAAAAAAAAAAAAGTAGGCAGTAGCAATCATAAAGGCAAAGCCAAAAATAGACCTGGTTAAAAGAGATATATAAGGAAACTATATTATGCTTCATGGCAGTACAGGCAACAAATTAATATCAATATGTAAAATAGACACACCAAATGGCAGAGTATCTAAATATTTAAATGTTAAATGAGTTACAATGAGGAATAGACAGTAAAACAGTTAGGGATCTCAATGTATCGCTCTCAAACCTAGACCAATCTGACCAAAAAGAGAAGAGAAGGAAATTAAGAACATGAATAGAATTTTAGAAAAGTTAGATATGATAAAAATCCCCGGCAATTCTCATAATTTGCATAATATGCATAAAATGCATATAAATCTGATTTCAGCTGCTGGCCAGAAAAGTACAGGAGAAAAAGATGGTATTAGATGACAGCAAAACTTAGAGACCAAAAATGATCCACCTTGTCTGGTGTTTAAAAACAATTGTTAAAAACCTGCTGTGTGCCACACGTTATGTTAGGTGCCCTTGTGTGAGGGGTACCTAAGACAGACCAAAATGGAAAAGTTCCTGCCCTCAAAGGGCTTAAATTCTACTGGGAAGGAGAACAACATTACTCAGATATCTCGAAACATAATACATTCAGGCAGGGAGTGGCGGGGGAACTTACAATGGAACGGGGATCAGGAAGAGCCTCATGTAGGATATAGTGCTTGAGCTGCGACTGAAAGGGAATTAGGGATCCTAAGAGACAGAGGAGTCATGGGAAATCAAATGCAAAAATAGTTTGGGGGCAGATTGTGAAGGACTTTAGGTGACACACAGGGGGGAGAGTTTGTAGTTTATCCTAATGGTGCTAGGGAGCCACTGTGCCTTACTCACTATTGAAGTAATGTGGTCAGATCTGTGTTTTAGAAATAACAGTTTGGCAGCTAAGTGGAGGATGGATTCCAGAGGAGGGGCTAGAGGCAGGGAGACCAATCCAGAACCTGTACTGTCAGTCTCAGTTGATATGCTGGTTTTTGTTGTTGCTGCTGTTTAGTCATTTTCAGTTGTGTCCAATTTGTCGTGACCCCATTTCGGACTTGCTTGGCAAAGATATTGCAGTGGTTTACCATTTCCTATTTTTAATATTTGTTTACTATTTACTATTACTATTTCCTTCTCCAGTTCATTTTACAGATGAGTAAACTGAGGCAAACAAGGCAAAGTGACTTGCCTAGGGTCACACAGCTAGCTAGTAAGTATCTAAGGCCAAATTTGAACTCAGGTCTTCCTGACTCCAGGCCCAGAGCTCTATCTATAGTTAGTTACAGGTCACTTTTGTTTAACTAATTTTTCTTTCTTCTTTCTTTTCTTTTTCTTTTTTCGTTATAAGGTATAGATTACTGGGTAACAGAAAGGAGAGGGGTAATATATTTGGAAATAAGGGTGATGTAAAAACAAAAAACAGAAAAAAACTTTATATATATTTTTAAATGCAATAAACAAGAAGGAATCTGATTGTTTTTCATTATGTCCTTAGAAATGAGCAAAGTGAGGTTTAAGTAGTTAAGGTATTAAGCCCATGGTCACATGATCACTGCACACTTAACCTTGGTCTTCTGACCCAGGCCAGGGCTCCTTTAACTACATCCTGTAATCTGTGCTCTCTCCCAGATACTCACTTCCTAAGTAGCTCAGGGTTGTTGAAATTTGCTCTTTTAAAGCAATTTTCTGATAGGTCTTTATCCAATATAGGTAGAGTGACCTGCGTCAGGAAATGTGGAAAAGATGAAGACTGTATGAAGTACAAATATTAGTTAGGTTGTGATGGCATATAAAAAAGTAAAAAAATGGGACTTCTCTGACTAGACTTTAGAAAGACCAACGTCTGAGCTTAGATACAGATTTATATATCACAACAGGTATTCTCTCTTTCACATTTCAGTCCTAATTAACTAATATAAATGCAAGAAGCCTCTGAAATATGTTAAATAAGTTCTTTGTACTATATAAAAATGTAGCTTTCTTCTTTCAAAAACAGTTGTCGTCTCATTTTGCATTCACTCAATATATTAATGTAAGAGAGGCACAATGCTGGAGTAGATAAAAGCCAAAGATCCACGTAGGGAAGACAAGTCAAGTCAACAAGTATTTATTAAGCATTTACTATACACAAGGCACTGCATTAACCCTGGAGATACAAGGAAAGAACAAAATGAAGAAGGAGCAGCTCTGCCCTCAAGGAAGGAGACAACCTAACTATGAGACAAGATCTACACAAGGTAAGCTGGAGAGAAGGCACTAAGATTAAAGGGGACCAGAAAATGTTTCTAGCAGAAGGTGAGACATCTGAGATCTGGAAGAAGAAGAGCCAAGAAAAAATGAAGAGCAAGAGAGTTCCAGGAGGAGGTGAGGATGGTGGTGGTATGGAAATGGGAAGCCAGAAGCTGTAATTTCACTGAGATGACGACATTCTAGTATGAAAACTCCTTCCACTTACACATATCAGGAATTTTTTTTTTTGCAAATTGTAGTTGCCATGTGTCATTCTAAGTTTAAATGACTTGTGTGTAATCATGTAGTTAGGAAGTGTCAGAGGCAGCCTGACACACCGACCCCGACTGTCCTCTGTTACCACTCAATCAAACAACACTGACTGAGCACCTACAGAGTACCAGGCACTGTGCTAAGCTGTATACAGGACAAACTGGAAATCATGAACAGAGGGAAGGCACTAGAATTAAGAGGGATTGAGAAAGGTTACCTGTAAAAAACGGGAAAGCCAGGAAAGTCAGGAGGAAGAGTTGAGGAAGGAGAGCTTTCTAGGCATAGGGGACACCCAGAGAAAATCCATCCATATATTTTTTCCCTCCAACTAACCCAAGGTCTCATAAGTTACAAATATCTTTCCATGCAGGAATGCAAACAGTTCAATCTTAATAAGTCTCTTATGATTTCTCTTTCCTGTTTACCTCTTCATGTTCCACTTGAGTCCTGTATTTGAAAGTCAAATTTTCTATTCAGCTCTGGTCTTTCATCAGGAATGCTTGAAAGTCCTCTATTTCACTGAATGACCATTTTTTCCCCTGAAGGATTATACTCAGTTTTGCTGGGTAGGTGATTCTTGGTTGCAATCCTATCTCCTTTGCCTCTGGAATATTATATTCCATGCCCTGCGGTCCTTTAATATAGAAACTGCTAAATCTTCAAATAAGTCATATAAAGCATCAATCCCCCATTCGATCACCAGCCCTCTGCTTTTTAAGAAGCCAGTTCTCCAGTTTATGCAGGTGAATTGTTATTGAATGAACCAAATGGTATGGTTTTCTATTTGCCCGACTCTGGGTAGAAAATAGGTTGGCCACTTTCAACTACACACATACATACACACACACACACACACACACATCTATACAGATATGCATGCATATATGCATATGCATAGCATAACACATGTAAATATGTGTTCTATTTAGAGTAGTCAAATGAAATGGAATAAGACAGCATTTATTAAGCACCTGCTATGTGCAAAGCACTGCGTACAAGTTCAAGATTATGGACAACTAACTCAAAGAATGTGTCTCAAGGTTTAAGTAGCCCTGAGCACTGAAAGGCACTTCTGAGCAGCTATGCACTGAATCAGTTACTTTTCACTGTTTTTGTCCATTGTGATTACAATTCAACATCATGCATTTACATCATTTTTCAGACAGATGTTCAACCATAATAATGTGTATCTCAGTTCAAAATCTCCTACAAAACAAGGTTTTATGAAATGAGGGAATTATTTAGTGGATAATGTTTTTTGTTTAGTGTTGGTGATAGTGTTATTCAACAGGAAGCACTTAAGGCCGTCTGAGCCAAGTCAGAAAATTAAATAACAATATTTATATAGGATTCAAGATTATAAGTCATATAATCCAACCCCCTCATTTTGCAGAAGACAGAACAGGCCCAGAGAGGGGAAGAAACTTGACCATGGTTAGACAGCAGCAACTGGCAAAGCCAGGATCCATATTGTTACTCCAAATGTCAAATGCAGTGTACTCTGCAATACAGTATACAACTCTATCTGCTGTTAATGCTCTTTCAAAATTACTAATCAATCTAAGTACTCACTAACATATTTTAAAGGTTTAAGGATGGGAGAAGACAGTATTGGTGAGAAAAAAATAAATGTCTAATATTAAAAAACATTCAGAAAAGAACTTAATCTTCATTTATAAAAGAACATAGGATTTCTGGATGGAGAGGGCCTTCAAGAGAAAAGAGCTTTATCATGAGGATAAAAATAAGGAAACAGAGTCCCAGAGAATCGATGTGGTAATAGGGAGCACAGCCAGATTCCAAAAGGTCTTTTATATTCTCATTTATTGTTAAGAATCAAAATAATTAAGCTCCTTGAAAAAAGGAATTGTTTTTGCCTTTCTTCATATCCCTGAAACTTAGTGTAGCACCCAGCACACAGTACATGTTTAATAAATGTTTGTGTACTGACTCATTGGTTGATTGAAAATTAGGTGACTTTATATTAGTCAATTAGAATAACACAGACTAGTCAATGAGAAGTAAATTTGTTTTGTAACCTTTTCTTTACCCTACTATTACTTCTGCTCCTTCTTCCCATGAGCCTTTTAACAACCATACAAGTAATTTCCTTTCTTGAATCCTGGCACAAGCCTGATTTCTTTGGGAAAGTCACCTTAGAATCCTCCCAGAAGAGAGAGACCAGGTTTTTCAACTCCCAGGATACAGGTCATCGTCTTTGAGGACAATATCACCCATATTGCTTTTATTTTAAATAAAAGCTAGATCTCACCTTTAATGGACTTTTTTCTTTTCAAGAGATTGAACTCTTTTTTCATTAAGTTAATTGGTTATAATGAAAGGACAGCTCCACACTTGCCTACTTGGACTTTTCTAGGAAAATAAGTCTGCCTTCATTTGATCCTGCCTTTTCAGAACTCTCAGTTTATTTTGTTCCAGAAATTGAGACTTCTCAGAATGAAAACCTTAAAGCACTATTTTAAAATTCTTTATACTGTTTTAACTTCAGAATTTCTCTTCATTAAATTCATGCAAAAATCATTCCCTATAATGTAGATGCCCCATAGATCAAGAATACTTATATGAATGTATTCATACTTCATGCTAATTAGTCCCCATACACATACTCTCTTTCCCTTGTGTGTCCACTACATGCGTGTCTGTCCTAGATTGCTCATTAAATCTCCAATAGTTCATCTGAGCATTGTATCACTATGTCTGAATTCGACATTCCAAAAAGTGAGGCCTGTGTGCTTCCTTCCTCTTGTGTATTTCTTACAAAATCTTTACAAGGCAAGCTCTGGTCATGTTGTAGAAATAATGCATGCAGTAGTCACTATGTTCTCTAAGTATATAAACAAGGTTATCACAATGGTAGATGGGTAACCTCAGTGCATGCAGGTAATATGGCCGATATCTGACAAGGCCAGAGAAGCAGCAATCCTTATTCTTTTTAATGGGGACCTCTGAGACCAACACTATGTGGAAAAATATCAAGCTCACTGGTACAGGGAGACTTTTCCTAGATTATTGTATAGCCAAGTCTCACACTTCCTATAAAAGCCAAAGCAAAACCTTTACCCTACCCCAAAACAAAAAAGAATATATTTTTTAAAAAACTGTTTCAAAAATTAAAAAAAAAAACAGTATGTTCAGCAGTTACCATGACAATACATTCTTACCTTCACAAATCTAGCTTGTCCTAAGTGACAGAAGAAGGTTATATTAAAATAATACAGTGGTGCAGGGGTCTCTGGTATGGATTAATTTTTAAATCATTACATGGCTGAAGTTTCATTTTTATCTTTCCCCCCCCCCCCAGCTGTGTGTTATGAAAGAACATTGCTAGAGGAGGAAGTTTTTTACTTTCTTTTCAGAACTAGTTCTGTGCAGTTCCAAGGTAAAAGATTCTGTGGTCTCGACAATACCACATTGATTTTCACTTTCCTATTCTTTGAAACCTTAGGATGACAACATTTTGTTTTAAAGCCCTAGCTCATACACTGTATAGGCTGTTGCTTGTTGGTGATTTTTTAAGGCCTATAAATACAATGAATATTTCTAATCAGTCTAGAATAACATGAAAAGTTCTAGGAATCAAGTTCACAAAAATAGAATGTTTGGGGCTTTCCACTGATCTTTTTTTCCTTCTTTTTTCTGTTCCATACTTTTCCTTGCTAGATTAAAAACTCTTTGAAGACTCTTATCTACTATGTCTTATCTACACTCACATCTTCCTAGTGTTCTACACTAGGAAGGTACTTAATAAATGTTTATGGTATTTGTAGTTTGCTCATAAAAATAGAATTGTATTGTATAGATATAATTTTAAATACACGAAGCCTGGAAGTACAATTCACATTTCCTGTCTAAAACTGATGTTTTGGATTCCTAAAAATATCTCCTATTGATAAGCTAAAACGGCAAAATACTTCCATTAACTTAAAAACATGTAAGTCCCTTATGTTGAAAAAAATATTCCTTTCAGAATCTCTTATCTATTTATATATTAATACTCTTCAAAAGGAGGCAGAAAACAGTTCAACTGGGAACTTCCTGGAAAATGGTGGATTGTCGTCACAATAATTAGAATGTACCTTACAGAAAAAATAGAAAATGCCTATTATTAAAAGAGCAAGCTTGAGAACTTTGGGGTGAAATGCACAGCAAGAGGGCAGATTAGTCACTTTTTCCAGACCCCTTTAACTCTCTTACCTACCCCCCAAAAGGAATTATGGGCATGTGTAAACCAACCTCTCCCAACTGGTATCTGACATAGTTCTAGAAATGCTAGCAATAGCAATATGACAAGAGAAAAAAATTAAGCACATAAAGATAGGCAAAGAGGAGACAAATACTAATCACTTGTGCTCATGACATGATGGCTTGCTTCAAATAAACCAAAGAGTCAGCAAAAGAACTAATTACAGCAATTAAGAGCATCAGCAAAGTAGCAGAATAAAAAACCAAACCCACAAAAATAAAAAAAAAATTTCTATATAGAAAATTTAAAATCCAGGAGGAAAGAATAGAAAGGGTATTCCTACTCAAAACAGCTATTAAAGCACCAAATATCTAAAAGTATATCTACAGTGCATACTCAAGACCTACACAGATACAACTACAAAATATTCCTTAAAGAAATTAAGAACGTAAATGCTCCAGTGCTCCTGGCTGGGCTGTGCCAATATAATGAATATACCATAAAAATTAACTTAATAATTTAGTGCCATATTAAACTACTAAGGGTATATTTTAAAGAACTAGACCAAAAAATTATTCACTTAATAAGACAAAAGACGCAGAATATAAAGAAAAACAATTTTTTGAAGTAGGAATAAAGAAGAAGTAACAGTTCTAGCATAAGTATTATATGGAGCCATATTAATTGAAGCTAATTAGTATTGATTTAAAAAACAGAAAAATTGATCAATGAAACCAAGTGGACAAGGAGGAATCAGAAATAATTGAACCCAATATCCCAGATGTGGAAAACTTGAAAACATGAAATTACTTCTGAAAGAACACCATACAGTTGACAAGAAGTGCTAATAAAACTGGGAATCAGTCTGGTAGAAATTAGTTTAGACTAACTTTTTCATAGCCAAAATACAATACTAAACTCAAAAGGTATGTGACTTAAATATTACAGGGCATATCATTAAAAAAAAAACCAACTAGAAAATAGCCAGATCATAGACCTTTCAAAGTTATAGCTAGAAGGTGAATACTTAATTACAAAAGATACAATAAATTATTTCAATCATATGACATTGAAAAGTTTTTGGATGGATAAAATTAATACAACCATGATTTTTAAAAAAGTGTCCAACCAGGAGGGGAAAAAAAGGCTTTGCATCACATATGTCTAATAAGGACCTATTATCCAAAATACACAGGCAACTAACAAACATATAGGAACAAAAACCATTCCCCAATAGATAACTGGTTAAAATATATGAACTAAAAGTCTCCAAAGAAGAACTGCCAACAATTTACAACCATATGAAAGAATGCACCAAACAACTCATAATAAAAGAAATGCAAATTAAAACACTTCTGAGAATTCACCTTATACCCAGAAGACTGGCAAAGGTGATAAAAAGGGGGAAGAATGTTGGAGGGACTCCAGCACTAATATATTATTGGTGGACCTGTGAATTTGTTCAATCATTTTGGAAAGCAACTTAGAATTTCAAACCTCAAGATTCCATTGCCAAACATAAAGCCCACACAATTCAAGGAAGTCTAAGATAAAAAGGGAGACTCCAAACACATCAAAATTATTATAACAATATTTTTTGTAGCATCAAAGAATTGTAAATCAGGTAGATGCCCATAGATTGGAGAATGGATAAACAAGTTTTTAGTAAATTAATGTAATGGGAAACAACGGTAAAACGGATACAGAACAGCGCTAGAAACCTTATAATGAAATGAGATAAAGTGAAATGAACAGAACCAGGAAAACAATATATACAATGACAACAATGTAATTAGGGGGAAAACCTGAAACTGAATGTTGTGAAATTGTAAAGACCAAGCTAAACCATGGACTTATAACACAAGTTTACTCTAGTCCAACCCTCACCTCCCAGTGTCCAGAAAATCAAAGGCAGAAGCTTGGCCTGGCTTAGCAGCCTGGGCACAAAGCATACCTATGTAAAACCAAAATCAAGTATTATATACAACAGGGATATACTAGAAGCTTTCAGTAAATTAAGGGTGCCCAATTTCCCCACTATTATTTCATATCGTTCTGGAAACAAAAATGGAAATAGCAATAAGACAAGAGAAAGAAATTGAAGGCATAAAGATATGTAAAGGAGAGGTAAAATTATTTCAATTGGCTGATATTATGGCTTACTTGGAAAATCCTAGGGAATCAGCAAAGATATAAATTGAGACAATGAATGAGTTCAGCAAAGTTGCAGGCTACAAAATACAACCTTGCTTAATCAACAGCATTTCTATATAATAACAAAATTCAAGAGGCAATAATGGAAAGAATGCTCCAAATCACTAATAATAAAAAGTGCACATTAAAACAACTCTGAGGTTTCACCTTACATCCTACAAATTGCGAAGATGACAACAGATGGGAATTATCAATATTGAAAGGGTTGTAGGAAGACAGGTTGGTGGAACTATGAATCAGTACAACCATTTTGAAAAGTAATATGGAATGATACAAATAAAGTGACTAAAATGTCTATATCTTTTGACATAGTAATTCTATCACTAAGCTTATAACCCAAAGAGGTAGGTCATTGATAAAGAGAAAGTCTTTATATACACCAACATAATTACAGGAGCACTTTTTGTGATAGTAAAGAACTGGAAAGAAAGAAGATGCTCATTGATTTGGAGAATGGCTAAACTAACTGTGGTACATGAATGGATTGGAATATTGTAGTACTGTAAGAAATGATGAAAGTGATAAACACAGTTTAGAGGGACATGGAAAAGGTCTACATGAACTGATACAGAATGAAGCAGACCCAAGAGTACAATATATACAGTGACTATAGCAATGTAAAAGGAACAACCACACATACACATGTGTACATGCGTATTAATGCTGTAAAATGTGTATAGAATAAAGAATGACTCAAAAGAAGAGATATGGGAAGACAGCCCACACCACCTCTCTGCAAAGGTGGGAGATCCACAAGTCTTGTACAATCGACATGTTTTCAGACTTTTTCAATGTAGTGATCATTTATTATTATTTTTTCCTCTTTCTTTTTTTTTTGTTTCAAAATATTATTCATTAAATGATATGGCTCTCTGGGAGGGAGAGTGAAAGGAATACTGAGGAAAATTCTAATGATCTAAGAAGAAACAAGACATCAATAAAAACTTATTTTTAAAGAGAAAAGAGAGACATGGGCAATGGGAGAATTAGTTTTGCTTGATTATCCATATTTGTGTGGAGAGTGGGAGAGTAAGAAAGTAGATTTTTAATTGAAAAAATTCAATTAAAACAAAAATGAAATAAATTTTAAAAACAAGATAGCAATATAGACTGGATTTAAGATTTCATTATTATAACAAACCACTAAATGAGGAAATTCCCTCTCCAATTCAAGCTAGCAACTTCTATACAACTTAAAACTTTAGAGAATGGCCTAAAACATTGAAAGACTAAGTGACTTGCTCAGTGTTTCCTGGAAGTTTGCATCAGAAGCAGAACTCAAATCCAGGGCTTCCACATTTTGAGGCCAGCTCTGTATCTATTATGCCTTATTGCCTCAATAAAAAAAAAAAATTTTAAAGCAAATTTAAACCACTTCAGTCCTCTACAGATGTGCACATATTCTTATTTGGACTTTGATGTCCAATACACACTCATATTTTCATTTTCATTATCAAGATTATAATGTGGTTTTAAGTAGCCTTCATATGTTCAAAAGCATTTTTTGAAATTATCCCCATCTACCAACCATAAAGAAAGAAAATAAGATGATTCCTAAGTACTTGATCTTACAAAATTAACTACTTTTTCTGACAATGAATTTCAAGTCTCATCTTTGGCTTGACATTTTTTTAATGTGTATATGTTTCATATATTCACACTGCTTTAAAAAAATTTTAAGGTTTTAAATAATTCATAAAGTTCTCTAATTTAGTTAAAAGTTAAGTTATGGTATGCCAGTGATCTTTAAAAAAAATTTCAAGGACAGCAGAAGAGGAACTGATGGTAATGACCTTTTAAAAAGACATTTACTAGTGCTCCAATGCAGCAGACTCCATTTAATAGGTCTTGCATCTTACTGGTGTCAAATGATATTTCCAGACTTTGGAAAATAAGACTACTTTGGATGGAATGTTTCCTAGTATTTAATGTTGCTAACTAGTTTTAACTGTCTTCTCATTGTCCAACTCCATTTTTTCTACACAAAAAGAAAAATCTCCCAAAATATGGCTATTAGCCTGTAGATAGAAATCTAACTATATATGCAGGTCAAGTAGTATCAACAGTCTGCAATTAGTACACTGGGGATAATTTTCTAGGGAATGGAGGTAGAAAAACAATCAGGATGGGTGACTTCTGAATGTGATACATTCAGATGGAGAAAAACAAAATCTAAAAACCTTTGAGAAAGTAACAAGCTGACCTGATCTTTACAACAAAAAGACAGAAATAAAGCTATAGATAGAAATAACAAAGCAAGGTTATTCTTCACTTTCAGATTTTAACAAGTTTATTAGTTTTTTAACAAGGCCCATGTGGAGGATGTCTACCAGCTATGTATTGTCCAGTAAGGTCAGACATTCATTGAAGACAAATTTGCTTTTATGTTGTACATATATTTTGCTGAAAAAACTCCATGTAATTTTAGATTCGTTTTAAAAGCTCTGAAGTTCACTAAACAAATCCATCAGTCAGGCCTTCAGAATGGGAAAAATCCTTTCCTAACATATCTCTTAGGTATTTAGGATCTATATGTTTACTAATTTTTCAAGGGGATGCAACTGGAATCACAGGTTCCCTTCCCCTGTCCCCCCACTCCCAGAAGAAAATAAAAAAGGTACATAACTACACAAAATACACACAAAAAAGAGTATTCCTAAGAAAAACAAATCTAGAAAACTAGTTGATCAAACAAAGCATGGGATAATGAAGTGAAAAACAAATAGGAATGCCCACCAAAGTAAAAGCAAGGTCAGAATCCAAAGGGGAGGCACAAAGAAACAGCACATTTGAGGGAATTTGTAAGTGGAAACAATACTAAACTTTACAGCTTCCTTCTGCTGAAATGTCTCTGAGTCTCCTTCTCTCCTAATTTCCAGTAGGAATAGCTGGTGGTATAATGGATAGAGCACTCGTCTTGGAAGCAGGAAGACCTGAATTTGAAACCTGGGTAAGTCATTTCACCTCTTTCAGACTCAGTTTCCTCACCTGTAAAATGAGGATAACAATAATACCTGCCTCACAGGTCCACAGTAAGTGCTTATTATATGTCTGTTGAATGACAAACAATAGTAGAGAGGCTGTGGAATGATAGGCACACTCAAACATGATTGGAGAAGTTATAAATGTGTCCCCACATTCAAGAAAAGAAGTTGCAATTACACTTTAAAACAAGTGACTAGAAATTGAAAGAATCCACCCATCTCCTCTGGAAAGAGATCCCCAAAGGAAACTTCTAGGCACACTGTAGCCAAATTCCAGAGTTCCCAGGTCAAGGAGAAAATATTACAAGCTGCCAGAAAGAAACAATTCAAGTACTGTGGAAACACAATCAGGATAACACAAGATTTAGCAGCTTCTACATTAAAGGACCGCAGGGCATGGAATATAGTATTCCGGAGGGCAAAGGAGATAGGATTACAACCAAGAATCACCCACCCAGCAAAACTGAGTATAATCCTTCAGGGGGGAAAATGGTCATTCAGTGAAACAGAGGACTTTTAAGCATTCTTGATGAAAAGACCAGAGCTGAATAGAAAATCTGACTTTCAAATACAAGACTCAAGTGGAACATGAAGAGGTAAACAGGAAAGAGAAATCATAAGTGACTTCTTAAGGTTGAACTGTTTACATTCCTGCACGGAAACATGATATTTATAAATCATGAGACCTTTGTCAGTATTAGGGTAATTGGAAGGAAAAAATCATACATATGTATAGACAGATAGATAGATAAACAGACAGATAGACAGACAGACAGAGGGCACAGGGTGAGTTGAAGATTAAGGGGTCATATCTGGAAATAAAATTAAGGGATGAAAGAGGATTATACTAGAAAAGAAGAAAGGGAGAGGTAGAATGGGGTAAAGTATCTCACAAAAAAAAAACAGAAAAGCAAAGGCTCTTACAGTGGAGGGGAGACAGGGGAAGGAGAGAGGGAAGGAGAGAGGTAATGAGTGAATCTTATTCCATAGGATTTGGCTTAAGGAGGGAATAACATACACATTCAATTGGGTATGGAAATCTGTCTTACCCTATGGGAAAACAGGAGGAGAAGGGGACAAGAGAGCAGGGGGATGATAGAGAGGAGGGCAGATTGGGAAAGGGGGTAATCAGAAGAAAATATTTCTGAGGAGGGACAGGGTCAAAAGAAAGAATAGAATAAATGGAAGGGCAGGAGAGGATTAAGGGAAATAGAGTTAGTTTTTCACAACATGTCTGCTATGGAAGTGTTTTGCGTAACTACACGTATAACCTATATTGAGTTGCTTGCCTTTTCAATGAGGGTGGGTAGGGAGGAAGGAAGGGAGAAAATTTGGAACCCAAAGTTTTAAAAAACATATGTTTAAAAAAAAGTGTTTTCACATGCAACTGGGAAATAAGAAATACAGGAAATGGGGTACAGAAGTCTATCCTGCCCTACAGGAAAATAGAAGGGGAAGGGGATAAGAGAAGGGGGAGAGAGATAGAAGAGAGGGCAGACTAGGGCAAGAGATACTCAGAATGCATGCCATTTTGGGGTGGGGGGAGGGGCGAGATGGGGTGAAAATCTGGAACTCAAAATCTTGTGGAAGTAAATGTTGAAAACTAAAAATAAATAAATTTATATAAAAAAATTTTTTAATAGGGGCAGCTAGGTGGTGCAGTGGACAGAGCACTGGCCCTGGATTCAGGAGGACCTGAGTTCAAATCTGACTTCAGACACATAACACTTACTACCTGTGTGACCCTGGGCAAGTCACTTAACCCCACTGCCTAGCCAAAAAAAACAAAAACCAAAAACACACAAAAAGGTCAAAGACCAAAAGTAATGTCTCATCTACACCAACATTCTGCAGCAGCACTTTTGGGAATAACAAAGAACTGGAAATAAATTATATGTTAATCAAATGAGAATGGCTAAATACACTATGGGACATAAATGAAACAGAAGGTGGACTGTAACAGATGACAAATATGATGAATTCAGAGAAGCATGATGCAAAGTGAAATAAACAGAACAAGGAAAACAAGAAATACGGCGACTACAAGACTGTAATCACAAGGACTGAGCTTGGCCTGTACCTCCCTACCTTCTTCGGGGGGGAGGTGGGAAGAGGAGGGAGAGAACATGGGCATAGAAGATCACATCTACTGTCAGACTGGAATGATCGCATGGGTAGCTCTGCTGGACTGCTCCTCTTCTTTTGTATCCTTTGTTACAAGCGACAGTTCTCTGGGTAGGGAAGGGGGAGGAAGGATATATTCAGAAGAAAAGGTAAGGTCAAAAGTTATCAATAAAAATGAAAAAATTTCCAAAATTGATAAATAGAAGTTCTCCTAGGTAAATATCAAGATACCTACTCCACAAAATACCTCTAGTCCTCTAAGACATTGAGATGTCTTAGAGGATTAGGATTTAGGTTTATTCCTCAGAGCAGCAAAGTATACAATGGCTAATGACTCAGCCAAAAAGTGGGCCTTGAAAAGAAAAACAAAAGAAATAGTAGCTTTCAGGACTGCATTTCCAAAATTCTATCTACTGTGCCACCTAGCTGCTCTGAAAAGCCAGAGTATCTATATAGAGATACCACCTTTTAAGGAAAAATAGAATTTCAACACAATTACATATTAAAGCCCTCTTTAAAGAGTTTATTTTATAAGTGAGTAAGAAATGAAATCAGAGTTCAGAAAATATAGCCATTTAGGAAGGGTTCAAATTTGCCTAAAACAAAAAGCAGGAAGGGACAGCAAACATATTATCAGATCCATACAAAGTCAGAATGTAAAAATATTTGAATAGTCTATAATTCTAGGCTTAATCTAGGACAAGAAAATGCAACAGGAATAAACTCTTACACTTGGGTCAAAAAATCAACTTTGTGAGTACAAGATGGTGGGGGAGGAATGTGATGAGACAACAGTTTGTCTGAAAAATATCTGGGAGTTCTAGTGAGTCTCAAACTCAAAATCAATCGATAATATAGTGGGATAGTCAATAAGGGTAACATAATCTGGGGTTGCAGTGATGATGATGATGATGATGATGATGATGATGATGATGATGATGACAACTAATATATTGTCCTTTAAGGTTTGAAAAGCACTTTGAATATATTATCTCACTGGAACTTTTCAACAGCTCTGTGAAATGGGTACTATTTTATCTCTGTTTACAGATGAAGAAATCAAGGCTGTGAGGTTATTACTTTCCTAGGACCTCACAACTAATATGTGTCTGAGGCCAGATTCAAAGTCAGATCTTCCTGACTTTAAGTCCAGAACACTCTCCACTGCACCAAATATAGCTGCCTGGGGAAAGGCTGAGCTTCCATTGAGAAGGTTATATTCCCACTATACTCAAACCACACATGGGGTATGGTGTTCATTTCCAGGAACCACACTGTAGGAAGGAAATTGATAAAATGGAGAACATCAAGAGTAAGACAACCAACATGATGAAGGGCCTTGAGTCCACACCATGTGAAGAGTGGTGAAAAAAGAACTGGGGATTTTTAAGCTGGAGAAGATGGGCAGGGTATGCCAGCTGTCTTCAAGTGTTTGAAATGCTGTCACACGAAATAGAGGTTAGATTTGTTCTGGCTGGCCATAAAGGACAGAACTAGCAGCAATGGACAGATGCTACAAAAGGGCAATTTTAGGCTAGATATTGGGGAAATGAAGCTTTCCTAACAATGACACTTAGTGAAAAGTGGAATTGGCCACCTATAGACATGGGATGGGGGACATCTCCTCAATGATGAGCTTCTAGCAAAATCTAGACAATCTAAAAATTACTAAGATGTAAAGATGAAAGGTGACAATCATTTTTTTAAAGAAAAGGGAATAAAACATTTAATCAGGTGGTCTTTTGTGCACATTTTCTCAGTACTTTAAAGAATACAAATATTCCTCAAGTACATTCGAAGTATTTTTAGCAATGTCTACCTCCACTAATATATAAACCAGAGCATTAATTTACAATCATTAGTAATTCAAGAGTGCTGTATCAGTGGTTCCTTTTTATTTTCAACTGTTCCATGAAAATGCATTTGAATAAAAATTCAGAAGAGTTAACGGTAATTTTGTACCTTAAGATAACGTGACCTTGATGACGAAGGATTCATAGTACATTGTATCCGCTGTATGTAAAGAGGTTTGTGCTTCACTATACCAAAGACAATGTAACGTGTCGGCTGTATAGGTGGGGCAACAGTAAAGTTGAAGTCACTGACCAACACAAAATACAAATAAAATAGGTATTGTTTTTCTCCTGATTTTTGTTTTGTTTTGTTTTGCTTCTCCTTGCTGCCAAATGCAAGTTAAATCTCTGGGTACACATAGGGCATACTGGAACATGCCTGTCATATGAAATAACCATTCACAAAATCATCACCAATGCTTGCATCAAGGACTTATATTTGTAAGAAAGGACAACTTACGATACTGCTTTTTGAGGAGAATGATTTGTTGGGGAGAAGGGAAGGCACAGAAGAAAAAGGGCTAGATATGACTTTAGCCACAATGTAGCAGGACTAACAAAATCTCTATGTCAGTCAGGAAAAAAAAATGTGCAGAGAACATTGTGCCAAGTGTTGCAGAGAAATACACAAACTACAGGCCTCAAACATGGTACAGTGCTGTCAAGATCAGTAGGCCAGGCTCAAGGAGGTAATTCTGCTAACCTCCCTCACCACACCCTCCCATTACAAGCACTCTCAAAGCTTCAGGGAAATAAATACTAAAAATAATAGCTGTTATTTTCAAAGTGCTTTCCTCAAAACAACAGTGGAAAAATGGAGATTGTTCTACTCATTTTACAGATTAATATAAAGGAGTCATGACATGCTGGGCTGAGATATATTCATAAATGGTTCTTTTTCCCCTTAGCACCAACTGGAGGTCTATGGCATTGGCTCAGTATTTCAATGAATCAACCAAAGGAGTCATGGGAGATGGGAAGAGGAGGATAATAAAGAATGATAAAAGAGAGGTAGAGGCCAAGTCAGGCTAGCACAGTAGGGCAGCAAACAGACAAGAGATAAGAAGGGAGTGTTCATGGTGCACCCAGGGCAAGAAGGCTATTGAAAAACCAGAATTTTCATTAGGAGAAAGAAAGCTTAGAAAGAATAATTTCAGTGGAGTGGCAAGGGTAGAAGTCAGAACTGTATGTCTGGAAAGGGGTTTGAGAAAGGAAAGCCTAGTGAAAAAGGAGAGAGGCAAGTGAGTAAAGAAATTTTGTTATAGAAATGTAGCCTTAAAAAGAGTAAGGTATCAAATATATTTATTAAAAAATAAGAACTATATTTCTATATAAAACAATTAAAAATATACTATAGGAGACTTCATTATCTTTGCTTTTATACTATAATTAATTTTCTAATATTTTAAGAAGATTTAAAGTAATATTCATACAAATAATTACATTTATATATTACACTGCCACTGCTTTTTATATTTAGAAAATGGAACTTAACACTTAACCATTACAGTTCTGAATCACTTCTTTTCCCTCCTGTCAAAAATCAAGGCTCAAGCATAATTCCATGAAAGGGAAGGAAGAAAGGAAAAAAGAGAGGGAGGAAGGGAGGGAGAGGAAGGGAGAAGAAAGAGAGAAAGAGAGAGAGAGAGAGAGAGAGAGAGAGAGAGAGAGAGAGGAGAGAGAGAGAGAAAGAAAGAAAGAAAGAAAGAAAGAAAGAAAGAAGAAAGAAAGAAGGAAAGAAAGAAAGCAAGCAGCTCAAGCACTTCCAAGGGCCCCTGTTTGCTGGAAGCTTTGGTTTGTTTCAGGCGTCATCGGAATGCTCCTCTTTATGTAGGTCCTTTGTGCAGCAATGAATGGAATGGCTACTGATGCTCTCAAAATAAAAGACTCTCAATCTCTCTTCAATAGAAGCAGGTGCTATCGAATGGCTACTGTTTGCACAGCGACTTTCCAGACAAAAACTAGACACAAAGGGAACATACAAATAATTTGTGGGAGGCCTCCTCTGGGAGGCTCCTGGACAATGGCCCAGCTGCAGCAAGGCCACATGTGTCATTCTTAAGGTCAATTTGGTATCTGTGTCTATTTTGTGGAGCTACTACAAGCTGATTTATAATCATACATCACGGGTTATATTTTATCACTTGATGAGTGTATTAGTGAGAAACATTTATGACAAACATTCTTCAGGCTATCAGGGCTTATAGCTTTAATTCAATTATGCATGAGAAAACTTAATTCAATTATGTAAGGAAAAGGCATCTATGGAAGGTTTTCTTTTCATTAGCTGTCACAGTTGATACTGGGTCATTATTTTTGAAGTAGGAGTTGTACTCAAATGACTAATTCTGTACTTATATGCTTACAGGTAAATCTCATGGAAGTGTAAAATTATTATTCATGATCCAATCAGGACCTACTCAAAGAGTTATGCTATCATCAAATGACTTTTGAAAAGTAATCAGTAGAGTTGGATATCAATGAAGATCCAAGGAATAAGATCTTTACTTTAGAAGTTCATTTTAGACCACTATGATCACTGACAGATAGGGACTTAAGTTTCCTCTAAAGAGGAATCAGCATATATTCCCTCTCACCTCTAATTTGAATATAGAAGCATGATTTGGACCTCACCTAAGGAACAAGAGAAAACAAGACAACGAATAACAGCTGTTTTCTTGCAATATCCAACTTGTGATTTGGTTCCTTGGTTAAGTCATCACCCATACAATCAACCACAGTTGTTAAAAGGTGGGTAACTCTGCTGGAAAAACTCAATATGCACAAAAAACAGGGGGAGTCATGACAAAATCAAGTCCCATCTTCCCACAAGATCGTGACAAGCAACTGAGAAGAGTGCTCAGAGGTGCTCTCTTTGGGCACAGCAAGTTCTTTTCCTTGGCAACTGACAGACAAGAAGAACCAAGTAAGCAAAGAGCATTTAATACAGTTCCATGCTGACTATATGTCAGGCACTGGGTTAGGTGCTGGGTATACCAAGAAATACATGCAACGGTCCCAACCCTCCAGGAGTTTACATTCTATTAGAGGAGATAACAGGTGACTCTAATACAGCAGTGCATACCAAAATAAATACCAGGTAATTTGAGAAGAAGCTCTAGCAGCTGAAGGGCTTAGGAAAGGTAGCCTGAGAGTGGAGCTTGAAAGATAACTGAGGAGTTTACAAGGTGCACGTGTTCCAACCACAGGGGACAGACAGTGCAAAAGCACAGACACAGAAGTAATAACTAATAGGGCTGGAAAGAGAGGTAACCTTGTGAAGGGCTTTAATGAAATATAGAGGAGTTTGTTAGAAAGTAGAAAAGCAGTCCAGTCTCGAGTCAAGTGAAAAAAAATCAAGACAGCCATCTTCAACTTAAATTTTGTTTCAATTTTTTTATCTTTTACTTAATATGAATTTTTGAATTTTTTTATTCTGAATTTAAACACCAAATAAAATGAGCTTTTCCATATATGCTGTAGAAAAGAAGAAGAGAACTGCAAATGGAACTATGACTCTCTGTTGTACAGAGTTGAATTCCTTTTTTAAGTATAAAATAAATTCAACCTGTAACTTTCCAAGCTGGCCTTCCTTGTTTCTGATTTCTTCTGTACTTCCTTTGGCCTCCTTCAACAGGAAGTCTTTCCTGATCCCTCTTAATTCTAGTACTTTCCCTCTGTTGATTATTTCCAATTTCTCCTGTCTATAGCTTATCTGTACAAAGTCATTTGAAAGTTGTCTCCACTATTAAACTGTGCACTCCTTGAGAAAAGGTACTAATCCTTTACCTTTTTTGTACTCCCTTCTCTCTCCTTTCCATACCCTTATTTACAATTTGCATTCAAAAGAAGTTCCAAAGTTTCTCAGTCATCTTTATCTCAAGTACAATATCAATAGGAATGGAGAGGTAATAGCTCTTCTAGATCTTAAATTATTCTCTAAAGCAGCAATCATAAAAACAATTAGGCAGGACTTCTGCTGAAGGTCCCAAAGGAGCACGCTCTTCCACAAACACCCCAGCAAAAATCTAAAACAAAAAGCACCAGGTGGAAGAATGAGCAAGAAGACCAGAGAGAAACAAAAGATAGCTCCTCTGTCCATTCTCAGACTACACAGAAATGCCTACAGAAACAGAGAAAGAGGTCATGGCTGTGGAAGCAGAAGTCAGTGCAAGCTCCTACACTCAAGTGATATGGCAATAAACATTTTTTAAGCAATTACTACTTGCCAGGCATTGTGCTAAGTAATGAGCTACAAATTAAAAACAGAAAAAGGCAGCCCCTGGCCTCAAGAAGCTTAAAATCTAACAGAGGAAGACAACACACAAAAGGAAGCTAAAAGAGGGGAGAGAGGAAAGGAAAAAGGGAGGAGCTGGAGAAGGTACAAGACAGGGGCCTGGTGAAAAGTCAGTCAGAGAAGTCTCAGAGTAGTGAGCTGAACTCACTCTTTAAATGAAGGTATGGAATTCAGTCCCACACTCCAATCACAGAGGCAGAGAGTAGTGAGGAGGTGGAGTCCCAAGTCTGATGGGATCTTACAGGATGATGGAGTTTTCCTAATATTGACCTTCCTGGGGTATGGTAGAGCAGTAAGTCAGAAGTTTCAAAGCAGAGCAGCCAGGAAACCTGAAACATGCAGGCAGTCTTGGCAGGGACAAGGCAAGGATGCCAGAAGCCAGGACAAGCCATAGTAAGGAATGGAAAGAGTAGAGGTAAAAGTGGTGTTATAATCCATGAGATATCTGCCCTAGCCCACTCTAGAACAAAGGACAGAGTCAGTCACCATGGGTAACTGGCAGAGTACTACAGGACTGATCACTTGTAGACACAAAAGGGTGGCTTTGTAGACCAACCAGATCTCCAACATCCTATGGAGGCCTTTTAGGGCCATAGCAGGAGACAGAACCAACTGACTGCCAGTATTTGATAGAGCAAAGAGAAGGAAACAGTTACAGGACTAGACCTATGCCAGGACTGGGCCAGCAGAAGAGACAAAAGCAGTCAGGAATCAGGACAAAAGGTGGGAGCTGATGAAGGACAACCTAATGCAACATGTGTTGAAATGATGTAGGACAACACAATGCAGTTGATGGTAGCAATGACTACACTGTTTAGTCCTTTTCTACATGACCAAACATAGTATCCCACCTCATCCAAGAGGAGACAGAAAGGCAGAGCTCCACCCTAGTACAAAAGCCTGATCCACAAACTAAAGCTAGAGATAAAAGGGAAAAAAAAGATAATGAAGGAATAGCATGATCTAAGAAACACCCAAGAGATTAACACAGAAGAGAATAACCACGATAAATCTAAGTATAGCCTCCAAGAAAAGAATAATCTGGTCAGAAAAAGTCAAATGGTGGCTGGAAAAAGCAAGAGATTTTTTCTAAATGAAATGAGAATTGAAATTAGAGCTCCGAAATAAAAACTCAGATGGACAATAATAGCTACAAACAGAAGACAGAAAACCTTACTCAAGTAGTGGAGTCCCTGGAAAATAGAATGGAGCAAACAGGAATATGATTCAATGAGACAACAAGAAATGTTAAAATGAAATTATAAGAGTGAAAATTAGAAAAAACATGAAGAAACTATTACCAAAAACAATTTACCTAGAAAATAGATCAGGGAGAGATAATTTAGGAATCACCCAACTCTCTAAAAACCATAACCAAACAAAAAGCCTAAATATCATATTTCAAGAAATAATAAGAAATCATGTCCAGACCTATTAGAATCAGAAGACAAAGTAAGAAGAGAATCCACTAGTGACCTCCTGACAGAAACATGAAATTGAAAACACTCAGAAATGGCTTAACCAAAACTGACTAGGTAAAAGAAGACATACTGTAAGCAGCCAGAAAGAAAGAGTTCAAGTACCAAGGTACCAGTCAGGATCTCAGAAGACAATACTATGAATACTCCACCAAAGGACAGAATAGCTACAAAGAGACCTTTTATAGAATAGAGATCACACAAGCATTTTTGATAGAAAGACAAGAGCTGGGTAGAATTTCTGAAAAGCAAACGGGAAAGAAGAGCAACCTACCAGACACAGCACAATTTAAAAAATGTATACTGTAATCCTTTGAAGAAAGGATTCAAACTTAAATGAAGACTAAATAATTTAATCATAAAGAAATGATTGGTTAAAGAACAAAACAGAGAAACAAAAGATAATTTCGTAAAATAAAATTACAATGGTGATACAGCATACCCAAACTTTTGAAGTACAGCTAAAATAATCCTTAGAAAAATATTTATATCTTTAAACACCTTCCTAAACTAAAAAGAGAAAGTATAGATCAATGAACTCAGCACACTACAACAAAAAACAAATCTAGAAAAGCAACAAATTTAAAAACTGTAAATAAAGATGAAAACTGAAATTCTGAAAATCAAGGTAAACAACAAAATTGATAAATAAAACTAGTAACTGTTTTCTGGGGGTGTGGGGAACTAATTAAAAGAGACAAACTGCTAATTTGATTTTATTAGAAGAGGAAAAAGTAAATTGCTAAAATAAAAATGGAAAAATTCTAACAAATAAAGGAGAAATAAAGGAAATTATTATAAATTGTTTTCCCTAATAAAATATAAGCAAAATTGATAACTTGAATGAAATGGATAGGTATATATGAAATATAAAATATTCAGCTTAACAGAATAAGAGAGAATTTAAATGACCCAATCTCAGAAAAAGAAAATGAACAAATTACACAGGCATTCCCAAGGTAAATATTCCCAGAAACAGATGAATTTGTAAGTTATTTCTATTATATATTCAAAGAACAATTAACTTCAGTATTACATAAACTGAAAAACAGGGAAAGAAGACATTCTTTCAAACTCTTTCAATAAGACAAATCATATAGACCAGGGAGAGAAAAAGTGTGTGTGAGAGAAACCCCAAAATAAAGACCAATATTCCTGGGTATAGGTGCAAAAATATTGAATAAAATATCAGCAAAGAGGCCAGGGCAACATATTCAAAAGATTATAAACTATGACCAGGTTATATTTATGTTAGTTCAATATCAGGAAAACTATAACCATAATAAAACTATGTCAATAACAACAACAACAAAAAAAACAACAAAAATCATAACTGAATAAAGAAATGAAAAAAATTGATAAAATGTAATACCTACTCAGGTTTAAAAAATATTGAATAAAATAGGAATAAATGAACCTTTCATTAATATGACAAATAGTATCTAAAACCAAAAGCAAGTATATATGTAATAGAGAAAGGCTGGAGACCATTCAGGGGAAAAGATGTCCATTGTTATCACTATTAGTTAATGTAGTTCTAGAAATGTAAATTATAGCAATAAGTTGTGGGGGAGCAATTTAAGGAAAAAGCATAGGGAAATTTTAAAAGTTGTTGCTTTTTGTAGATATTAGAGATCAAATATCCAAGTATTTGGCTGGTTTATACTAAATAAGTTTTAGAAATAAAGGAATTTAAATTTTTGTATAAAATGTGGCTTGGGAATCATCAATGAGGTTTAATTATGTATTATATCTCTGAACCCTATTACCATGGGTAACTCAGGACTAGCAGTAAATTTAAATGCCCAAGACAACTTTCTGCAGCTAGGTCTCGATTAGTGTGAAAAATGAATCCCCTGAAGTCACTAAAGGGAATATAATCGAATTCCCACTATTCAGAAGTTATAATCATGTCAAATACGGTGACTAGCTCAAGCCCAATGGAACTATGCAGTGAAAGTTCTACCACTGAGGACGTACTAATTAGAACTGTGTTGTATTTCTATTCTACCATATTTCAATTCACTAGGTGAGAAAAGGATTTCCTTTCATTTCTACTATCCAGGCATTGATAACTGAGGAATTTATTCACATAAAGAAGGCCAGTTCTAGCTGCATGGTTAATCCCACAAGGAACACAGCATGTATTTTCCAGCTTGGAAATGACCTAAATCTATATATAGTTTAAAGATAGTCTTCTTGGAAAGGTCTAAGAAATGGACACCACTCCTCGAGGTTCATTTCAGATGCTACAAAGGACCTGGGAGACAATCAGCAAATTGAAAATCTCTTCCCTTCTTAAGAGTAGTCAGCAGTTACATTTCCAACTCCAAATCTGTAATGTTTTATTCTTAACAAATCTCATGGAAAAATTTAGAATCAGATTCTAAGTGAGATAACATGAAAATTAAAAACAATTTAAGCTGTTCCTAAACTATTTAACTCTGCAGCAACCCAGTTGGTGAAATAACAACAAGCCTCTCTATTCTTACCACTTTCCATATGTTTCCATCCTAGTTCCCTCCCAAAAGAGTGCCAGAACCTTGAACTCCAAGTAGGAGCTGAGGCCTAGGACTTTAGACTTGATGAAGTTTCACTCTTTGCACATGAAAATATTCCCTGCTTCATTTTGGAGATTCCTCCTTACCTCACCCCCACCCCCAGGCAAGCTACAGTTTTTACCTAGTATGTTCTGAATAGAGAACAGTTGGTAAAGCTAAAAAAGGTCTATTTTAAAATGGTCTCTTATTGATTGGCATGTATTCCTATAGACATTTTGCTTCCTTGGGGCAATACTGAAGTAGATTTGTCAACCTCAGTTATCTCATAACTGAAAATGCTTTACTTTTAGCATAACTGCCACAAAGTAGAGCTATGGATGATCAAGATATGGAGTCTAAACTATTAGATTATATGGATAAAAAGTAAATGGCAAATCAAATGTGAAGTCTCATAAATCTTTTGTCAGTAAAGAATCACAGGATGCCCTTTGATCCTCGGTGACTACATCTTTATGCTGTACAGCAGGAATCTAAATCTACTTCAAATATGTTGTTCTTATAAATATTTAATATGGCAGATGTTAAAACACAGAGATACATATTTTCATATGCTAACATTCCAAGAAAAATATGAATTTTAAAAAACCTGGACTGGCAATACCTTCTATTCAACCACAAGACCTAGAATACTTCAGGATAATCTAAATCAATTAACAGATAGTTTCAGAAAGATGATGAAAACATGTAAAATTCAATGAAGCCCATCAAAAAGAAAATGGTAGGAATAATGAAACGGTAAGAAAAATAGTCCTGCTGATATATGACACAAAGCAATTAAAAACGTGAAAATGAAAACAGCAACAATCCTAGTGGCATTGGTGAAAGTCAGGTCAACAGAGTTATAATGAGCAATTTCAAACTACTAGTAAGTGTGAAGCAAAGGACAAAAAAAAAACCCAATGGTATATTAAAAGGGAACCAAGTCTTACCTACTAAAGTGTATATATATGTCATATAGGTATGTATTAATGTTACACTTGAAGGAAATTTACTCACATTCAAATAAATCCTTTCAAAAACATGTTTGGTTATATTTTAAAAATGGGCAGTCTTTAGAAATTAAGTCAAAACCTCTGTTACATGGGAAATTTGCATTTTTTTCTTTTCAAGATGGAGATTAAAATTTCATAACATTTGACTTCACACATCATCTTACTGCAGCATGATGTTGGGGATTTATTTTTATTTAAGTACTCTTCAGTATGAAACTATTTTTTCCCAAGGGATAATTCAACATATTTCCTTTTTTACTGAATTTAGATCACACAGTTATCATCACCTTAAGTGACTGGGGCACCACAGCTAATGATTTCACACAGGTCAATACAAATTCATTTGGCCTAGCAGGCTATGGCTTAAACTAACTAGCTCAGAGACCTTGTGTCATTAACACTGGTATATCCAGTCCTGAGAAATTTAGCCTGAATAGCAAGGCACGTAACATACTCCAAATACTTGATCTGAGGTCCTGTCACCAACCTCACTGCAATATCAGCAAATTACCTGTCATCTATTTCTTGATAAAGTCAATTAGTCCTGATCACGTTTTCCTCCAATTTTAGACTGGTTCAGTCTAAATTCACTATCATTCATTACTGTAGAATGATGGTAAATTTTTAACGACCAGCATTGTCTTCATCATCTCTTAAGTCTAGATAAGAAAGAGAACAAAAAAATCTACCCCTGATTAGTAGCATTGTAAATGCTCACACAGAAAATTTAACAATCAACTCTTATGAGCCAATGTGAGGCTGCTCCAGCAATGCCCTGCTCATGCATGATCAGTATAAAAATCCACCTATGAAGAATCTAAGGTCATCACGAAAATGTCACCTGCCCCCATCTCACAAGCCATCCTGGTCCATAATGCCAGTTGTTAATTTGAGATAAGGTATAAAAAATACAAGACCACTGTGTTATGTACATAACCATGCAGTTTTCTTAATAAGAAATAAGGCCCACAAAAGGCACCCGTCCTTATGAATAGAGCACTACATTAGATGTTTTATCTGTGAAACAGTGTAACTATCTGAAGTTATGCTTCAGCTGTACCCTTGCTCAAAAATACTTCCAACCACACTATCTCCTTTCCTTTCTAATGTACCAAGAGTGATACTGTATGGTTAGAAGTTCGTGTATCCACAGTTACTTAAGATTCCCTTGCATGCAGTTGCCAGCAAGCTACCATTATCCCTACTCCCAGTAGAATACAGAGATAATCCAAGTACAGGAATCACGGCATTAGCAGTTTCTTTTGTCCCTCAAGGGTCTGTTTTACATAATGACATGACAATCCCAGTCTTGCCTGATTTATAGATCTTCACTAACAGCCTTAGTTTTTCAGTCAAGTACTCTTTCTTTTAACACTTTAAAAGGAGAATGGAGAAGGAGAATCAATAAATGGAACATTCCCCACAAAAAGGATAAAACTGAACTAAGCCATTCACTGTGATTTTCAAAATGTATTCGAAAGCATACCTAGTTTAAATTATAACATATTATACCTACATTATATATATTATACATAGTATATATAAAATTATATATAACATTACTACCTACATTATATGTATGTGTATATATATATAGCTAAAACCAGTTAACAATCTAGGTGATTAAAGTACTATTGACAGGTAGATTGTAAATGATCAATATTTTTCAATACAAAAAGATTTTGGTTAAAAATTCTAATTTCTGTGTAAGGCATCATTAAATACAAAAGCAGAAATGAAATGTTTTTGGAAATACCACCAACTTATTACAAATTCTTAATAAACACGGGGTTCTATTATATCACTGATGTATCCTTTTGAAACTGATGTATGTACTATATACTTAGAAAAGAACAGATTTATTATGATCTGCGTTTCAGTTTCCATAATATTTTGATGACAGTAGCACACTAAAATTTCAGAAGTAGCTAAAAATCAAGGATGACTCTCTCTTTAAAGCACAGGGCTTTTGGTGGATTAAGAAGAAAACTTTTAAACCTACAGCTCTATCACAACAGACATAAAGTGTGTGTGTGTGTGTGTGTGTGTGTGTGTGTGTGTGTGTGTGTATGTGTGTGTGTGTGTGTGTGTGTGTGTGTACACACATATACAAAGGGGGAGAATGAGAGGGTGATGACAGTTTCTAAGTAATTAACAGGACGAGTAAGTACCTGAGGTCCAGCTCTGTATCCACTGCAGTGTCACCTAGTTGCCCAGGAGATCATGATATGGTACAATGGACAAGTAGCTAGGCAACATTCAAGCATTAGTCAGTGCCACGTAACTAACTGGCTGAGTGATCTCAGGTAGATCATTTTACCTCTATAGGCTTAAGGTTAGGAATCTATTAAGAGAAGATGATAAATTAGAGTAGGAGTTTTCAAGCTAGGGCCCATGAACTTTTTTTTTTAATGATAAATATGTTTTGGTGAGGCGGCCTGTGGCAAAGCGGATAGCTGGTGCTCTGGAGTCAGGAAGACCTGATTTCAAGTCCATCCTCAGAAACTTGCTGGGAAAGACAATTAACCTTAGTTTGCCTCTCTTTCCTCAACTGTCAAATGTGAATACTAATAGCACCTACCTAACAGAGTGGTTTGAGGTTCAAATGAGATAATATTTGTGGAACTATGCACAAAGAATATAAAATTTTATATATTTGAATTTCCACATTTTTGAAAAATTTATTTTGGTGGTATGAGATCTGCCTACATACTTGTCAATAATGGTAGATGGTGCGTTAATGTGGAGAACATAAATATTTGTCACTGTAAATGGAACTGCAGGTCTTCTCACACCACCAAAAGAAACAGAACTACTATACTTTTGAACAACTCAGCTTGCCTATGAAAAAAATGGGGAAATTAAAAAATGTAAAAACTCATATTCTTCCACGAAGGCCCTTGAAAAGGAGTATAACCATGTTAAGCGTCTGGGAACACACATCCTATTTTTACATTTTGCAATTTAAATTACGAAACATTTATAATTTTTTATGATTTTCATTTTTGACCAGTCTTCTGCTATTATTTTAATGGGGCAGGGAATTTTCCACAATAATAATGCACAGATTGGCAATTGTTCTACAACATAGTTTATAAACATGCCAGTGACTTCCCAAAGCTAACACAGTCAGTATGTGTCCCAGGCAGGATTTGAACCCTTGTCTTTATACCTCTGAGACTAACCTTTTACCTAACAAGTATGCGCATTTTATGTGCTAAGCCCTGCAGATACAAAAACACATACAAACACAATTCCTGAGATCACTCAATATTTCCCCAGCCAGTCTAAAGTAATACCTACTACTACAGAATACTACTGGGCTAGCCATTTGGTTCTAGGCCAGGGAACAGACACCCAAAGAATATGTGTCAAGGGAATAGAAAAATTAAGTCAGATTATAGAAAGACAGCTCAATTTGAAATGAGAAGATACAATATTGTTACTTAACATGGCTGAAGCTTCCTAAATTGTCTTTAAATCCTGAAATCCAATGACTCACACTATATGTTGATCTGGGGCAAATGTAAACAAGATGGAGAAAAGTAGTAATTTAAGGAACAATGGTACACAATTTCAAATAAAGCAGCATAGCTGGGGACAGTAGTAGCAGACAGATAAATCTAACATTCAGCAAACAGCAATGGGGTAATTCTTTTAAAGGAAGTGTACTAAGAAACTATCAAATCCTTTGGGAAAAGTATCAAAAGTAGCAGGTTGTGTCTTGAGCCAAGAAGAGTCGTGGAAGTAAATTCCAGTGTTTACATGCTGGATCACTATCATATCGCTATCTTAATGCTAAAAATATTATGCATGGTATAGCACTTAAATGGATATAAAGAAAGCTGATTAGCTTTTATTCTTACCCTCTCCCATAAAACTGCCCAGAAGTCATTACATGTCATGGAGGTAAAAAACAGGATTTTAAAAGAAATGGCTAACACCAAATATGTTTTGTTTGTTTGTTTGTGCTACTTTCTGCTAAATTGTTTTCAATGAATCAAACTCACAGGTTAAGGTATTCTCCAAGACAAACAAACGAGACCAATTTAACCTTAAAAAGAATCCAGCATTTATTATCTTCTTCAAGTTTCATGAAAATAAATTACCCAACAATGGGTTTGGATTTCATGAAAAGAAAAATAGAAAGTCAATTTCACACCCAGTGAGCTGACTCCCGACTGATCCAAGTAAAAAAAAAAAAAAGATGAAACTCATCACCAACATTTTGACGGATTGGAACTTATGTCATCATAAAATTGTACAAGAGTGCCAGGCTTCTGGTAACCCACTAAGAATCCATAAAGTAGACAGTAGCTGCTTTCAGACTACTGGGAAGACAAACTGTGCGTGGGGATGTACTTATGTATGTATGTATAAGATATATACAAAGTAGATAACAAGGAAATCTTAGGTAGAAAGGTATTAAAGTATTAGCAACTTCTGAGACAAAGAAGGGCCTTCTGCAGCTAAGACTTGAAGAAAACCCAAAGTGGGGGCACCTAGGTGGTGCAGTGGATAGAGGACCGGCCCTGAAGTCAAGAGGACCTGAGTTCAAATCCGGACTCAGACCAAACACTTGACACTTATTAGCTGTGTGACCCTGGGCAAGTCACTTAACCCCAACTGCTTAAAAAAAAAAAACCAAAGCAGCTAGGTAGATAGCTACAGTGTATCCACTGAACATGGCTTCAAGAAGACCTAAGTTCAAATCCAACCTCAGGCACTTAATAGGGGGGTGACCCTGGGCAAATCATCTAACCACTCTCTGCCTCAAGTCCCTCATCTGTAAAATGGAGATAATAATAGCACCTACCTTCCAGGTCTGTTGTGATGATCAAATAAGATAATATCTGTACATTGTTTTACAGACCTTAAAGCTCTATATAAATGCTAGCTGTGGTTATTGTAGTTTTTGTTGCTATTCATGGTAGAACCGAGGCTAGAATCCTTCTGTCCCAATTCTAAACTCAATCATCTTTAAATGCATTAACCGTTTTCCCCTCTTCAGAAGTTTCATGGAGAAAAGGACTTGTATCACTTACTTTTGTGTTCCCACCCCAGACTACTATGCAAAGCTGGGTATAGGAGAGGCAATCAAGAAATGTTCTTTGAATGAATATTGAATTAGAGTACAATACTGTGGTTAATGGAAAACCTTATAAACAGGAACCTTTAAATAGGAATCCTAATTTTAAGTACTGCCTTAGGTATGTCTAGGATAGATACTAATCTGGATGGATATGGATGGATGTGTGTGTGTGTGTGTGTGTGTGTGTGTGTGTGTGTGTGTGTGTGTGTGTGTATGCGTACGAGAAAAGATTCTGCAATGGCTAAAAGTACATATGGCATCTCTCTAAATTTTATTTCTGGGGCTGCAAGGCAGGTGAGACCTCTGAGTATAGGTGTGAACAGTGAATACTATAACCGTTACAAGGAAGGATCTTTTCTGAGGGATTCATGATTTCAGTGAGCAATTTAGTTTTAAAGGATTAGAGATTTAGAGCTGGAAGAAAGCCTAGAAGTCACCTCATTCAACCTCCTTCATTTTACAAATGAGGAAATTGAGGCGCAGGGAAATTAAGTGACTTGCCTAAGGCCACACAGGTATTAAGTGGCAGAGATGGGATTCACATCTAGGGCCTGTGATCCTAAATCAAGTACTTTGATTACATCATGCTGCCTTCATTTCCCAAATCTAACTATAAAGTTACGTATATGAAGAGCAATAAATAGTTTATTTGTACGTAAAATTTAAGACAAGAAATACTCTCTGATCTCTAGGAGCTTATAAAGCAAACATGTTCTTGTGGATTCAGCAAAGAAAAAGACTTATGCTGTCTGAGACGGTGTTCGAGAAAGGGAGCAGGCAAGTTTAGTGTTGTTTTAGAATATACTAGAATCCCAAAAGATGTCATAAGAGGCTCCTGGAGTGACAGATGTCCGAAATACTAAACTGACTTTAAAGTAACGAGCCCAAATTGTCTTAGACTGTAGATATTATTCTTCCATGGGGAGCAAGTGATAGGTGCCATTTTCTTGTCATTTATGGAGAAAATGAAAAAGGATTTAGAGCATAATTCTAGTTTTATTTCTGTCCATTTGTGCTATCCTGTTAATGAACAAAATACAGAAAACACATTCAAAATTTCAGAGAACTCATTAGAAAATATTATATTACTTAAATCAACTCATAATGTAGGTTTTCTTGCAACTAAATATTTTACTGTACTATCAAAATGTCAATTCAATGTCCTGGGCTCATTAATGTTTCCAATTCAGTTAAATGGAGATTCAACTAATACATCAAAGGCAGATGTTCCTGCCCTTTCACTCTGGTTTGGAGAGAAGTGAGTCATTGCAAGGCTGACGCATCCAAATGAAAGGCATGAAATGCTATGGATCATGTTGATTTGAAAGTAGAAAGCAAGAATAAAACTTGTAATAATGGGCAAACTTAGATGCAACAAAGCATGTTTAATGCTTAAACACCCAAGAGTAAAGCTCCTATGCAAATGAGTAGTTAAGATTATGTATATGTGGATTGGCTCTGACCTAAGGAATGATAACACACCCTTGGTGAGACTAATACACAGTCAGGGATAAATGACAGAATCATCCAGGCAATATCTGTCATTCTTTTTACAGTGTAGTTATTTACATATCAATGAACTGTTAATGATCTTGAAAATACATCAAAACACGAAACTACAAGTGAACTCCACACACAGAGGCATAACAAATATACTCAAGGGCTTGCTGGCAAATGGTTAACATTTGGTTCTGGGGGCTGGGGGGAATGTGGACATGACACATTCTTAAGTCCAATCTGTATTATTAACATTTTGTTCAGCACTTACATAAGTCCAGGGAATCAACAAAACAATAATCGAGCCCTGATGTATCCCATTTGCCAATTCCAAGGTGTAAGTGCTCACACTAAAAGTTTAACAATCAGCTCTCCCACCAGCACTTCACCAAGGACTGACATCACCAGACTGATACTATCCAAAACATCCACCCTCCTCTCCTCAATTTTCCTTAGATTTTATTTGCCTCTGTATGCATCTGTCTGTATTTCTTCTGAATGTATTTATTTGGTACATATTTCAGCACATACTTGCTGTCTGCTCTGATAGGAATGTCAGCTCCTTGAACTTTCACTTTTGTCTTTGTTCTCTTCTCAAGCACAGCACCTGGCCTAGTCTGATGGACCACATCGATTTAGGTACTCTACCAAGAAGGCAGACTGAATTCCATCCTTGCTTGACCATCCCAAATGCCTTGTGCAGAGCTCTCAGTTTACAAATGTTTGGGAAATGAAGTGAAATTCTGGCAAATGAGATGGGGCAATTCAATGAACCAAGGCAAAATAAAACCACTGGGAGAAGAAGCTTCAATAGTCAAGGTTTCTGAGGTTTCTGTTTAATAAAAGGTAAGGTTAGAATCTCCCACAGAAAGAGACCTCAAAGGCCACCTTATCGCACCCATACCTAAAGCACGAACCCTCTCCATAACACTCCCAGCCCCCAAATGATCATGTACCTCTCTACTTGAAGACCACTAGTCTCCTGCCTTCTGAGACAAGCCAAGGTTAACTGTAGGTAGCTCTATTTCTTATAAAGTTTTTCCTTCTTGCTAGCCAAACTCTAATGATCTGCAACTTACCCACTGCTGGTCAGTGAGCCTTTTGGGACAAAGGGCAATAAATCTAATCCCCCTAATCACTCCATCCCTGTGCTTCCTTCCTTTGATTGGTCAGTTCTTCCCCAAACCTCCATTTTAAGGAAAGTGTACCAGCCAGTCTGAATCACGCCTTCATTCTTTGCTGGGTTCTGCTCCTGACTCTGCATTCTTCTTTCAACACTTTCCTGTACCTTCAGTTAACTTCTCCACCTTGCCCCTTCTGCCACTCCCTCCTTTATCAGCTCCCTTTTGTGTGTGGGCTTCACCCATAAGAATGTAAGTTCCTGGAGGGCAGGGGCTGTCTTTCCTTTTGCCTCTATTTATATTCCCAGAGCTTAGCATAGTGCCTGGCCAAGGAATAAGCACTGAACAAATGTTTATGGATAGGACTTCAACAAGGGAGCCTTAGAAATCACTTGATGACACAGCTTATTTGCCACCTTCCATGTTCTAGTCTCCAGATTATATAATGACATATACTGAACTGGAAGTCCACTAGAACTTCCTGGTCCTTTTTATATGAAGTCCCCAACCACATCTCCTCAACCATGCGATCACACATCTGATTTTCAACATTTAGAAAGACATTTACACCTATTTAAATTCAATGTTGTTAGATTCAGGCCACTGAATGACCTACATAGACCTTCTCAGATCCTGAGTCTGTCACCCAACATGTTGGCTATTCTGCCCAGCTGGGTCATGTGCAAACTGGAAAAGTACATCCTCCTAGCCTCTATTTAATTCACTGACAAAAATGTTCAATAGAATTGGGCCCTGAAGCATTCTATAATTGCCTTCCTGTGTAACATGAGTTCATGAAGCAACATGGGATCCATTTGCTCAACTAGTTCTGACCTTTCTGTAATATCATACAGAATACATTTCTCTATCTTGTCAACAGAGACCATGATAGAGAGGCAATTCCTTCCTAAAAAAAACTGGATGCTGTAACTATGATATTCACCTAATATATTCACCTAGTAACCCTGTCAAAAATGAAATGCAGTTGGTCTGACATTATCTCTTTTTGAAGAAGGCCATTGTGAGCTTAAACTTCCCATTCTAAGAGCTTGTAGACCATTTCTTGAAAAATCTGCTCTAATATTTTGCCAAGATTCAAGGCTGAGTTCACTATTTTTCTTGTTAGTAGGTGCTTCTCCATTTAAAAAAATCAAGATAAGTCACTTGCCTCCAATCTGTCCAGCACTTCACCTGTTGTCAGACTTTTTAAAGATTACTTGACTTCAACCATCAAAATCACAAGTTCTTTCCATCCCCTGTAATTTCATTCATTCTCATAAGTTTCTGAAATTATTTGAGAGTAGTCACTAGGTAACTCTTTTATCATATCCTTAGCAACTAACCTCCAGGAGGCCAAGGCTGTTTACTTTTGCATATGTATCTCCAGTGCCTACCATAATCCCTGATACATAGTAGGCACTTAAAGATACTTAATGTTTGATCGTTTAGCTTGGATTTTCAACCTCAGTTAACCATTTTGGTTCTATCCTAATCAGAGAAAGAGAACAGTCAGAGGCAGAGTTCTATGCACCAGTAAATTTGATAATCAAAAAAAAAAAATGACACTGTAATGCATAATGGGATATGCGTACACATGCTACATTTACCTAATTTTGCTTGAGCAGATATTCAAATGAGTTTGCTTTCCCTGGGCACTGAGCTGACAAAGTGAGTCAATGGTAATTAAGTACAAATTTTGTATACGTAATATAGGAGTTCAGAGTTTCATATACACTTTTCTTTTGTCGTTTTTGGGATATTGAAATACTCATGTTTGTTGATATTTGTCAAATCTGTACTAAAAAAAGAATAAAAGAGAAAGTGACTAGACAAGACTTTTTAGAAAGATTTGAGTTTTGAGCTGGTTTTGAGGATAGAAGTTCAAACCTAATTGGTAAACAGAGACTATGAGATATCTTTTTCTTAGGGGAAAGCATATGGAAAAGCATTTAGGTCACCAAAGCAACCTGTGTGAAAAGCAGATACATTGGTTTGGCTGAAGGACACCCTAGCTAAGGAGAAATGGGAATTCAAGATGATCACATCAGGACGCAGGAAGTGATCAGGGAGAAAGCGATGAATTCCATGTGGCAACAGATGCTTGTTCTGGATTCTGAAAATCTTCATGAATAATCCACAAGTTAGATAATCAACACTACTCATTATGCTTCTCTCTGAATTAAGATATATAATACGGTCAATCGATTTTTGTAGAATTAATGCATTTGGGGCACAAATAATGAAGTAGGTAAGAGAAATAATCACTGGAATGAAGTAGGGCCTTGAAATTCAGTGGTTTTTTTTTAAATGCACTCAGCAAATCATAACAGTGAACATGTTAAAAATAAAAAAAATGCTACCCCCATACCACTGGGTTATAAGTAAAACTGTAATATATACATATTGTACTAAAATCATCCCAGTGGTTTAAGATTATTACACACTACTTACTACTTTTCCTAATGTACCTAATAGATTTCTTTAAGAGTACCACTACCTATAGGGCAGCTTGTAGTGCAGTGGATAAAGGGCTGGGCCTGGAGTCAGGAGGACCTGATTTCAAATCCAGCCTCACATACTTATTAGCTATGTGGCCCCGGGTTAATCACTTAAGCCTGTTTACTTCAGTTCGTCATCTGTCAAACAAGAAGGAAATGGCAAACCGGTCCAGTATCTTTGCCAGGAAAACACCAAATGTGGTCACGGAGAGTTGGATGCAACAGAAATAACTCAACGACAACAAATACCACTACCTACATTGTCTAGCGAAATACAGAACTTGTATCATAAGAACCAGAAATTGGCAAGACACTGTATGAAAAAAGCATTTGCTTCCTCAGCAAAGCACTATATAATTCACCTGTTAATATGGAAACACCCTCCACCTCTCAAGTCAAAGAAAGGTTAGTATGATAAAAACGAAGAAGACTTTATTGGACACTATGAAGAGCGCTGAGTAGAAATATGAACTGGACCCATAACCGTCACTTTGTTATTTTAATCATTTTACTATTAGACTCAATGACTTGCCTTTAAATGTTTGTGTTACCCATTGAAACATCTTTTCAAAGAAGAAATATGAAAAGGATGACATTTAATACAATCAAAATTATGGAGCTCATCAGCTGAAAAGAAAAAACCCTGCAGAATAACAGAAAACATGGATTTCTTTTTTAAACGGAGATAGAAATGACAAGTAAGGATGCCCTCTAGAACAATGAAGCTCTAAAACATAGGAGACAACTCATAAATACAAAGCCAGCCATGTCTCAGATATGTCACCCTGACAAGCACCATTAAGCAAAAGAGCCTTGTGACTATTGGAAAGCCTGTAGTTTTCTATCATTTCATTCTAACACTGGTCTTGAAGAACAGCACAATCACAAATCAAATAGCTACACGTGGATCGATTTATGTGGTCTCAGTATCACTATATTATTTAATTGAATACATATCAATTAAGTGACTACTATGTGAATGATTATACCTTTTTTTAGAAGGCTCATTGAAAACATGTGTTAGCACTTATACATATTAAACATTAACAGTAATATGTATGTAGAATGACCAATAACCTTGCATATATGAATGCAAATGAACCCAAAGAATTTTGCTTGCAAATTCCTATCAGTATAAGCAGAACTGGTCACAAAAGAATTCCTTTAAATTCTTACTTTGCACAAAGCCTCTACTAGACCAATAAGAGATCTATAAAACAAAATCCTTACTTACACTGACTGCCTAAAGAGGGGTAAGAAAAAAACACCACACACTTAGGAGCAGCTAGTTTTAGATGCCCAAGACTTAGCCTCAGACTGACCAATCTTCAGAACAAGACATCAACCGGGACAAAAACAGCAGGACAAAACTTTCAATCCTTGGAGATTCAAGGTCTAATTCTTCATAATTATGGTAATAAAACACAGCATTTATATTATGTCTTAAGGTTTGCAAAATGCTTTATATGATCTCATTTTATTCCTGTGACGATGCTGGAATGGTAAAGGCTGTTATTATCCATGTTTTACATATGAGGAAATGAAGCACACAAAGGTTAAGTGATATGCCCAGGGTCACACAGCTAACAAGTGTCTGAGGCCAAATTTGAACTCAAGTCTTCCAGATTTCACACCTAGCACCATCTCCACTACATCACGAGCCTGTGTTATAGAATCTCAGAACTGGACAGGAAATCTGAAGTCATGTAGTTCCAGAATACTTGATCAGCAATTCTACCCAGTAAGTTGCCAACAAGCCACTACTTGAAAGTCTCCAGTTGGCAAGGTTGTACACTCTATAATGAGGCAGCTCTAACCATCAGGAAATGTTCCCTTTTACAGGGACAAAAGCAGCATTTCTACAGTTTCCACCCAGTACTCCTAGTTCTTCCCCTTGGCACCATATAAAATGGATCTGATGACTTTTTCCCGTGATAGCAATCATTTCAAGGCCTTCAGACTTCTCCAGACTAAACACCCCGTTCCTTCAACATATCCCTCATATGCCACGGCTTTCCAATTCAGTGGCCATTCACTGGGTGTTCTCCATCTTGTCAATTTTCTTCCTACACTGGGCCAGGGTGGCAGAGAGCCAATCACATTCTGCATTCTGGTCACTCGTTTTCTTACTTCAGTCTAAAATTATGTTATGGAGCTTCCCTCACTAACAAAAATAGCAAGAGAAGCCATATAACACTTCAAACTTTACAAAGTGCTTTGGATATGTTATCTTATTCACAAACTCCAGGCCTCTGTCTCCAACTTCACCTTTCTTGACCTCACTGATGCATTTGACATTGATGACCCTTTTCTCTACCTAGATATTCTCACCTTTCTGGGTTTTTGAGACACTGGCCTCTGCTAGGTCTCTTACCCATCTAACCATTCTTTCTCAGGCTCCTTTACTGAATCTTAGCCTTGTCACGCTTAAATGTGAGTGAACCTGTCTTTGTCCTGCTTCTTCTCTACTTTCTCTCACGATGACTCATCAGCTCCCATAGGTTCAATGATCACTTCTATGAAGATGATTTCCACGTCCATATATCTAGCCTTAATCTTTCTGTTGACTTAACAGTGCCATATCACCAACTGCTTCTACTGGGCATTTCCATCTTCATATCTCATAGGCATTCCAAATTTAAAATGTCCACATTAGAACTTATCTTTCCTCCAGGTTACCTACTTTTGTTGAGGGCCCCATTATCCTCCCAGTGAATCAGAGTCACAAACTCTGTATCATTCTTCACTGTTCACTCCTAGTCTTCCACCTGCTCCCATTTCCAATCAGCTGGGAAATCTTATCATTTCTCCATCCACATTCACTTTCATATCTATCTTCTTTTCTCCATTCACACATCCATGGCCCTAATTTACACTCCTATCACTTCTCACGGAGACGACTGTAAGAGCCCCTTAACCTAAGAGTCCCCTTGCCTCTCTACCCTCTCCAATTTATCTACAATATAGCTGCCAAAGTAACTTTCGTGTAGTGAAGGTTTGGACATGCCATGCCCCCATATGATAAATTCCAGTGACACTCCATTACTTTAAGAACCAAATGTAAATTCTCCCTTAAAGCCCTTCAAACCCAGGACCTTTCTTCTTCTTTAAGCCTCACTGCACATATACTAAAAAGTCCAGTGAAACTGGTCTTGCTGTCCCTCAGAAAAAAAAGTTCCATCTCTCCTCTCCACGGTTTTGCACTGACTGATCCCAAGCCCAAAATGAATTCTATCTCGTTTCTACCTCTTAGAATCCCTAGTTCCAAACTCACCTCAAATGTCACGTTCTACATGAAGCCTTTCTTGGTTGCTTCCAGTTGCTAGTGCTTTCCCTCTTAACTTACCTAGCATCCATTTTAAAAAATACATGTTCATGTTGTCTCCCCTGGCTAGAGCGCAAGCTCCTTGAAGGAAGACCCATATTTCCTTCGGTCTCGTTCTCTGTACTTGATGACAGATTTTCTTACAAGAGTCCTGTGACATATGTACTGTAGGTACGATTATCTCTATGTGTAACATGGAGAAACTAAGGTAGGATACGAACCTAGGAATGCTCCTGACCCCAAGATGAACGAATACCCTACGCTCTGCTTCCGGCAGCCTCTTTTCAATCTGAAATGTGAGTTCCTATCCATGCATATGAATGTTCAAATTCAGTTGTAACAAAACCCAGTTTAAAGTGAACATAATTACTGAGATGACATGGAACTGGCCATTACTTTTAATTCATATGTACATAGTGGTCACAATCTAGCAACCTATCTACTTAAAATGTTGTTAACTAAAGTACACATTGGGGCCTCCAAGTTTTGACACAGCACATATCCCAATTATGGCAAATGTTAATGAATTACTGCTTATTACCAACAAAAACTTAAGCAGATTCTGGTTTTGTCAGTTGTCATTTTTTGGTTTTTTGGTTTTTTTTTAAAGAGGCAACGGTATTGTCAGCTGTAATTCAAGCATGTACTTAATTTCTGTCAATATTTTACTGATAAAAATACCTTAATAAAAGCTTTGCCCTTCAATGAACAATTTAAAATATGTCAAAAAATATTAAGTATTTTTCACTACCAATTGGGACATTTTACCTGGTCATTTTCAAAAAGTGTAAATGAAGAGCAAGTAGATCAGTTCGTAAAAACGCTAACATTATTTTAATAAAACTGTATAAAATGAGAAGCTATAACATTAACTTTGATTCATTTTTTTACCATTACCAACAACTATGTGGCAAAACAATTTGAAATTCAACAAAATGACCATTTCTGACCATTGCATTTAGTTGTGAAGCAATTACTCTGATATTAAAACTGTGACTAAAGTACTAACTTTTCACAGAATTATTTTGACATTTCATGTCACTTCTTAGATACCAGTCCCAACAAATTTAATTTCTAGATTAAAAACAAAATAGGACAAAATAAGCATACTGCTAGGTGTAGAGCTTGGTACCAATTACAGAATGTGACTGACAGGTGAACAATTCCATTCTTCTGAATGTCTGTTCCTTTTTAGTGGCTTATTGCCAAGGCCAATTGCTTTTTAAAGACTTCTGCTTTGATTAGAACTCTTACAAATAGTAATTGATTATAAAACATGTGCCTTTATTTTGTAATTTATATACTCTTTGAAATTATATAACTGATAATTGGCTAACAAAGTACACCCTTCAAACATTCAAAGTACTAATGAAGGCAGAAGGACTTTGTTAAATAACTAGTCTTGGCAACAGAGGGCTAGAAAGAAATATAACGCATTCAACTGTCAAGTGTTCTGCATTCACCACAAATTCTGCTATGTATGTATACACAACAATAAGCACAAAGGAAATCTGATATAGTACAATGTGTTCCAGCTCAGAAATATGCACAGTATGTGATGTCCCAAAAGTGTTAGAGCAGTTTTAAGCCAGTAAAGCTTAAATATTATTAGCTATTCTATGTTTAAGTATTATAAGCTTTTAAAGATTATGGGAGCACAAAGACTTGTGGGAGAGTGGGACACAAGCTGATTTCTGAGAACTACCTGGAAGAAGCACAAGACGAGTAACTGGTGACTAAATGAGGAGGTGGGGAGGGCCACTTCTTTGATATGTGCCCTTTAACAATTTACCTCACAAGTGACCTCTTTCCTCAGCTTTTTTACCCACAAAATGAATGGTCTTTGCTAAATGACTTCTAGAGTCACTTCCAACTATAATATTCTGAGATACTTTGAAAGTATTTCACCTCAGGACACAACTGCTATGGCCCAGGTATAAACTTTGTTGGTTTGGAGCAAATGCCTAATAAGGAAAGGAGTTCAGGACATCACTATGTACAAGCAAACAACATCATTGGTCTGTCGATGTGCATTTGCAGAAATACACAGATAGGGCGGAAAGAAGAAACTGTGCAGAATTAGCATGTTGTACCTAGCTCAACATCTGAAGATTCTGGATGTTCTCATTTAGGAAAAGACACCCTTAATGGGCACAATCAGTTCCTCCATTAGTTGTCTTTATAATCAACAGCCTCCTTGATCTCCTGTGCATTTTCTAGACAACTCTCTGATCTCAAGTCCATGAAGGACTCTTCTCTATTTACCTGTCCATGCTGCAGACAAATGCCTAACCTCTTGTCTAAAAAGATTCATGGTCTTCTGTACTTATCTTCAAACCACTCTGCAGACAGACAAGTCTCTTGAACAATTCCTAGGAAGTCTCACAGGAAGCTGATTTGAATAACTAGGTTTGCAAATCTCTAAAACTGCTATCTACTTCATAGTAGCTATCTAAAACTGAGAGCCATTATTATATGTAATGGGGATAAACAAATGATCTTTCCAGTAAGATCAGGGATAAAGAAAGGAAATCAATGATCACTATTATTATTTTATAAACTGCCAGAAATGAGAGCTATATCTTGGATAACACAAGAAAAAGAAATGGAGGATTAAGCTCAGGCAAAGAGGAAGCAAAATTATCACTTTTGCAGATGATTCAACAATTTATTTAGAGAACGTTGGGGAAAGATGCATGGAGACAAGATGGCAGAGAAGAGGCAGGGCCTCGCCTGAGCTCTACCAAATTCCCCTCCAAATAACTTTAAATAATGCCTCCAATTGAATTTTGGAGCAGCAGAACCCATAAAAGGTGAGGTAAAACAATTCTCCAGCCCAAGACTACAGGTCAGCAGTAAAGGTTTTCTGCACTAGGGTAAGAGGGGCATGCAGTTCAGTGTAGACAGGGTAGGCTGAGCCCCAGCAAACCAGAAGCAGGCCCTGGGGGGAGACTGACTCAGTGGTGGCAATGGTGGCTTCCAGAGCTCTAGGTCCACAGATGGTAAAGGTACAACTGATCAGAAAAATAATGCAGGGGCAGGACTCTGTTGTACTGCCCATATGCTGATCTGGGTAACAGTTCTACAGGGAGAAGGAACACTAGCATGCCAGAGGTTGGGGCCACGAGCAAACAGGGGCCCCGGTCACATTTCCAGGGCTAAAAAGAGAGCCTGTGGTCACTCAAAGACCACAGCACAGGCCAGGAGAAAAGTAACCACACCTCCCTTAGATCACACCACCTTGGAAGAACTAAAAACTCACAGACCTCTAGAATTACCTCTGAAAACAGCAGCACAAAAATATCTGAAGTTTGGGACAGTTTGCCTTCTACCCCAAAAGCAGAGCCCTACTTTAACATACAGTTAAAAAGTCAAGAAATAGGCTGGATAAATGAGCAAACAACAACAACATAAAAAAGATCCTGACCATAGAAAGTTACTAGGGTGACAGGGAAGATCAAAAAACAAATTCGGAAAAAGAAAACAAAACCAAAACTGCTACTTTCAAAACCTCAAAGAAAAATGGGAATTGGTGGCGGGCTCAAAAAGAATTCCTGGAAGAACTGAAAAAGGATTTTCAAAATCAAATAAGAGAGGTAGAAGAAAAACTAGGAAAAGAAATTAGAGCGATGTGCAAGAAAATCATGAAAAGAATCAACAATTTGGCAAAGGAGGCACAAAAATTACTGAAGAAAATAACATCTAAAAGACTAGGCCAAATGGTAAAAGAGGCAGAAAAATCCACTGAAGAGAAGGATTCCTTAAGAAACAGAATAGGCCAAATGGAAAATGAGGTACAAAAGCTCACTGAAAAAATAATTCCCTAAAAATTAGAATTGGGCAAGTAGAATCTAATGACATTATGAGATATCAAGAAACACTCAAAATTTTAAAAATGAAAAAAAGAAGAAAATGTGAATATCTCATTGGAAAAACAACTTGACCTGGAAAATAGATCCAGAAGAGATGATTTAAGAATTAGTGGACTACCTAAAAGCCATGGTCAAAAAGGAGCCTAGACATCATCTTTCAAGAAATTATCAAGGAAAACTGCCCTGATATTCTACTGGAGAGTGAAAATAGAAAGGAAAATAATCCAGTGATCAGCTCCTGAAAGGGATCCTCAAATGAAAACTCATAGGAACATTATATCCAAATTTCAAAGCTTCTAGGTCAAGAAGAAAATATTGCAAGCAGCCAGAAAGAAACAATTCAAATGTCATGGAGCCACAGTCAAGATAACACAAGATTTAGTAGCTTCTACATTAAAGGATCAGGGGGTTTGGAATATGATATTCAGGAGAGCAAAAGAGCTAGGATTATAACCAAGAATCAACTACCCAGCAAAACTGAGTACAATCCTTGGGGGCGGGGGGGTGGAGAGGTGGAGGAGAGAGGGGAAGAGATATTCAATGAAATAGCAGATTTTCAAGCATTCCTGATGAAAAGACCAGAGCTGAATAGAAAATCTGACTTTCAAATATGAAGCTCAAGGGAAGCATAAAAAGCAAGTTTCTCTGGTAAAGACCTCACTTCTCAAATACATAGAGAAGTGGATCAAATTTATAAAAATAAGAGCCATTCCTCAACTGATAAACTGTCAAAGGATATGAACAGGCAGTTTTCAAAAGCAAACAGAACTACCTATATTCATGTGAAAAAATGATCTAAATTACTATTGATTAGACAAATGGAAATTAAAACATCTCTGAGGTACTACTTCACACCTATCAGATTGGCTAATATGACTAAAAAGGAAAATGAGAAATGCTGAAGGGGATGTAGGAAAATTGAGACACTAATGCACTGTTGGTGAAGTTGTATACTGAGTCAACCATTCTGGAGAGCAATTTGGAACCATACTCAAAGGGCTATAAAACCATGCACACCCTTTGACCCAGCAATGCCACCATTATTACATCTGTATCTTAAACAGATAAAAAAAAAAGAAGAAAAGGAAAAGGACCTGTATCTACAAAAATATTTATAGCAGCTTTTTTTGTGGTAGCAAAGAATTGGAAATTGAGGAGATGCCCATCAATTGGGGAATAGCTGAATAAGTTGTGGTATATGATTGTGTTGGAATACTATTATATTATAGGAAATGATGAGCAGGATAGCTTCAGAAAAACCTGGAAAGACTTACATGAACTGATGCAAAGTGAAATGAGCAGAACCAGGAGAACACTGTACACAGTAACAGCAATACTGTATGATGATCAACTGTGAATTACTTAGCTATTCTCAGCAATACAATGATCCAAGATAATTCTGAAGGACTTATGATGAAAAATGCTATCCATCTCCTGAGAAAGAACTGTTGGAATCTGAATGTAGATCGAAACATACTTTTTTTAGTTAATTTTTCTTGGGGGGTTTTTTTTGGTCTTTTTTTTCACAACATGACTAATATGGAAATAGGTTTTACATGATTACACATGTACAACCTATATCAAATTATTTGCCTTCTCAATGAGGGAGGAAGAAAAAGGGAGGGAGAGAATTTGGGACTCAACATTTTTAAAAAAGAATGCTAAAAATTCTTTTTACATGTAATAGGAGAAAATAAAATATTAAATAGTTAAAAAAAGAGAACCTCAGAAAGTCAGTTAACAATTAATTGAAACAATAACTTCAGCAAAATTGCAGGAAACTGCCATACAAGAATGTGTTTTGCTTGAATATGCATATACGTTACCAGGATTTTCTTTTCTTTTCTTTTTCTTTTTCAATGTGGTGGTGATGATGGAGGGAGGTAGGGAAGGTAGATTTTTATTAATTGAACAAATTAAATTAAAAAAAAGTTTAAAAATTGCTGTCTACTTTAAATGCATCCTAGAACGCTGTTTGAAGAGATAATTACCCAGAGAAAATTCATTATCTCCTTGAATTCAAAGTTCTAGAAAAATCTCCCAAATTAGGTAACTAAAATGGTACTAAATTACCTCTCTGTCAAAATGAAGTGAAGGAGAAGAAAATCATGCTTGAATATTCATCAAAGTCCGGGATATAGCTCAGTGATTTAGTCAACCCACCACAAAATTTTCTTGCCGAGCAGGTTCGGCATCAAGTTTGTGGTGAAACATAAGGTCTTCTGCTTCTCTGGAACCAACTGCTTTATAAGTAGGAATCAACAGAAGTAAGCTGAGGACTTATTTACAAGATATTCCTTTCAAAAACCTTTCAAGACTCACACAAGGCTGCATGGGTCACTAGCATGGCTTGGTATGACAAGGACCCCAGATTTCATAAATGTTGGTTCTCTCTTTACAACTCTGATCATAAGCTCTCTTGGCTTAATAATAATAACGATTATAGCTAACATTTATATAGCACTTACTATGTGCTAGGCACTGTGTTAAGTGCTTTACAATTATTTTCTCATTGACCCTCACAACAAGCCTGGGAGGGAGGTGTTATTTTTGTCACCAATTTGCAGATGAGGAAACTGAGGAAAAAAGAAGTTAAGTGACTTGTCAAAGTCACACAATGAGCAGATATCTGAGGCCTAATTTGAACTCAGATCTTCCTAACACCAGGCCCTGTGCTCGTTCCACTGTACCACCTAGCTACAGCTACAGCTAGAAAGTCTTAACCTTCTGGTAATGAGTCTCCTGAATTTGCTTATGGCTAAAAGACTGCCTCATTACTGAGACACGACTTAAACTTTTCCATATTTTCTACCACTTTTTTGATGCTGCCCCACCCATATGCTTGACTTTTAATTGAAGTCAGTCAGTAAATACTGGTAAGCAGCTACTATGTGCCAAGTGCTGTGCTAAGTTCTGGGGACATAAAGAAAGGCAGTAGATAGTCCTTGCTCTACTGGGGGAGACAACACACAAACAACTACATACAAACAAGCTACAGCCGAGAAAAACTGGGGCTAATAAACAGAGGAAGCACCAGGCTTCCTATAAAATGGGGAATTTTAGTTAAGACTTGAAAGAAGCCAGGGAAATCAGTAGCTACAGATGAAGTGGGAAAACATAACAGCTATGGAGGACAGTCAATGAAAATGCCTGGAGTGAGGAGATGGAACAGTAAAGAGGCCAGTGTCACTGGCCTGCAGAGTATGTGGATGGGGAAGGGGTATGAGGTGCAAGAAGATTGGAAAGGAAGGCAGGAGGTAGGTTATGAAGTGCTTTGAATGTCAGGATATACTGATTTAATTAAAGGAGTTCCATCTTGATCTGCACAGAATTTCTCTACCTCATAGTGTGTGTGTGTGTGTGTGTGTGTGTGTGTGTGTGTGTGTGTGTGTGCGCGTGTGTGTGATGAAACAGAGACACAGAGAGAGAGAGAGACAGAGAGACAGAGAGACAGAGAGAGACAGAGAGAGACAGAGAGAGAAGGGAGGGTGTCTGGCACTGTACTAGCCACTAGAAATATAAATATAATTAAGCAACATAGTCTCTGCCTTCAAGGAGCTTACAGTCTATTGAGATAAGATGCAATATAAGAAAGAGCAGGTGGAAGAGGAGTAGGGAACATGGTTTGGAGCTGACACCCAGGTCATGAGGTAGAGGCTTAATTGGGAATAAAGTAGAAGAAAAGCTCATCTATCAAAGTGCAGGATGGCTTGAGGGAAGATGTCTAAATTTCCAGTAGGATAGAGGTAGGGATGAAGGCCAAAGGTCATTTGGCTAACAAGTAGGAAGGCAAGGACTAGAATCTGCATCTTGTGACTCTGGGTCCAAGACTCTTACCAATAAATAACAATTACTGGCTAATAGTACTAAAGTTCTCATACTATGAGAATCACCAAACATATAAGCGGCTGAATGACACATCACTGAAACTCCCCAAAGTAAACCTACTTATATCAGTGTTGAGGCTACAATTTGCTAGTATTTTATAAAGTAGTATAATTCCTAATGGCTAAAAATGTTTAACTATGGAATATATATGTAAATGAAACAGATATGTCATTGATACTACTAAATATGGCATATTTTTAAAAATAAAAAAGAAATTGAGACAGTGATGCTATAGTCTCTTAATGTAGGCCAAAACTCTTGACTTGGAAAAAATAAAATTAACGCCTATAAGTCTAGATCAGGTACACTATGCATCTTCAACAGCCCATACATCCTTGGAAGTGAATAACATAGGTCATCTTGTAAATGAGTCAGTAACGAAAATGATAAATCACAATTTTTAAAGCAAGGAATGACTACTCTACGATGAAAAGTTTAGCACCTTCTCTTTAGTTAAGTCTCTAGAAAGAACATAAAGGGGATATTTTTTTAAATTGCTTATTTAAGGAAATTCATATGTTGAAAGAGGTATTAATTCTCTGTACCAGCCACATAAATTCATGCTGAACTCTTTGCATCCCTATTGTGATATAAGATGCCAACTGGGAAATAGTAAATGGCGCTGGTACTCTAAAATTCATGCTGAAAAAAGGCTCTTCACAAAGTATTGATCCAAAGCTTAAGTGAATTCCAATCCTTCTCCAGATTTCCTAGGTTTAAAGACAACTGAGGGTTATAGAGAGGTACGTAGAACAGCATGTGTATCCTTCCTCTGGCCAGAATTGTCTTCTTGTTCGCCTTCCCCAAACATGTATACCTACTTCAATCTCACGTGGCTGGGTAGAGACCAACACAGCAATACAATCCCAAAGGGAAAGATGTATACAAGGACTGTTATGGAGTAAAAAGATGCTAGGAAAAAGAGTTACAGCAGAAATAAAACTAAGAAAAAGAGATAATCCTTACTCAGTGGAATCTTCTAATTTTTGTCAAAAAAGCCCACCCCCAAATCAATAAGGTGTTTGCCATGCCCATTGTGACTTCAAAGTGACATGAACATGCCAGAGTAAATAAGAGACTTTTTTTGTGTTAAATAAAAAGGAACTTAGAGTCCTTTTCAGGAATTTGTTTATATATTTATATTTATATATACATATATATACATTTTTTTTTAATTCTAATTTTAACTACCACCAGAAAAAAAGACCATTTCCATATACGAAACTGAACAGGAAAAGATGATTTTATATGAAAACATGAATCTCTGTTACATACAGATGGCTTTTTTAAAAAGTATCTAATAAATTCAACATGTTCCTTTCAAAGCTCTCCTCCTTGTATGTTGCTTTCTGAACTTCTCTATGCATTTTTAAAAAAATGCTTCAACGCCACTCTTTTCTTCCTTTCTTTGGGCAACCCGATCTATAGTTAGCTCCCCTCTTGCTCCTAAATTCCCCTCTCAATAAAGAAAAAACCATAACTTTTGAAAGAAATAAACATAGTTAAGCAAAACAACTCCACATATTTCCCATGTCTTTTTTTAGGAACTTATAAGAAAAAAGAAAACAAAGAAGATATTATGTTTGCTTTCTCTATGACTAAGAATTCACTTGTGTTTCACTAAAAACAAATGTCAGATGAACCAGGAAAAATCTTTAAACTGTCCAAAGTATAAGCTTTGGCCAGATGTACAGCAGCCACTTTTTCCACTGTATTTTTCATCCCTTTCTTCCTTCCCACTGGAGGAGAAATGCATGTGCATAGCATTCAGAGAAAATTTAGGAGATCACTGTGCCAAAGACTTCCCAGCTAGAGCACTCAGTTACCTTGCCCTCTTCAGCTGAAGATGAAAGTCTGCACATCTGTTCCCCTCCATTAGCATGTATAACTGACAGGAGTGATATTCAGTGCATAAATGCTCAACATCCACAAAGACACTATCCACACGGAGATAACTGTGAAAGCCATGAGCAAAATCACAGCAAAAGTTGGAAAATTTTTTCCAACTGGGTTGGACTTAGGCTTTATTCTCATTAGTTAAATGTCTATCTGTTAACATTGGTCACTCTCCAGAAAGTAACCCTGCAATGTATAAAACATATATCCAAGTGATGTGTGCCCCAACCAAAGAAAATGATGTCATTTTTCACCAATCACCTGGTCTCTTCAGAGTTGATGAAGAAATAAACATCATCAAACAATTAAGTGAAAGTGACGTGACAGTATTAAAATTACGTCTGAGGTTCATTGTAGGTAACGTTCTTTGATCAAGAAAGGCTAAGCAAAAAAAAAAAAGACTTAGTCTGTCCCTTGGAATGACAAAGCAAAATGATTTATTTGGTTATTTTTTATATATCTATAGTACAGTGAAGAGAGCTCTGCATATGAAGTCAGAGAATATATGTCTATGGCCCCTGACCAAGTCATTTTAACCTCTCTAGAGCTGATTCCCCTCATTAGTAAAATGTAGAGGTGGAACTGATTGGCCTCTCATGGCGATTCCAGCTCCAAATCTATAATCTTATGGATACGTACATGATATGAGGTTTCTGTACCTTAATCAGACAAAATGGAAAAGTGAAACTTCTTGGAAGACACTCAATATTTATTACCAACAAAATTATAGCGAATAAAAAAGTGTTTTAGATCTGGAATTATACTCCTCTACTATGGGTAAAGAAAATAGAAGAATTCTTTCCACCCATCACAATTGCAGAAGACTCTGTTTGAAAGCGGTAACTGCTTATGTGTAAAATGATGGGGTTGGACTGACCAGATTGTCTCTAAGGTCCCTTCCAACTCTAACCCAATGATCCAATGAAAGTGAAATCTGGGAAGACTTCATATGAACTGATGCAAAGTGAAGTAAGCAGAACAAGATGATAAAACTGTAAAAAGTAATTTTGAAAGACTGAAGAACTCTGATCAACACAATGACCAACCATGATTCCAAAGCAAAACAGTTTCATTTTTTCTTCTTCTTATTTTTTACAATGTCAGGGGAGGGGTAGGAGTAGGCAGAGAACAATTGGGAAGGAGAGAAAAAGATAAATGAAAAAAAAATGTCATTAAAAAGTATGCACATTTGTCTGTAGCCATTCTCCTTAGTTAAAGCCTTTTGTTAATGAATTAAGACAAGACCAGGGATTCCATCACACTGTGGGATAGTTAACCTCACTCTCTGTATCACAGATGAGTCCCACTGGCTAAGGCCTCCATAGGATTTCAGAGGTTAAGGGTACCTTTGAGATCACCTAGTCCAATCTTCTTATTTTACAGATGAGGAAGGACATCAAGGCCCCAAAGGCCAAGTAACTGTCCAAGATCATACAGGAAATAAGTGACAGAATCAGGATCCGAACCCTGGGTTTCTGACCCCAAATCTCTTCTTACTATAACATGCTTTCTCAACCAAGAAAAATGTGTACAAATTATTTCAAACCCATCACCACTACCGGGAAGATAGCACAAAAGTACAGAACCTACTGACTGGAGGCCAAAAGCATCTTTCCACATGAATGGAGTTAATAGATCAAAGGATTCTCAAGTGGAAAATATCCTAGTACTAGACACAAAATCTTCAAAGGACAAACCAATTGGATTTGGGGGGAAAAGATGACTGCTCTGAGGTCATCTTCTAAGGAAAGTGTAGAAAATCCTAAAAGAATTCAGGCATCTAATTATGCCCAAGACTGAAATTTCTGAGAACTACATTTCCAATGAATATTCTCTGAACATAACAATGCCTAGTCATAAAAGCAACTAGACAAGCTTTCTGAAAGTTTATCCTTGAACGCATTTAGTGTATGCAAAGGAAATCATTATTTTTGAAAGCTGTATGCTAGGGTTTTTTAAAAAGTGCAATGCTAGCTGTTATGAATATAATGTCTGTCTGCAAAACTCTGATCCTGGGATTTTAGAGCCATGTTTTTAACACATCTTGAACATCTTACAACACAACAGAGTAAGAAAATTCAAAAATTGCCACTGGGGGAAAAGCAGATACATAGGAAGTAGAACCAGAAATGGCAGCAGTTAGCAGGGATATAATCTGATATTATAACAGCGAACAGTAAATAAAACCTGGGAGAGGAGAGATAGCATCTTTATGATTGTTGTTAATGGAACAAAAGGTATCTAATCATATCAGCTTCTCTTTTCAAAGAAAATTACAAATATCCTAATAGCATCACATGTCACTGAGTAGTTACTTCTGCTGCCTTCTATTAAAAGGAATTACATGCTTTCAAACAAGGCATTCCTTGCCCATAGCCTGCAGCACATTATCAGTCTATTCTTATCACATTAAGCCAGACACAGTCAGTTCTCAACAGTCCATACTAATGGAAGGGATATGGATAATTCAAAATAGTTGGTAATCCAAAAATTATTCACATTTGGCTTTGGAATGCATTTTATTGTTACAGTAGATTTACCTTCCTAATTATGTTTTGCTTAGGCTTATGTTAAAATTCGTTTACCTTCTATGATTCAGTTTCCCTAAGCATATAGCAACTGATGATTGGAGGAGGGGAAGCAATGATGAGCAGCTAGGAGTCTGAAGCACTATGGAATCAAAGGAAATTAATTATGCATTTAAAAACTGGCTATGCCTCACACCTATAGTAGGTCATACACACAGAGCAAATTAAAACCCGGCTGTTTTATGGTAAAGAACCCTTGCTACAACAACCTAAAACAGATTGCCTTTTATTATAACATTAACAAGTTCAATTCAATCAAATCAAACAGGCATTTCTGAAGTGCTTACTCTGTGCCAGGAACTGTGTTACGTACTGGGGGATAGGAGACACAAAGACAAAGGTCAAACTGTGCCTGACCCCAAGGGCCTAACATTTTATTGGGGGAAATAGGCACATAGACAAGGAAACATAAAACGATCTGGGCAAAGCATGAGGGAAGGCAGAGTAACAGCTAATGAAAGAGAAAATATAACTATCCCTAAATTTTAATGTATTGATGTAATTATGAATGCCACTTAAACTAATCAATTCCAAAAACCCAGGAGGGTTATTTTTCATGGACATGATGAACCTCTATTTCTTACTTTAGTAAAGAAGTAAAAGTTGGTAAAAAAAAAAAAACAGTGACAGATATTATTATTAGAGTGATTCCAGTATGTACAAGTAAAAAGGAAAATGGACATGAAAATAAGAGACTTGTTCACAGGATTTCTAAAAATGCACAAGAACTTGTTTTTACAAAAACCTATGTTACCATGACTGGATCTTTTGGTTAAATAACGGCCGTAGGCCTCAGTTTCCTCATCTATAAAATGAAGGGGCTGGGTGACACGACCTCTGAGCTCCCTTCCAACTCTAAAGCTATACGCCTATGATCAAAAAGCACCTTGCTCTATTGCAAGAGAGAGGCAGCAAGAGAAGGGAGGGAGGGATCGAGAGGGACAGGGAGAGAGGGGGAGAGAATGAGAAAAAGAGAAAGAAAGAGAGAGAGAGAAAGGATAGCCTAAGCTTTGGCCTTTTGTGACAGTTAGGAACGAGGGAAATGTGGCATGTCACAAAATTACAGAGAAATCCAAGTCATGATGATATATACCTTAATAAATAGGGTTTTAATGTATTGCCAATGTCATTGTAATATTGCCGTAAAATAATTCATTAATAGGAACACAACGAAGTCTTCCCCCAAAAAAATCTGTTTGTGGGAGATTGGCACACAGAGGAATGGCTAAGCAATTTAAGCAAACATACTGGCTTAGGCCTTTTTAAACATAAAATGAAAATTTAACTATTTCACTATTTCTAAATAGCTTTTATAAAATAGTTTTTCTCTAGGTATTCAAACCACTACATGATCTATGTTTCTTCATGTACATTTTAAAATTATATAGAATTGTAAACACATTTAAGCTTCCATCCAAAAACAAATCCAACGATATGTTCTCTGTGGGCCACTGGTATATCAGAATACGTGCTCTTGAATCCCCACCTGGGGAAGCATGGCTTCAATTAGTAAAATAATCTCATTTATGTTCCCTTCCTTTCATTCCTAGAGAATTCTGATTAGCTTCAGTGCTATTTTCCAGATGGATAAACAGAGACAATGAGAGAAGAGGGGATGAAGTGACACCCCATCAAGGATGACCGCATCCAACACCCTAGATCTAAGTGTTGTTTTTTTAAGGGGATGTCTTCAAGTTCATGACACTGTGGCCTCAACTCCCCATACACATCTAGGGAGAGGGAGAAAAGGAAGGAACCAAGTCTGCAATGTTGGCAGAGGTGGTCCATTTGTGGGGTTCCATGGGGGAGGGTACATAAATAACTGGAATAAAAAACCAAAGACACAATAACAGTTTTTCTAATAGAGTTCACATCCATTGCTTACATTTTGTCATTGTGCCCTTTCTCTCTTCAACTTTTTGCAATGAAGCTTCTACCTCCAATGAACCTGGCAAGCCTTTAAGAGGCATAGAAACATTAGCTGCCACTGCTGTTATTTCTGTCATAGCTGAAACTGCTTTCCCTAAACTCATTAATGACTTCCTAGATGTAAATCCAATAGGTTTTTTTTAGTCATCTTCACCGACCTTTGCAGGTGTACACAGTGTTGACTCTCCCCTTCCTTCCCTCAGTGACACCATGGTTCTCCTCCCACCTCTGTAGCCATTCATTCACTGTCTCTTTCATGAGCTCTTCCCTCTCTTCATAAATGCTCCCCTTGAGTAGTTCCCAAGGATTGGTCCCAGACAGTCTTCTATTATCTCCCCTATCCTTTCAGGCAATTCACTCCCTCTCACATCTTCAACGAATACCTCTCTGCAGATGATCACCAAATCTATACTGTTTGGGGGTGGAGGGGCCAAGTTGGATTAGATGAGGAAAATGTAATCTTTCATTCAATAAAAATGAATTAACCCCATTTGGGGTTTTCTTGGCAAAGACAGTGGAGTGAGTGGTATGCCATTTCCTTTTCCAGCTCATTTTACAGATGAGGAAACTCCGGCAAACAGAGTTAAGTGACTTGTCCAGGATCACACAGCTAGTTAAACGTCTGAGGCTTTATTTAAACGCAGGTCATCCTGACTCTAGGGCCAGCACTCTGTCCACTGTGCCACCTACCTAAGTACGAATCCACATATCTACAGAACTTATATCCCATTGGCCCATTTAATTCATTGAGTCTTAAACCAAGGTCATTAGCTTTCCTTCAAACCTATTTTTTTCTTCTATCTTCATTATTTCTTTCCAGGGCAACATCACTGACTCAGTTTAACATGTTGATAACTTTGAGTTTTCCACATATTAATATGGTTCAACCTTTTCCAGTTTTCCCTCATATTACTTGCCTAAAAAAGGTTCATCACTAGCTAAATAAAACAGACTGTTTAAGAAAAGGAAAATCAAGCTGAAGAACATGTAAATTAGGTAAGTGAATATCAAAAACAAGGATCTAACAGCAAGAAAATCATGCCTTTGATACTACAGACATTCCACCAGCATTCTACAACTTATTTGAATTGTCATTACTACAGGTGAGCAACAATTAAAAAAGAACAATGATATCAAAAGGGGACACGAAACTTGTCAGTTTTATAGATTTAACAATTCCAATTGCAATTCGAAGTTAATAGTTTTGTATTTGCAAAAGAATTGTCACGCCAAATTATTGTTATGAAAATGAATACAAAATTTACATCAGAAGGTCTTAGCTGAGATTTCAGAAGGTCAATGAACATGAAGAGGGGAAATTATATCTTTATCATTGTTTTCTTTTGTAATGCTATGCATTTTACATTATGATTTTAAAAACTTAATTCTAAGAAGGGATCTGTGGAACAAAAGAGGTTAAGTGTAACTGCTATCTATTAATAATTGACACAAGTTTTTCTGTTTACTCTAAAGTGCTCAGCCGTAGGGTAATGAAATGAAGATGATCAGTTCTTTTTCATTCCTAACATTTAAAAAAAAAAGTGTCAGATTTTTACAAACCTACTCAGGATAAGGAAACTAAGGGAAGGGGGGAGGTCATGAAAATCTGTTTCCTAGCTCTATACTCCTACCTCATAATAATTTGGGAAAGAAATCCCTGCAGATATGTAACTGACTCATTTATTATTAGAGGCTTCTGTGAGCTAAAGTTGTGTCAGAATGTCACTAACAACTCCCATTGAAGGCTGCAAAGCAATGCAGGAATGGCCCAGCCAGAGGTATTGTAACCCCAACTCGTACTGTGGTACAAACCCAATTCTTCAATTTAGTGGTAGTGCTGCCTAATGGAAAGTGCAGTGGACTTAGAAGCAAGACCCATGGGATCCCAGCACAGGCTTGCCCATTTACAAGCCATTAGGATAAAATGAAATCACAGAATCATGAAAATTAGAGCTGGAAAAAACTGTAGAGACCAAGTGTTTTTCAATAGTCTCATTCTGTAACTGCAGAAATTAAGGGTCAGTAGCTGTAAAAGTAATCTGGAGTCGTGAAGCACTAGACTAGGCCACTTTGCCTTCTCCACTCTCCACCCTCCATTGTAATTTTCTGTGTACAAATAGTACTACCACCCCCCAGCTGGATGCCAGCTCTCCCAAATCAGAAACAGCTTCATTTTTCCCTTTCTCTTCACAATACAACTTCACTAAGAAGAATTGTACCTGGTGAAGAGAACACGTAAAGGCTCTTTTCAAAGTCTAAGGCCACCCCATCTGAACCAATTTCTGGTACCCTTCAGACCCCAAAATAGAACAATTATCTTTTTTTTTTAACCAAAGACAAGTTTTATTAAAGAGCCACCATATTAGCTGGACTCTTAAGGAATCTGAGCAACTATGAGGCAGTGGCTAGGTTCTAAGAATCTGAGCACTTTAAAAGAGACAAGATGGGCCTTATATACAGAAAGATTGTATACAGAAAGAGGAGGGGTCTAAAGATGATCTGGATGGGAGTGGCCAAGTAGTCTACAGGGACTGTGAGGTAATAGAATGCCAGGGACCTGGACAACATGGCCAAGCGACAATGGAGCCTAGCTAGGATTAAGGGTGGGAAGAGGCCTGGGGCCATAGGGAGGTAAAACAATGGAGGGCTAGGCTAGGTTAAAGGTAACAGAGAATTGGGAGATTGGGTTTAGCCACAATGAAAGGCCAGTTGATTATAGCCTCAGACAAACTCCAGAGATTGGGCCATGTGGGAAAGTCCAGGGTTTTTCCTTTTTGGGGTTCAGATCTCATCAGATTCTTATAATCTAGCCACTGCTTAGATTCTTAAAATCTAGCCACTGCCTAGATTCTTATAATCTAGCTACTGCTCAGATTCTTAAAATCTAGCCACTGCCTAGATTCTTATAATCTAGCCAATAGCTCAATTTCTGGTACCCTTCAGACCAAAAAATAGGACAATTATCTTTTCCTTACCAAGTGAGATCCATTGGTCTCTATCTGCATGCAAGGGCTAACAGGAAAATTCACTCCTTCTTTCAATAAAAATGGACTATGTACCTACTGTATGTGGAATACTCTGCCAGACACTAGGGGGGAGGCTTCCAGGGAGGGGGAAGAGAGATAGTTTAGAGAAGGCATAGGCCCTCCTCTCATGGAGCATAAAGCCCAGTAGGTGGCTGAGAAACAAATAGCAATAATTCTAAATATCACAAGATAAGTAAATTATAAAGTTGTATGTATTAAGTAAGGTCCGAGGAGGAAACGTGTTATGTAGAGGGCAGATAACAGAATGCTTCATGGAGGAGGTGACAGTTAAGGTGTGAAGGCTAGCTGGTAAACCCAGGGGTCATATTTAGAGGCACATGCAAATCTACATGTAAATAGATGGAAAGAAGTTTGGCAAAGTGATGGCAATAAATGATACATTTATTTATTTATTTTTATTTATTTATGGAAACTCAAATGACTTTTGTCTTCTTTTGCCCAAATTGCCTGAAACTATTTTCTCAAAGCATACAAATTATTTATATGATACAAATGGTGAACTGATTTCCAGACAGAATCAGTGCATGCTATTCTAGTTCTCCCCCTGAAATAGCTCCCTAAGCTCTCTCCGTTTGCTCCCCTGTGGATTAAAGCTCACAGTCAAGAAACAGCCATATCTTGTGTCATTAAGCTAGCACATTATTTGTTGGGACACCAGATCTTCCAGGTCATACTCCCCTTAGAATAATCACATACACGCTGTTGACTGCTCAAGGTGACATGTAATTATTTTCAACTCAATCCCAGGAAAAGTCAGTATTATCAAGACAATTAGAGATGGATTACATCTCACTATTCTTTTGTGACCTTTTATTAGTTCACTATGGGAAGGATGATGATATGACAACATTTGGTGATCAAGCAAAGTGTGTATACCACCAAGAGAAGGGGCTCATTCTAAAAAAAATATCAAGACGATTTAAAAGATGATCAAGGGATCCAGGGTTCCAAGCTGGAATGATACATACAGCCCAGAGAAGTGAAGTGACTTGCCCAAGGTCACACAGGCAGGAAGTGGGAGAGGTGGGATTGAACCTTGCTTGGGTCTTCAAAATTCCTCAAATGCCAAATCCAGGGCTCTTTAGAAAGAGTACTTTAATCTAAATGTTTCAATGAATTTCTAGCATAGTTTTGGACTTCTGCGGTAATATTTCAATTATTACAAAAAACATTTTTATGCATTAGTAATATTTATAATCATCTCAATTTTCTCTTATCACTACTGAAGCTAAATTATATGACTGAAGTCTATTATTTAACATGCTCAGTTATGTTAACCTTTTATGTTTATTCCCTGTATTTCCTCTAAGTAGTACAAAAATCCAAGAAATTGCTTGCAAGTTTCATATGTACTATCTTTGTTCTTCCCAAGGTCCCTAGAGAACCCTAGAAATTCTAATTAGTATTAGCAGTTATTGCCTACATGTTTTATTATTATTTCAAGTGTAGTTAATATTAACAGTCATTACTCTAATTCTTGTATAATATTGCTATTATCTGTGATTGCCAAGGATCTTTGCAAGCAATAATGACCATATCATCACAGGCCTACTGGTTACATTCTGCTCCAAGGTCATCAGATTGAATTCTTAATACAAAATGGAGGACAAAACCAAAAATAACCAAAGTATCCATGATGAGTATCATAGTATTAATAAGGTCTGCCTTGACTATTTGAAGTCCTATATAATTTCTTTTATTAATCGGAAAAAATATTGAAACATATAATCACGATTAGCCATGACATTATGGCTAATAAGGGAATTCAGAATATTCAATTCAAAGCAATTGGATTTTAGGGTTGGGAAGGACCTCATAGATCAGGTACAGTTACTATAATTAATATTCAATGGCATCTTGCTCTAACCTAATTAATTTTTTATAAAACACTAAATGAAAATAAAACATCCACGATGCCTAATAAAAGTAATTTAAACAGAAATGTTGGAGCATGGCACTTTTTTATAAGCTAAACGCATTACCTATTAAAAGAAAACATCAGAAATGGTAAGTCTGAGTCACAATTTATGAGTTTAGCATTTTGAAATGTTCTTTCTAATTTGTAAAACTAAGTCACATTAGTTCTTCAGTTCTTCCTTGAAAGTAGTAGTATCTGTGACTCCACATGACATTCCTGGTGGACAAGGCATGCAGGTTTCATTTAACAACTGCAGCAGAACTCAGGCAAAGTCTTAGAAGAAGGAGAAATACCATTGGGGTCTGGCCTCTGGGAGAACAGTTTCCCTCCCCAGGACTGGTAGAATCATGCAAAGAGGTCCCAAGGTAAGAGAACATAGCAATGCTGAGTAAGAGCCTGTGGCCAACGAGCAGGCAGTGAGCAGGTGAGGGAAGACGAGAAACTAAGGAAGCAAGACCGATGTAACTTATTTATCTTTCACAAACAAGATACAGGAGGACTGGCCTGAGAATCAGAAGACTTGAGTTCCAGGCTCCCGTCCAGACACTTCCTCCTGTTGGCATGTTAAGCAAGTCACTGAACTCTTTTGAGCATTAACTTACTAATTTATGATACTTGTGCTATCTATCTCATAGTACTGTTGTGAGGAAAAGGTTTTGTAAACCATAAAGAACTTGACAGATATGAGACCTATTACAGCAGAAGGAGATTTTCATCCCATATCTTCTGACTTCAAGTCCAGTAAAGTCTCTGCTTCCCCAACATGGCTGCTATTTTTCCTTATATATTTAGGATAAAATGTCTTAGTCTCTCTATAGTAGTGCTCTCAATAACTAGGCAAACATTTCCATAAAATTTTTTATATCATTTTGCAAAAGCCAAAGTAGTGATTGCAAAGGATTCAGAAGTCATCAGGAAACAGGGCCCAGAGAGGCCAAACAAGGGAGAAAATAGGTCAGAGATCATATACGGGATTTGTCCCATTGCTGTCTAGTGTATGACAGTCAATTCAGAATACATTATGAGCAAAAATGAACATGTTCCAAGTGAGGAATGTGAAAAACACTGTGGGATAGACTTAACTGGAACACTTTTGATGTACTTTTATAAATCTCCCAAAAGATATGCAACCTGAATATTAAAGATGATATTAAAATTAGAAGACATCCAAATCACATACTTTCAACAACTATGGCAAGGATGTGAATTCTTAACCAAATAAAAGAGAGAATCAGAAAAGATAAAATGGGTCATTTTGATTACATGAAGTCGAAAAGCTTCTGTATGAACAAAATTAATGCAACTAGGATAAGAAAGGAAGAAAACTACTAGGGAAATAATTTTACCAAATATCACTGACAAGGTTATGATATCCAAGACAGGCAGACAAATAACAAAAAAGCACTTAACAGATATGAAATAACAATTCTCAAAGGAAGACTAGCTACTAACAACCATATGAAAGAATTCTCCAAATCATTAAAAATACAAGAAATGCAAACCAAAATAATTCGGAGGTTTCACCTCACACCCAGTAGATTTGCAAAGATAAGGAAAGAGAGTAGCAATCAATTTTTGAGGGCTGTGGAAGGGTGGGTATGCTAATACATTGTTAGTGGAAATGCTTTAAAACCTTCTAGAAAGCAAGTTGGAATTATGTTTACATAAATGATTAAAAGTGTCCATACCCTTTGACTGTAAAATCTTACTGGAAGGAATATCCCCAGGAGGTCAGTGACAAAAAGAAAGGTCCCATATATACCAAAATACTCAGAGCACCACTTTGTATAGTAGCAAAAAAAAACTGGAAACTAAGTAGATTCCATTAATTGGGAAACAGATAAATGAGATGTAGTATACGAATGTGACAGAATATTATTGAACTTTAAAAAACAATGAGTGTCATACATCTACTGAAATAACTGGAAAGGTGTTTGTCACTTCAAAGAGTATGGAATAACATAACATGCTGCTTTTTGAGGAGAAACCCGTCTTTGGGGGGAAAATACCCTAGAACGTCTTAGTGATTTGTTTAATTAATGAATTACTTAGAGAGAACGCAACCAGAATGAGTTACTTAACCTTTCTAAGTGACTTAACTTCATAAGTAAAACAGAAAAAACAATAGTATCCATAGTACCCACTTTGCAGATTTATTGTTAGACTAAAGCAAGTTATATGTAAAGTACTTTTCCAACTTTAAAATTACACATATCAACTGTTATACTATTATTATTATTCCCATACAAATATAAAAAAAAAAGTTTCCAATTAAATGATAATCCAACTATGTTCCAGGACAATTAATGATATGATTGGGCACTTTACATCTAATTTAAGTAATTCAAATTCCACAAATATATGGAAGGTTGAGAAGTTGTTAAACACTCAGTTCCAAATATGGAATCTCATAAAATCACAATTCATCAAATACCCAATTTGGAGCTGAGAACATAAAATCTGCATAAAAAGTATCATAGAGAGCTCACAATCATACAAGCCCCCTGTAAAGCAGGCAGCACAAGGGATCATCACACATGATTTACAAATGAGAGAGGTTAAATGAGAGGTCCAGGGTCACATGATCAATACGTTTCCTAGGCAGGACCTGAAGTCAGGCCCCCTATCTCCAAATCCTCTGCTCTTTCCACTATACTATCAAAGAGATATACAACAGTTCTGAGAATAAAGTTTCTGCATAGTTCAAATATAAGACGAAAGACTATTTTGCCTGCTGTCAAAGTTTATATCAACTGCATTGAAAGCTGCGACACAAAACTGGTATTTTGTTACATTATTTTCCCATAGATGGTAAAGCAATACCTGGATCTTAGCAGGTTCCATTAAAAAAGAAAATTTTGTTACTAACACTTTAACCACTAAAAATAATAAAGCTCAAATTTTAAGACAAACCAGAAATTACAGACACATATCCAAATTTTCCTCCAGAAAAGCACGCCAGGAGCAGCCTCAGTTTATAGCCAAAATATCATGAGCTGATATCACTGAAACAGGCTAAACAATCCACAAGATTTTCTCCCTAAATTTTTTGGAGGAAACACAACTGAAGATATCCTTGCCACATTCTTAAAACAACCCAGGGAAGAAATGTTAACAGTAGAAAAAGCAAATACCTCTTTTCTGTAAAACCCCCCAAATGTACCTTTCAGCTGTGTAGCAAAAGTGAGTGCCAGTTTTGCAAAAAGATCTGGATTTTCAAACTTATCTTCCTTAACTTTTAACCAGAAACAGTTTTCTGATATTTCCTGTGGCTCAATCTGCAACAAAAAAACCAGCAAGAATAATGTGGTCAATTATTACATATTTAGTTTAAAAAAAAATTAAGTGGACCTACATTTAAGCAAACTTGATGACCAGTTTATCGTTTCTGTCTGCTGTTCATTGCTTCCATTTCAGTCTCTATCCAAGTAGTTTTCTGTCCCTTATTAATTAAGGAGAGACAGCATTGAGCAGTGGACAGAGAACTGGCCTTGCAGTCAGGAAAACCTGGATTCCAGTCTCACCTCTGACCCAGGCTACCTTTGTGACCTTAGGACAGACGCTACATCTCAGTGCTCCAGGCAGCTCAGAGACTATGAGCTGCAGAGAAGATCCCAATCTTCCCGGGCGAAGGGAGTTCCCTCATTTGGAGTTCTAAATATACCAGTAAAGTTGCAGTTCTAGCCCCTAGCCACTAGCCATTTATACAGAAAGTTTCAATTTTTGACAGTTCATAAAGGAAAAGTTGCACAGGAGAAATATTCCACTTATCATGCTGACATAAAAGTGAGGGTTTTCTAGGGTGGCCATCACACTTTAATGAGCCTCAGAATTAGTATCTCTCTCCACTCATCAAAGAGTCAGCTGTCACTGAAAGCAGTTGGCCAGGGGTGGGGTACCTGCAGCCTGGAGGCTCCATGTGGTCCTCTAGGTCCTCAAGTGCAGCCCTTTGACTGAATCCAAACTTCCCAGAACAAATCTTGTTTGATTTGAGGTTGCAGGTTCCCCACCCCTGGTCTACGCCAATTCAAATGGTGGCTGCTCACTGATTCATTTAACAAGCAACTCAATGCTTAGTAATGTCAGGGCTTCGAAGCTATCAAAAACCCTGATTTGGCTATTACATGATTTAATCCAATTCACTGTAGAGGTGCTAATTAATAACATCAACAGATATGGACTTCATTTCTATTTAATAGGACTCCAAAATCTGATGTTAGGAATAAATTTCATTCTACGTAAAAACTTACATGTACCTATCCCTATCTTCCAAATTTCTCCAGAGATGAAGTAAGACTTACATATTATTCAAGAAAAGTTCATCAACCCCAATATCCCACTTCCCTTCTACTTCTTTCCTTCATCTTCCCATTTTCTCTCCTCCTCCCTCCAATTTGTTGTCTTCTCTCTTTTTACCCTTTCATAAGTATTCAATATAGGAGACGTCTTCATATGGGTAGTATTACTTTATAATAATAATTAAATATGCTGAAAACAGCATGCATATATTCTATCATCACTAGTTTAAGCAGTCTCTCTAGCTGAAAAGGCAATCCTGAAGATTGTGTGAAAGCTATAACTCAATAAAAAGACCTTCATTTCTTTGGAACAAAACTAACTGTGGGTTATTAAACATTCAGTAAGTAAAAGGGATGGAAAAAATATGATTTCACTCCTTATTCCTGCTAAAAGTATGATCCAATACTTATAATAAGTATAGCAATGGTAAAATAAACTAAGGTACTCTTCAATGCCTCTTTCTATCTGGATTATCTATATCCATTCCTCATCCTGCCTCACTAATTTCTTTTACTGCTGGCATCAACTTTCAATTCATTTTCACTTCTTCCAATGACCCAGGTGGATCCTACCTACATCACTTTAGGAATTGTGAAAACCTTAAATAGTTAATAATTAGGAAGAAATATTTAATTCAGTAGTTATCAAACAATATTGGAAGTAAAGATCCCAAATGAAAAAAAAATTATCACCATAAGCTAAAGATGTTATAAAACAGTTCTAGTCTTTGCTACTGAGATTCTGTCCCTATTTCAGCCATCAGTTCAGTTATTCTGCCACTAATGATGTGGCATGAGAATCACAGATCCCTGTGTAGCATCCATAACCTTAGCTCCCCCAGCCCACCCAGTAAAAGCCATTACCTTGGACCAATTGATTCTTTTCATGGCCACTTCTGGTTTGTATAATTTTTTTGCCTTCATTCCAAAAGGTAGGGAAGCAGGAGCTCCAGGAGGAGGAGGAATACCACCCAGAGGTGGTGGAGGAGGAGGTCCCCCAAACAACGGAGGTGCTGGTGGTACAGCTTCTCCAAGCAAAGGAGGGGGAGGAAGAGAAGGAATTCTTCCAGGCAGCGGTGGAGGAGGAGGTGGAGGAGGAGGAACAGTACCACCTGGTACTGGTGGGGGTGATGGAGGTAGTGGAACTCCTGATGAACCAGAAAGTCCATGTCCCTGGAATAATACATTTGAAATAACAGACATCACACCTCTGTAATTGTTTCTATACTTACTAAATTAAGTATTATATTTGCTCTCTAGGATATTAATAATTCAAGGAACACTAATTTGAGGGGGGTAATGTTTCCAAAGTTCATGCATGTTAATACAATCCCTATGTTTTCTTATTAGCATTACAGACCACATTTGAAAACTATTACTTTCACTGTATTTGCAAAATGACATTCAGTTTATTTTTTTATTAAATAACCCTTCAAAATAATAAAAAAAAAAATAAGCTTCATATTATGTAATATATATACTAAAGAATTAAGTATTTTGTAAAATGGTCTCGACCTGTTCAAGCACTTGGATAGAATACAGTACTAATTAGGACAAGGTCATGAATGCAATCCCCAAATGGGCCAATTAACTTTGCACAAATAGAATCTGTTTCATAGCCCCTGTAACCCACTTGTCTAATAATTATTGTAATAATACTAATGAATGTTTTAAATTTACATAATGATCTATATTTATAAAAGGGTTTCCACCTTCATTATCTAATTTGATCCTCACAGGCTTATAAGGCAGGCTGAGCAGATAATATTATGCCCATTTTTACAAATGAGCAAACTGAGGCTAAGAGAGTAGAAGTGACTTGCTCCTGCTCATATGGCTAGTTAAATGCAGAGCCCAGAAAAGAGTCACAATCTCCAGGCTCACAATCCAGTACACCTTGCACTATGGCGTGCTACCTCCCTGCAAATACATGTTATCAGTGAAAAGAGGAACAGGAATGAGAGTAGCAACGAAAACCCAACCCAAACAGAGCAAGCACACTGTCTACAAATGCGTGTCAGCATCCTCAACAATGAGCTGTACATGTGGAGGGCCTATTTTGCACCATCCTATCTTCTTTTTAATGACTAATCAACCAATGCTCATTTACGTGAAACACTAATGATCTGAAAACCACACTTCCCGAATAACGCGTAATCATTTTCCAAAAGCTCACATTCAAAATAATTCTAAGACTATTCTAAGACTCCAACCCCACCACCACCACCACGCACATAAAGCTGCAAGTATTATTCTGATACAACCAGTTTAAAGCGTGAGCCTGTTTACAAATCAACTTTAAAATGATGTTTGAAGAATGCCAAGTAGGGCAGTCTGGTTGGATTATGGGATTCATGAAAGGGAGCAAGGTGTAAAGAGAGAGGTAAAGTAGGAAAGTGTCAAGCTGAGAAGGAATTTAAATGCCAAACAGAGGACAGTATATTTCACGTTAGAAGTACTAGGTACCCATCTGAGTCCACTGAGTAGCAGGATGATGGGTTGGGAAGTGCATTCTCAAGAAATCATTTTGGCAGTTGAGTGGAGAAGGATTTTCAGTGAAGAAAGACTTGAGATAGGGAGGTCAATCAAAAGGTTATTATGATAGGCCAAGTGGGAGGTGACGGGGGTCCAAACTATGGGAAGGAACTGAGTGGAAAGAAGAGAACTTGACATAATGGGAGTAGGGAATAAAATAAGTTCTGTCAAGCAACTGGATAGATAAAGCATTTATTAGGTCCTTATTAGGTACCAGGCACTGGGGATAAAAAAAAATACAATCAATATAGTCCTTGCCCTCAGGGAGCTTACATTCTATTGGGTGAAAACAATGCAGAAAGGGGCATGGCATGGAATAGAGTGGGAAGGGAGATGGAGGCTTGACTGTGGACAGGACAAGGCAAAACCTAAGACACCCAAGACTGGAGTTCTGATTATTGGGGGGAGGGGATGCAAACTTTTTCAATGCAAGGAATATCTATCCACATAGGAAAATCACAGATTGTTCAAGTATTATGCTAATTAATTGGTTTACAACAACAAAAACGTACATGAAGTTCATGAAAATCATTCACATTTTCACCACTTATTTAATAAAGTTTCAGGGATTAACAAAAGGCAGTGCAGAGAACACAAATGAGGATCAAATCCAGTCTCTACCCTTAAGTTCATAAGTAAATCTCCAGGGTAGAATGTGATCCATGGCATAAGTATTATCAAGTGCTACAGAAATCCTGAGGAGGGAGAGATGACTTCGGCTGCTGTGGGCTTTGAAGATGAGAAGGCGAAGAAGAAGGAATGAATCAGAGGACACTGCAGATGAAAGAAATAGCATGGGAAAATTACAAATGCAAAAACTCAGAGGAATGGTCAGTGTAGTTTCGCTAAACAGAAGGGAAATATTATGAGATAAAGATGGAAGCAGTGGATGAGGGCAAAACATGGAGAGCCTCTAATGCTGGTTAAGGAAGCTGTACTTAATTTACTGGGGCAATAGGGAGCCAAGGAAGCCACATGAGCAAAGTTAAGTACAGGTATTAAGGAGATTATTGGAAACAGTGGAAATGATGGATGGAAAGGGTGAGGGATAATAGAAAGAAAAGTTGCAAGGGTACTGTGAGAGAGTAAGAGGACTGGCGCTTGGTAGTGAGAGCACAAAAGATGGAAAAGTTACAAAAAACATTCTAGAAGTAGCATAAAAAGGGTTTGGCAAATGACCAGGGTAAGCAATAGAGGGGAGTCCAAGATAATGATGAGGCCTGGAATCCAAATAAGTAGGATGGCAGGGGAAACCTTAGCCAAAATAATGAAGGCAAGATGAACAAACAGTTAGTTTGGAGGAAGATGAAACTGAGGTTCAGTTGTTAACAAGCTCAGCCTGGGGTAATGCAGCTTTATAATAACACCTCCAAAGGCAGTTAGAAATGAGAGACTGGGGCTTGGAGAAAAGTTAGGAGTAAACACATAGATTTGGAAATCGACGTAAAGGTGACAGGGAAAGTAAGGTGGGTGGAAGCAATCACTGAAATCAAGAGGGAAGAGAATCACATATGCAAACTTGAAGCATGTCCACATTTCAAAGATGAAGATGACTGAGTAAAAGAGACTGAAAAGGGGTGTTCTAAGAAGAAGAAGAACCAGAAGAGTAGAGCAAAGGAAAAGAAATTCAAAAAAGGGGCAGTCACTTGTGTCAAATGAAAGAGAGGCCTATGAACAGGGACGTGGGGATGTGGTGATTAGGAGGTCTCTGGTTGACTTTGAAGAGGAGTTTAGATGCAGGGAAGAGGACCAGAAGTTAAACTGTATAAGGTTTGAGGGTGACTGTGTAGTAATGAAATGACAGCAGCCAGTGTATATCCGCTTAGGCTAAAACAAGTGCCCAGGGGAGCACATCTTCACTGATCGAAGCTCCAGAGTGTTCTATTATTGTGAAATATTTTACATACAAGGCCTCATTTGGCCCTCACAAGAAACCTGTGACATGTGTAAGGCAGAAATCACTACACTCTCTTGCAGAGAAGTTAAATAATTTGTCCAAGGTCACATATCTGGTAAGTGCCATGATAGTAGCCATGTCATCTGAATTTAAATGCAGGGCATTTTTCCACAGAGCTATGAATTTAGATACTTTCAGATTTGGGGCACATGCTTGTAGGGTTTTAAAATGAGGTAGTCAAATATGAAAGAGAATTGTGGCTCAGAAAAAAAAAACAATTATGGGGATAATTAAAATTAATGAGAATTGTTATATTCTTTTTCAAAAGAAAACATGGATTCAGTATTTCAAATTTTATATAAAATAATTTTTATTTTAAATTATAAATTTTTATATAAGCCATGTTCAGAAATATACTAATAAATTGTATTTTTAAAGAAACTACTCCATTAACCTTTTAAAAATGTAATTATTCTAGATTTATTTTATGAATTTACAAATAATAAATGTATATTTATAATATATACATATAAATTTAAATGTCTACATTTAAATATACACATATATTTAAATGTCTACATATAAATAAAAATTTACAGTTTATAAGATATATTTTATATAAAAATGTTCCAGAAATATCTATTAAACTAGATGTATTTTTTTAACTACTCCATTCACTTTTTTTGTTGGACATTTGAATGATACAGCGTTTCCAATAATAAAAATCTGTGGAATCATTAAATAAAATGGTAAAGTGCCACAAACCTTTCCCCTGGCCATGCTGTCTCTTCCCAGCCATGTTCCTCCCAGTGCCAGCACCTCAGGTATTGTTCTTGTTTCATTACCTGAGTTCGGAGCTGCTGAAGTTCCATCTCGAGTTCTTGTATTTTCTCCTCTCGTCGTTGAAGTTCAGCCTGGGCCTCCTGTCGTGCTGTGAATTCCTCATCAAACTGCAATAATCACTTACATCAGTTTTCTCATCTACCTATGAGAGACTTAATACTAAGCTTTGAAAAAAAGCTTCAGCAATGGCATATAGGAAATAATGAGGGATTGGGGGTGGAGGGGACAAAGTTATTTTAAACAAGTCTACTTAGAAAATAACATCGTTCTGGATTGTTTAGTTCCCTCAAAATATTACATCCTCAAAAACATCTGATACTTCTGAAAAAATGTAAATTACAAGTAGGAAGATATCCAATATGATCTACCTTGACAAAGGACAAGTTGTGCTCTGTTCAGATCTCAGATAAGGCCAAGCACAAATATTCTGCTCAATTTGGAAACGAAATTGAAAAACATGACATCATGAAGAGATATGTTCTTCAGCAGAAGTCATATTCTGGGATAGCCACGTGAAGGAACTTTTAAGAAAAACTAGAATATTCCACAACCATCTTTGGCTGGCAAGCATTCAAAGAACAGTGTTCAAAAAGCTGATACTGGAGTAGTCTATTACAGCAAAGGAATTCACCACGTTAATGGTGCTCATTCTATACAATGAGTAAGAGAAATATTACGTAAAAATCTTGGATTATCCACAAATGAATAACATAGAGTGCTATCAGAAACAGAAACACACATGCAGAATCTGATTCATAGAATTTTGAAGCCCCAAAGTATTTTAGAGAAAATCTAGTCCAACAGCCTCATTGGAAAGATTAGCAAAGTGAGGCTTGGAGAGTTCAGGTGACTTGCCAAGGTCACAGACTGGTGCCTAGGAGATCCTCCTGATCTCCTAAGTGGCATTTTAGTTCTTTTTCACTCTAGTACACCACCATCTCAAGTGACTCTTTCAAGACGAAAAGTTCCAGAGGTCACATAGCACCAAAAGTGTTTCTACTCCAAACAATGTTCATGAGAACAGTTCACTAACCAATGAGATCTCTTTATAATCACTTCTAGAAAACTTGCCTGGAGAAAACTGAGACAAGTGACATTTGCCCCAGTCAAACAGTGTCATCGTACAACGTCCACTAAAAACGAAGCAAAGGGCTTCAAAAAACATACGGGACGTTAGAAAGAGAAAGCCTTCTTCACTGATCAAAAGTTGTACAGATCTCTTACCTTTAGTGTTGCACTAGAAAAAGTGACAGCTCCACACCAACACTTGTTGCTCGAGTCCCCCTAGTGAGTGAGTGAGTGAAGACCTGTCCCCAAATGCCCTAAAGTACTGACATTCTATAATTTCTGGACCAAAATAGATATTAGATAAATTAGACACCAGAACAGGTATCTAATCTTCAGGCAAGTCATACTGTTCAATGGATGGTATTGGACAAGCATTTCATCTCACTAGTAGAAAACTACTGGCTTCCTGCATGCTTTTCTCCTTTGCTCTGGCACCAAAAGATGAAGAGGGAAAATACACAGGTTCAAGAACCATAGAAAGGTGCTCTTAGGAAAATATCAACCACAATTATGGGTTTCTGACTTTCTCTAATAAAAGCCTAAATCCAATCCCAGCAAAGATCATGGTCATGGGGGCTTAAGAACAAAGTTTGCTTAAGAGCCTTTCCTACAACAAACATATGCTACACAAGAGTTTGAAGTTTGTGAAGCAGAAAATTCAGAAACTAATTGAAGTGCTTAACTTTGTTTCCACAAAGAGAGATGAAGTTCTCTCCTTGGTAGGACTAGGCAAACATCTCCCAGCTCTCTAAAGAGTTCTTTACCATGAGGAAGAGAGTTACAGGAAATACATGAAAATTTATTTTTCATTACTGCTATCATTCATATCATCTTAGCAACTTATTTATTGTCATTTTACTAGCTAATATGGCTTTTTTTTCATAGTATATTAAGACTGATGCCAAGGGAATAGTGTGAAATGCTGAACTTATTTTATTAGTAGAAAATGTCAACATTCCATGGTTATTAAATTGGCCAAAATATATAACATAATAGAGCATATGCTTAAAATAAAATTTTTCCTGACATCCTGATTCCTACATAATGGTGAAAAATTCTACTAAATTATAAAATAAGTGGGCAGCTAGGTGGCGCAGTGGATAGAGCACTGGCCCTAGATTCAGGAGGAGCTGAGTTCAAATCCGACCTCAGACACATAACACTTACTAGCTGTGTGACCCTGGGCAAGTCACTTGACCCCATTGCCTAGCCAAACAAACAAACCAAAAAATAAATTATAAAATAATGTCATTCCAGCATTACATAATCTTACCTTTTTGGAAAATTCCACTGCCTTTTGTTCACTTTCTTCTACTTTAGCTTTGTCTACACATGCATCTATTAAGATTGACCAAAAGCAATTAGAAACGATTACATCACATACTCACAAGGAAAAGGCTATTGTGCCTTCAGATTATCTTCAGCTAATTCGAGGGAGAATCATTTTCTGTCCCTCAAGAATGTAACTTCAATTTTTATATGGCAGGAAAAAAGGGGGGGAAATCTCACCATGTCATATGTGGAACATAAACAAGTCTGTTGTTTTTTTCCTAGTGCAAGATACTATTCTTCAAGACAGACTCACTGGGGCATGGAAATGCATATATCAAATTCTTCCAGAATGAAGGGCAGCTATGGAGAATGCAGGCCCCAAAGACAAGGCAGCCTGGGTTTCAGTCCTATCTCTAACACATCTGGCTGTGTGACCACAGAAGTCACAGCTTTTCAGTGCTCTAGGAAACTCCCTAAGATTATAATGTGCAGGCAAGGTCTCCACCTGCACTGGTAGAGGGAGTTTCATGACCTGAGCGTTCCTCTTATAAAGGAAATCACATGTTCTGTCCCTATCCCTTTGTCCAAGATTAACATAAATTATCCAGGTCAGTGGGTTTTCTGTTTCCTAAGATCACAAAGCCCTTCTGACCTGTTTTTCAGGATTTGCTATTAGAGTAGGGGCTGTGACAAAATGAAAACACCATTTATGCCCCACTTGGGTGCCATAGGAAAAAAAAATGAATCCATTCTAAAGTGGTGCTAATAAGTTGAAGAAGGGAATAGATAGCAAAACCAAATAAATTCGGGGCACAATGGGTAAACATGAAGTTTATCTCACAAGATCTCTACAGACAAGATTTGTAAGTTATAAGTTTAAACAAAAGGAAGGAAATATATGACATTTTTTTCCGAGACTAAGTTTTCCAGTGACCTAACCCAATTGACAGAAATACTGGTTGCCATATGACCAATATGCTATTAATAAATCATTCTTATTTATTCATTAAACACATTACCTAAGGGCCTGAAGTATTCAAAGCAATATTGGTCACTACCACACGTAGCAGAAAGAACAGAATCATATTATCTTAAGAGCTAGAATGCCTTGTACCAAATGTAGAAATTTCTTCTTTAATATCCCTGCCAGCTGATCATTAAACCTCTGCTTAAATACTTCCAATGGGGTGAAGCTCACTATTTTGCTAAGCAAAACATTTCATTCTTTGATGCTCTGAACTAGTTAAGAGTATTTTCCTTATGTAGAAGAGATGATCCCCTCCCTAAAACTTCTACCCAGTAATTCATACTGTGCCTTCCACTGAATGATCACATTTTATCTCTTCAAATATATTCAATGTTGGGGCAGCTAGGTGGCGCAGTGGATGGAGCACCAGCCCGGAAGTCAGGAGGACCTGAGTTCAAATCCGGCCTCAGACCAAACACTTGACACTTACTAGCTGTGTGACCCTGGGCAAGTCACTTAACCCCAACTGCCTAAAAGCAAAAAAATTTTTTTTAAATATTCAATGTTTATATTTTTCAATAATTCAGACAGAAATACTCCCACTTTGGCTCAAGTTGTGAGAATTTACTTTAATTTTTTAAACAAGGATCATACATGCAATGGTAATGAATTTCTTCTTAAAGAAGCAGATCATTCCATAAAACCAAGGAGAGATTTGTAAATAGAGAGCAAAAAAAAAGGATCTGTTATCATGTTAGAACAGAAGCTAAGGATAACCCAGCTAAGTCATATTATCATCATAAAAGTAAGCTTGACCCTTCAAACAGACAAATATACCTACAGCACATGGCAAGTACTAAATCAGTTTCTATACTGTATGTCCTTCCTTATGTTTATTCAGGGCATCTCATAACTAAAGTGTGTTAACTTGAACATGATAAAGAAAATAAGGCTTAGAGTAGTAATGTGCTACCCTTGGCAGGCAAAGTTAGATTACTAAATCACCATCACTAGGAACTGTGCTTTAAACAGCTCTTACACTAGTAGTCATCGAATCATAGAATTTGAAAGCTGCCAGAGATGACATTGGAGAGCCCAAGCCCATGGACTTATGCATGTTTAAATGCCTTTCCAATGTCACATGGCTAGCTAGTGGGATGGTGGTGGAGGAGGACTGTTTGTGCTGGGCTTGCTACTATCACTCATTTGGTCCTCCTGGAAGCAACTGCCAAGATTTCAAAGATATCACAGGGCATGAAAGAAAAGAGAAAGGCCAACATCCTTTGCCCATGTAAGGCAGAAATCAACGTGTTTGAACAGAATGCTCATATAAGAACGAACTGGGGACCTCACTTTGAGCTATTGTGAAAAAGTAAACATATCATTTGTAGTCAATCCAGGGTGGGGGGAATGGTGGCTCTCTCTGCCCTAAAGGTATGTGAAAGGACAAATTAATTGATTTCTCAAGGTATAGAAGGACAAAACAAGCTTGTATTTCATTTTTTCAAAATTGTACTCTAGAAACCCAACTTTGATGTTAATTACAGTTAAGTTCTTATGGAGTTGTATGCATGTATATAATGCCTCACTGGAACCAGCAGAATCTAAATGAATGCTTTAATGATAATAAAGCATCCACAAAAACACCTAACAGCCTTTGGGACTGAAAATAAGTCTGAGGGTGCTATAAGGATCAAACAAGAAAGTATTTCCAATTTTCTACATGTAAGTTTCTCATAATAATCACATTTAACAACTATATTCATAGAATAACCTTGGGCACAGGACCTTAGGGCTCAGATGATTTTATAGGAGAAGCAAAATTGGAAAAATATTTCTTTTCTTCAAAGGAAAGACAATAAGGGGAGTACTGATAGTTTAATTACGTACCTATTAGGTGAGTAAAGTCAACATCTAATCTCTGTCGATATTTGAAGTCTGGGTCCATGCCACTGCCATGCAGCACTATCTGTGAAACACACTCTTCAATGATCTTATAATACTGTGGCCTAGTGAGAAACAAAAACAAAGCGATACATGTCCAGCTCTCAGAAAAAAAGTTTCCTCAAGAAGTCAGATGGAAGGAAGATGAAAGACTAAAATTACCTTTTTTTCTTCAGCAGTCAAATTGTGAAACTCTCAAGATACAAACAGAAGAAATTAATGTCTACTTTTTGAATATATCAACCTTATTTTCTAACATACAGTGAGAGAATCTGATAAGGCTACTTAAGAGGTTAATAGTCTCATCTATTTGGCTTCAACCTTGGATTCTCATGCATGTAAGCAACTCTTGAAGAGATGGAAATCGGCCAATTCATGTATAGGGGCTGCAGCTACAAGAAAAGATAGTACTTAAAGTCAAAGTCCTTGGCACTGTCAAATAGTCTGACATCTCAAAGAGATTTCGTTTTATTCATGGAAATGACATTAAAGAAGATGTGTTACCATGTGCTTTGCCACTCCACCCTATGAACCATGAGAGTTTTCCATTGAACTGGCAGTTGAAACCTCCTCTACTAGACGAAGAGCTCCCTGAGAGCAAGGATTGGAACTCTAGCACTCAGCTAAGTTAGTGCTTAATAAATGCTTTGCATACTTTCATTCATTCATTGAATTATAAAATATGGGAATGGAAAGGGCCTCAGTGATCATCTTATTCAATTTCTGAATTTTACAGGTGGGGAAATTTAGGCTGAAAGAGGTTAGGTCCTTTCAAAAAGGTCATACAGATGAATCAAGATAAGACTTAGTTCTTCTGACACCTAAGGCAGTGTTTTTTCTACTATATCAGTGAGCAATAAATTACAATGATCTGAGTTTGAATCTCTTCATTTGTAAATGGGAATAACAGACTCTGGACAAAAATATTCTCACTTACCTGGCATTCTTAGGAGTGCAAAGGCAACATAACTAAGTTTTAAAAATAAATAAGACAACTTCTCAGGGCACCTTTTTAAAAAGACTTCGATCATCTGAGATAGAAACTTGTCAAATGCAGGTTAACATACTTGCCTTCTTAGAAAGAAAAAAACTAAAATTAATCCTCTTTTCTTAATGATTTACCATCATCACGACCTTCCACTACTATCCTAGGCATTAACACAGTAACTCTGCTTCCTCATTTGCTACTAGGCATCATTTCTGTGATCAGTCTGCTTGCTTCTAATTTGTTTTTAATCTGATGAAATCTGAGAGTCAGAAAATCAAAGTAGTATTTTTTTTTTAATTCAAAGTGTGACTCTGCTGTGGAGGCTGGAGAAGACAGGACAACAGCTAAGCACCTGAGCTTTGGGATCCTCATTTCACCCGCCTCTCAGACAGATGATGCTAAATGATGAACTACTTTTAATAGTTCATAGACCCAAATATTTGTATTTGCAGAGGTTGAAATAGTAATTATTACATAGATAAGAGTGAAACAGGAACAACAATAAAACTTAACAAAAATACAATACATAAGTAGTTTTGAAAAAAAAAGTGTGACTGTACATACTACTCAGAAGTTATTTCCTACAAAAATCAATAAAATTAGCAGAATTTACCAAATAAACCTCGTTATGTCTCATTCTGTCTGTGGGTGGGTGCTCTCTTTGTTTCTTGCCTAGTGCTTATATCCTAGTTGGGCATACGACCTCATCCCTTCTGATACCTTTACACATGAATGCAAATTAAGAAAAAAATTGCCAAAGTTCACTCTTACCTGATATAATAATCATTTCTGATGAGCAAAAAATGTTGTAGAATGGAGAGCAAGTAATTTTCAGAAGAAGTGTCCTTTAGCATGTTATACAGAAGATGATAAACTTCATTCATATCAGTAAAAAGTCAGTTAAGAAAAAAAATCAGTTTCATTTGTCATACAGTAAGATTTTTTTTTACCCTACCACCTCCAAAAACCAATAAAACCAGCTTTACCATTTTACTTTGGTATATGTTTTTTTCAACTTAAATTCAATGAACGAGTGCTGTAACATTTCCATAAACAGATTATGTTTTCTGAACTGACAAGATCAAAAACATAATAAGAGGAAAGACTGAAGGAAGTGATCTTTTTACATTAGTTCTTAAAATGAATATGTGTTGGCTCATCATTAATTTTATAAAAGTTGTTACACCATCATTAGTAGTATACATCCAAATGATTTACTCTGAGAATATGCAGGACATTCATGTTTATCGGTTCTACCCTTGCAAGTCTGAGAGTTGCTAGAATTGTATTTATATGAAGCCTCAACTTCCATTGCCATATTTCATGCTAGAGATATTCAACATAAATTAATAGGAGCAACCTTATTTTATCTAATGACATAAGTCAATGTAAAATTAATAATTTTTTGTTATTTCAATACTTTTGGATGTAAAAAAAGACAACTAAAGACTGAAACATATTTAATCACTGATACAGATATACTATTAGCAGTCACAATACTTTCATTTCATCTACCTATATAACACAGCTAACAGAATTATTTAAATTTACATTTATAGTAAGGAGTATGAAAGATGAAAACAACTTCAACAAATTTTCTACAGTGTTATTTACATGAGAGTAGCATTAAGTATAAGTTTGCTCTTTCAAGGGGCTTCACCTAAGGGTGACTAAGTGACAAAAGTATTAAAATGCACTAATTTATAGGTGGTATAATATATTTATTTTTATAATTTATTATATTATTATTTATATATAAATAGTAATATTTATAGGTGGAAAGAAAATAATTTACATAATTCAGAGTCTTTCTTGCCTCACTTAAAATTAAAAAGGAATATTAATACCAAAAACATCATTTCAACCACGGGGTCAGTGTAATTACAACCTAAAAAAGGTTAATAAGGAAATGTTACACCTTCTCCACTTAATTTGCTCATCATGATTCCTTATGTATCAAGTATTAAAGGGTAGGGGAAGGCACTGCTTCTTAAGTAAATCCCATAATCTTATCACCGCATAAGACTAACACCTAGCAAATATCACAATACCCCTTATACCTTCAGTAATTTCATAAGAAATTATCAATGAATGACAATTACATTTGCTAGCTATACTAAACTCAAGATAAACTAAATCATTAGCACTTATAATAGCTATATAGTAGCTATCTATTTTTTAAGTGTATCTTATCTTTAAATAACAAGTAAGCCATTCATGTATTAGAAGTAAGTTACATCTTGGGGGTCAATGGAGTAGAATTTAGTCAAATAGAATAGTACCTTACCTAAAGAAATAGACCCTATGAATTTTCCCCCCAGAAGTTCCAATTCATTTCAATAAACACACCTTATACTACATACCTGGAAAAGAATACAAACAGGAACCTTGCTATAACATGGCCCATAATGATGTAGATTTCAGTAGAATCTGGGTCCACTGTGAGGCTGACTTATCAGTAGTACCAGAAGAAGCTCATTAACAGCAGTCTGACACTCCCACAGCAGGAAACCCAAATAAAGGATTCCAGTGAAGCTCCACTACACTTAAGTGGATGCAAATTGGGTTGGCAGACAAGAACATCATGTAATGAACTACAAAATCCAAACCTCCTTCAGAAATATATCAACAACAATTTCTGTGGTTTATCAGAAGGATATTCCATTTCTGCTCGAATGTCATTGAGACGATGTGATAATTCATTTAGGTCGTCATCTTTGTTCTCATCAAATACTCTCAACTGGATATCAAGTTCATCATTGTCTTTTTCTTTCAGACCCTAATACAAAAAAAAAAAATTTCAAAGGTAAATATGTTTCCAGATAACATTATGTATTTTACCTATCAAAAGGCCATATACAGAACAACTTCATTTCCTGCACCTACGCATGGTAATATTATCTTGATCCAGACACATCATTTCCTAAGAAAAAGTCATTGTAGCTAATTTCTAGGTATCAAAATAAAAGGACATTTTTTACATGTTCCCAAGTTTTCCATATTCAGGTTCAAATATATTTACCTATCAGATTTACAACTGAAAGCCCTGTTCCAGTAAACTACTTCCTACAAACCCATATTTAATGGAATTCTTTTGTCTGGGTACACTAATAAAAGACAGTTAAAAAAAAAACAAACTCGTGCAGTTGGAACAATCACATATACAAATGTAGACCAACTGTATTAAGGACAAATAGAAGGTGACAGATATAGATATAGATATAGATATATAGATATATATTCAAGCACAACGGTCCCAAGTATGGCATGGAAAGTTGTATAAAGGTGTTTTTCCTCCCTTTAAAATCATATTTTGTGATTAAAAAGCAATAAAATAAGATTTTTTTTCTTAAAAGGACATAAATACATATTCTCCTTTACTCCCATTTCATATTCTTTTGAGTAATCACAAAATAGTAATTTGGGCATTAATGTTATTTTTGTAATATGTTACGTACACATACATTATAATCTTTTAATGCTAATCAAAATAATAATAACAAAGCTTTTGAGCATGCCACACTAGAGACTATTGGGTTCAATATATATCACCTGCAATGTCTTTAAATATGTCTTTCCCTTAAGCTGCAGTTTTCAGGACTCAAATCGATTTATCACAACTGAGGATGATCAAAGGTGGTAGAGCCTGTGGGACTAGGGTGTTCTGATTTAAGCTTGAACTCTAAAAGTAACATACAAGGATTCTACAGTTTAAATTAGAGAGAAAAATGAGTGGAATACATTTTGGGGGGAAAACTGTGATTATTCAGTGGAATAAATATAGAGTTAATGGCCACTTTCGTCACTAAAATTGAATACAAAGGTAAAATTTTTCATGACATTTAACAAATTTCATTAAAATGCAACTAATTAAACTATGCTAATTTAGTTTCATAGCATTCGATAAATATTTAGCATTGCCTTTATACATATTCCATATAAAAGATACTAAGTTTTATTTTTAAGTTGTAATTTACTGAGAACTAATTATCCACCTTGATTTTAACAGAATTTACATTGTGATAATAGTGATAATTTGCAAAGCAAAACAAAACAACCTAAATCTGTTGGGTCAGTAATACATGCTAATGTTTTCTATTTTTGAAAATAACCTACTTAGATTTTCTCTAATCTGTGGGATGTTTCACATTGTTATCTTACCATGTCAAACAATATGTTACCAAAGGTTAATGCTACGTAGGACGTGGACTTTTTTTAACAAATTAAAAAGTTACAATCAACATGGAGTTATGGATTTGTAATTAAATTTCCTCCACAAAGAAACAAAGCTTAGGATTAAAATACACTCCATAAAAATGCTTAGCAAAAATACTAAATTTAATATTAAATTTAAACATTAATTAATTGAAACATTACTTGAATACTGAATTAAAATTAAATAGGGTCAGGGCATTAGTGACATAGCAACTGTACTTAAATAAATGATATGATAAATCTTGTAAGATATGGTACTAAGTTATTGAGATAATCAAGAAAACAAAAATTTGTACTTAATGACAGGGATATCTTTTATTATGACATACTAAAACCTCTTGGCAAAAAATACAGATTGCATTATCCAAACTATTTTTTAAATACTTTTCAAAAATATTAATCTTTTGACAATTTTTAACTTTGCAAGCATTGTGCACATACTCTGGCTACGTTAGCTCAGTCTTAATCAAGTACCTTCTATAGATACATTATGCATATAACTTTTTATGATCCTAGTAAATATTCGGTTCGTTTAAAAAAAAAATCTTTCTTCCTTTCCTCCACTGTCTGCTTCCCTGACACAACCAGGAAAACCAAGACCCTTCTGGTAAATAGGCATTGACCTCCAATGCAGTGCCTCAGCTTGAGACTTTTATTTGATACTAATTAAAAAGTCTCTTCCAACTTTTGTTGTTCAGTTGTTTCAGTCATGTCCAGCTCTTTATGACCCCATTTGGGGTTTTCTTGGCAAAGATAATGAAGTGGTTTACAGTTTCCTTCTCCAGCTCATTTTACAGATGAGGAAACTGAGGCAGAGTTAAGTAAATTTCCCAGGGTCACACAACTAGTAAGCATCTGAGGCTGGATTTGAATTCACTAAGATGAGTCTTCCTGACTCTATCCCAATGTGCCACCTAGCTGCCCTCTCTTCCAACTATGGTTAAATTAATTTTAATTTATCTCTCAAACACGAAGTTACTAAAGGGAAAATATAAAGAGTACAAAACAACAGTCACATTGGCCTGTTTTTCCACCATTGTAGAAATTAACTCAAGATATTATTAACAGGAAACAGAGAAGGATTTTATTAAGAAAAAAAATTCTAGAGCCCAATTTCTCTTGAGTATTTCAATCACACTAATATGAAAAAAAAAGGACAAAGGTGTTAGAATGATGGCTGAGAGATTCTTCTTGATTGTCAATCATACTAGTGAAAGTTTCTATGGTCAAAATGTCTTTAAAAACACTCCCATTGAGGAGTGGGAAAAAACCAATGTACAAACATATTTTAATAATTCCATTTTAGAAGTCTCTCAAAATCATTGTGATTTTCAAGAAGCCCAAAGTATCAACTACCTATCAAAGAACCAAAAATTTTATAATGACAAGCTTGAAAAAGTTTCAGCTAGTCTTAAAAGCCAAGAAAACATAACTTTCCCTTGCCCCCAAACATATTCTCCTCACCATTCCCTATACATCTTACCAGCCGTGGCAAAATTGCCAAAGGAGATGAGTGAATTATTTCTAAGGCTGAGACACCAAAATGTACAGGGAAGTAATTGAAGTCACTTGCTGCCATTCAAATATATCCTATCATGGTACTGTATGTCATACCTCATTATCCAGTAGGAACAAGAATAAGGTACACTATAGAAATGAATTTTCTAGACAAAAGAAAACTATCAACCCTTTCAAACATCAAAAGAATTTTTTCTTTTAACCATTCCGGGTGTAAAAATATGCTTCTTATGTATTAAACATTTTCCTGCCACCCTCAATGGCACACAGTGACCATGTCTGAACCTTGTCTAAATGACTTAAGCTCATTATTGTGAACATCTTTAGTCGTCCTATGAAGTGATGGCCTCAGGAGTTCTACAAGTAGAACTGACTGGTTCCTGGATTAAATGGCCCACAAGTGTTAGAATTTGGGGTTTCTATGTCAGTTATTCATCATTTTCCTGTCTCTTCCTTGGCTGGTAGCTGTCAGTTGTCACTTCACTGCTAGAAGTCCTGTAGCACCATCACCCCAAATACCGCCACCATGCCTAATACACACACGCACACACCCTGCCACCTCAAACTTCAAACTGCTTCTAGAATTCTATTTACAATACGAGTTCAAAGACTAAAAATGGATTACAAGGATCTTTATGAATATATAACACAAGCTTTATTATGTGGACTTTACAAAGAATCACATGGCTTTTTCCCTTACTTCCTCAGTTCACCTTAGTTCTAGATAACTGAGGCTGCTGGCTTAGTGACTTCTGGGTAACCTACATTCCTAGAGGCCTCTAACAAGGCCAAGGCCAAGGCCCACTCAGGCTCTCACATCACAGACTTAACAAGGAGAGCCCACAGGCACTCCAGAAGGACCTAAGGAATAAATGTGCTCATTTATTCAGCGCAATCCTATAAAAGAATTTCAAATGATAAAACAAAAAAACCACTTTGAAATGCTAAGATTTTCATTTGAGACAAACTGTCTGTATCAATTAAAAGCTAGAATGTAGTTTTCCAGCAACTTGACTAGATGGATTACCCATATGCTTCTGTTCATCTTTAGAATGAAACTAAACTTAACCTACATAAGAGAATTAGAGCTGAAACAAAGTAAAGGTCTTTTATTTCCTCAGTAGTCAATTCCCAACAAATAAATAGCATTCCAAGCCCAGGAATGGAAAAAGGGAGTCCAATGCTGCAGCCATTATTAACAGGTTTGAATTATCTGATATGTACAGTGGCTATTACAGTAATATTTAGAGGTTTAGCGGCTAAGGCTAAATTATATAATGTCTTGGATCAGAACAAATTGAAGAGGTTATAGTTGATAAGTTAGATTTACCTAAATTTGTTTTTTGCCATGTTTCATCTGGAAAATAAAAACAAATACATCACTTACTGGTAACATTTTCTTAAGTCCAGATCGGAGAAACTCATTTCTTAAATGTATCCGAAAATCAAGTTCATAAGGAGAGGTAACAAGGGCATTTATAAATTGCATGCAGGCAACCTGTAATAAGAAATCAAATTTAATTAAAGAGCAAAGCTAAAAATTAAGAAACTATACACTTAATGCATAAGAAAATTCATCTCTACCTCTACTAAATATTTGTACAACTTAAAAAGCCATAAGAAATGCACAATGAAATTGAAAATATCTACCACTGTAAAGCTTTGGAAATCTGGAGTAGTTTAAAATGGCATCAATTGCTGTAAACTCTAATAGCCAGAATAATTCTGATTTCATTATCAGATATGTACTGTTCGATAATTTTACATGTAATGAATGGTCAACTACAGTCATATGTTTATGCTGAGGACTACAATTCAATCTTAAAGATAATTAAACTCCTTTGGGGAAGCACACACAAACAAAACACTTATGCTTCTCCACTACAGCATGTTAAAAAAATAACGAGTTCTTCCTTCCATTTTCAGTTCCTTTCTCCTAGCCTACTCAATAACAAGGCTTCAATTTTACATTGTGAAAAACAATTTTCTTAGATTTATCAAATAAAGTTATGAAAATTTTCTGAGAAGTACAGAACAATGATAGCATGACATAACCAAATTGCATTACATTCTTTCTAATTTTTGATTATGATATATGTTTGGCCAAGGTATATGTAGCATATTAAATATGTAAGATGAATTAGTTTATTATGGCTGAATAAATGTATGAAAGTGAAATAAAATCATTTAATATGCATGTGACACCAATATTAATGTTTGTTACAAGTAAAGATTTCTCATTAACTACACCAGTTAGAAAATGAGTTTGGCTCACCCACTACCCACACTTAATCCTTCTCTCCTTAAAGTTACCTATTCTAAACAGATTCATCCGCTCTATTCCCCTATACCACCAACTCAAGCCCCGGGAAATTGCAGGACAGGATGGAAGCAACAAAATGCTAATTGCCAGGTGCTCCATATATTATTCCCAAATAGCATTTCTGGAAAATGCCTACTGAAGTCTCAGGCTACTGGCTAATAGTTTAACTGAACAGCTGCACATTTTAATTCATTTATTTTAAAAACAGGCTACCAGTAATATAATGCTAAAAGGGCTAATACACACTTAAAATTTGCAAGGAGACTCCTGGGAAAAAGTAGGTTTGATAGATGTTAACTTCAAGTAGCAAAGGAAACAAACAAATCAATAATTTCTACAGAAAAAAATTTCAGTACCAAATGAAAACTCCCCCCTACAACTTGAATTCCATTCCCCATCACTGTCTAACCAAACAGCTAAAGGAAATATAAGGAGAACAGATTTTGGCTAAAGATGTGCTTATCGGAGATGCAGTCTATTAGTTTAGAGAGCCAGGAAGACCTGGATTCAAATCCTGCTGCTGACACAGATAATAATGGTGTGATTCTGGACAAGTCCTGTAACCTCTGACCCTCCTCTGCAACTCCTTAAAACCCTAAGTTCCAGAATAAGGCGCTATTGTCTACACGGCAGAAGTTTCCACAGCAGAGCTTCACCATTTGGACCAATCACCAGGCCAGGCTAGACTGAACACAAAATGCATAGAGCAACTGCTAGGCTTCAGTGTGGCCACTCTTACCACCGACACCTCACCAAATTCATGTGCTTTTCTGTGCAACTCTTCAGAGAATAATGATAAACTGAAAAATCAACTAAGGTAACATAGATCTCTAAAAACTATATGACTGCAATCATATCATAGAAACGCAAGCGGCAATTATTTCCAAGATTTTGCCGATATAGCTGATGTAATAGGTTCAACAAAGGAATCCCAGAAAAGAAATGTGGGGATAAAAAATGAAAAATTTAGTCAGAAGTGTCAAAATACTAAGACAAATAGCATCGTGCAAAATACCTTGACCTTGGATCAAAATGGATGGTGAAGGCAGAGCTTTTCATTTTATGCCTAGATTGATTTGGCATATACCTTATTATACCATGCCTGTGACCCTGAGTTTTCAAAGCCCATTCTTGGTGGGAACATACCCTCTGGAAGACCCTACCACACGGAACTCCTTTTAAATACAAAACGTGCACACACCTGTCAAAAATGTCGAGGTCAAAAAGGCTTGTCACCAGGAGCAAGCCATTTTTTGAAGTCATAACTATGACTTATGAAAATACCTATGAAAGTTGTAATCAGGGTCAGTGGAGGAAGCATCCACACCAAGGACAGTAGATCCTTGAGGTACTGAAGCAAGGAGATACACTTTCTGACGCAACAGGAACTTGGTAATTTGAGGACAGCCCACCAAAGTCTCCTACTACACAGAGTGCACCTATTAGTGACTGCCTTAATTAAGGTGCAAGTTAACCTTGATATTTATGATAGAAAACCCCAGCTATTCACACACTTGAAATCAGCTGGGAAGTAGCTTTGGATATTGCACATATCCATAACTATATTATCATCATATCTGCCTGAATGAGCCTTATTATGTTATAACTATGACATGACTGAACAAGCCAAAGTACATGTCCAATCCAAAATTAATAGAGAGAAAAGTTGCCATCTGCTGGGATTGTTTTTGCCAGAAGAAATTCTAGCTTAATGGTTTGTATTAATACATTACAAGTAAAGAGAGCATTTGCACCAGAAACAAGTTAATGAGTCCTGCAGCTCTCCACAAATGGAGGTCTGTGGATCAAAGAAGAACTTTCTTTAAAACAAACTTATTCTGTACTGACAGCATGATAGAGAGTAATGTTATTATTATTCACTTCCAAAAGATGGCTAGAATATTACAACAATAGAGTAAAAGCACTTTAGTTCTACATGTTCCTATTGTCATTCCTGTTACAATGGAAACTCCTTGCAAGCAGTAACTGTTCATTCACAGAATCTAACGCAAGGCTTAGAACACAGCAGGGGCTTCAGAAACGTTACCTTGTTAAGAAACTTGGGAGGTTTTTGTTTTTTTAAGACAACTATCAAAAAGGAAGAAGACAGTGAGATATCAATTCGTTACCTAGTGGAAGTTTAAATACAAATGAACACTGAGTGACAGCCTGGTTCTGCAATAGCGGCACCTGCATGATGCCTCAATATAATTTTTATAAACATTGAGGAGAGGAAGCTGAAGGGCCATTTTGCTCCCGTTATCTACTTACACCAATATTCTAGAACTTTCCAGAGTAAAAAGAACAGTAATAAAAGTCACCAGAACAATGTCCATACAAACCTGGCCTATGTAAAAGGAAAAATGTGTGTTAGTCTGAAAGGAACCCTCAGAAATGAACCCAGGCTCCACTCATCCAAAGTTTCTAGTTGAAATTCCCCACGAATGTATGCATTTGACATTTTGCATTTTCTCCGAACAGTTAAACACAATCTTCTTGTAAAATGTCACAGGAATTGACTGACCATCACACCGCGTCTTGCCATAAAACAGTCTAGTAGCAGGCCTCAGCTATGCAGGAGGGAGCTAGCAATCAGCCAGCATAACATTCTCATGGGTGGGGGGCAGCTGAGAAGGAAGATTTCAGAGTGAATGAAAAGCAAAGTCAAGCCTCCAACTGCGTATCTCCTGACTGCTAGTACAGTGTTCTTTCTACAACACAGAAGAGGGGCATCATTTAATAGCATTTCCCCCTTTCAAAGGAGAAAAAGAAATGTTCTTGAAGTATAATTTTGACCATTAAAACACCTGCTTTCAGACATAAATATCCCTTTATACTGTTTTTTTTTAATTACCAAAATATTCTCTCTCAAATCTCTTTAGCTTTTCAAGGGAAAAAAATTACTGAAAAGAGATAGTTGAGCATTTTATGGTAGAAGCAATATCTTCATAGGGCCCTGCCACAGAGGTTGGGCAAGCCTTTCTCAAGGCCTTACGCTCAGAAGACAAGATAAGTTTTTCCTTAAAAGGCATGCAAATGCTCCTTGGAACTAAACTGCCCAGAGGACTAAGGCTCAAATTACTGATGGGCCTTCTTGCTCTGCTAAGTAGAAGACATCAAAGCAACTCTTCTCTTCGGCTTGTGAGCTAGGCACCAGCACAGCCAGGAGAGGGACAGGGCAACTCATTGGACACAATGCTTTAGCCTCACTTAGTGTCCTTTCTGGGCTCTGGCTAAATCAATGCCCTTCTCTTAACTGTAAGATAGTCCAGGAGTGTCTCATTCCATTCCAATTCTGAATGTGAAGCACCAGGGTCTAGCCTACAATCCATATGGAATGATCTTTCATCAGGATTCACATCCAAAATACAACTAAATTTGCAGCATCATGAATAAATGCATTGAGGCGTAGCTATGAATTTTTTTCCCAAACTATTTACTGCTAAAACTAAATTACTTTCTAAATTTTTATATTTAATCAATGACTTCTTACCTCATGCTCAAATTTCTATATGAATCTGCTGTCATACTACATAATCAATACATATATGTACAATATAATTTTGTTCACATATAATTACAAACTAATGGCTACTAGTGTTTTCTCCTCCACTAACCACTTACCCCAAGGTCCCTCATTCTTTCTACATCAATTCTTTTCACTTTTGTATTTGGCCTCAAGGAATGGAGGTGGAGGTGGAGATAAGGACCCCCTGACTCATTTGTAAATTCACTGAAATGAAATGAAAGCAAGAATAATAAATATTTTTTAAACTTATTCAATGGACCCAAGAGGCAGTGATGAGCAAGGCATGGTCTTCCACTCTGAGGGGACAAAAAGAGCTAGAATGTGGATCTAGTTTTCAAGGAAATAACTTCATGCTCTATTCAATACAACAAACGCTTGAGAACCTATTATACATTTGAGGCACACTTCTCAGAAATTGGGATGCAAAGACAAACATTAAACAGAATCTACATTCCAGGAGTTTACATTTAACTGTGCATGGGTGGTGGGGGGGACAGAAAATGTTGATACCTAAAAATATCAGAAAAAGGGAGGTAGGAGAAAATGCTAAAAAATTAGGAAACCAACAGATGAGTTTTGAAAAGGACAGGACCTGAGCTGAACTTGAAGGAAGATAAAGACTCTGGGAGATATATAGAAAGTGAAGGTACATTCCAGACATGGCTGTGTCTGTGGGAATAGAGACAGAAAGGAAGTAGAATATAGAGATCAGTTAAGAGAGTCCAATGTGGCTGGACTGTGGAGTTCATGGAGAGGAGTAATATTAGAGAATGCCTTGAAAGGGAGGTAGAGGCCAGACTGCAGAGCTTGTATTTTATCTTAGAAGCAACAGGGAGGCACCGAATATTTTTGAGCAGAGCAGTAATAATCAGGCCTGTGCCTCAGGAAAATTATTTTGCCAACTTTGTGGAAGACTAGAAGGAGGGACATCAATCAGGAGACTACTACAGTAGCCCAATTAAGAGACAACGAAGACCTAAATTAAGCTAGTGTTTATATAAGAAAGAGAAGGGTACAGACACAAGAGATATTATGAAGGAGAACTGGCAAAATTTGGCAAGAGATTAGATTTGAGGGACGAGGGAGAATGAACAGTGAAGGAGGAGTATAAAGTTTCAGATCTGGGTGAGTGGAAGAAAGGTTGGCCCCTTAATGTTATATAAGAGAAGCTATAAGGATATAGGATTCAATGATATATTGAATCATCATCCTGCAAGACTGAATCATCCTTGGTACTCACATAGACCTCACCATAGTACCTACAGTACATAGAAGGCACTTAATAAATATTTATTGACTACAGAAAGATGAGGAAAGACGCTATTAATCTATTTTCAAATGCAAAGAAGGACAAAGGGATGTGGCTAATATTTAATAATTATAGAAGTATGGATAATTGCATAAATTGATCATTTCTATGGTATAAATATTTGAGAATGTAAATGATGGCTTCTTTTTCTTTTTTTCTGACGTCCTCATTTTATGTTCATAATATTTTAATGAGGAACCTTCACTTCAAAGTTTTCATACTGTCAGATTGAATAATTTATGCTAATTGATAACTATAAAGGTAACATAAGATTTATCTAAAATAATTAATAGTGATAAAGGCAACTTCTAAAAGGTCAATGGAATGAGTGAAAAAGAAATTGTAATTAATGCAAAAGATAAAAGTGAAGCTATGTAAAGAACAGACACATTTCACACAAACAGAAAGGAAATAGTATGAAAGCATTCTAGATTCCCTAATCGTCTCTAGTCTTAAATATTAAATGGCAGTGTTAGAATGAAAGAACTTTGTTTTCAATTGCTTTTATTTTTGTCAATCAGCAAGCATTTATTAAGTGCTTACTATACGCCAGGGATTGTGATAAGTGCTGGGAGTACAAAGATAAAGCAAAATTAGTCCCTGACCCCAAGGAACTTATATTCTAATGGGATAAGCAATATACATAAATATGATTAGTCAATACATATATTTACTAAGCAACTACTGGATACCAGGCAAATACAAATAAAAAGAGAATCCTTGACCCTGAAGGAGTTTATAATCTAATAAAAGATAACACATAAAAGGAAGATGAAAAGGGTAAAGGGTGGGTGGAGTACCAAGGGCATAATGGAGTAATCCAAAGAAGTTCAAAAGTAGTACAGCTTGTGGGAAATGATGAGATGACTGTCCTTGGCTCCCACCTAAAATGGAGATTTCTGAACTCAAAGCTCTGCCCTTGAATTAGAGATCACACAAGCTAAATACACAATTGCTGGAAGATAATCTTAAAGGGGGTGGCACTAGCAGCTAGAAAGATCAGGAAAGGTTCCTTGTCTTAATAGATACCAGAGATGAAACATTAAATAAATGGTTCCAGTGAATGTTAAGATTGAGCAACTAACAGAGATCTTATAGAAATTTAAACATTTGCTCCAATGTATGTGTATACATGTGCATATGTGTCAGTATATGCAGGTCCCTGTGTGTGTTTGTGTGCGTGTGAATAATGCAAGATGTTAGCAGGCAAAGGATGAGCAGGCTTTCAGTAAGACTACAAAACTACACTAAAATGGCTTGAGTATGAACCAAAAAACTTAAAAATACCTATATAACACTATAAAGACATAATCATATAGAGAGATACCAAAATATTTAAATAAAAACTAACTTCACCAGTCAGATTTCTTACTGGCTTTACTTCAGACTTGGCGGAAGCCTGCTGAGACTTAGCTACTGGTCAGGGGCCATGTCTGATGAGGTTCTTGACACGTTTGTTGCCTGGGGACAGTCTGAGATTGAGTGGACTGTGTATGTTAGAAGCGAGCAGGTTTTTGGGGACTCTGACAATAAAGTAATTTGTTCCCATTGCTCCAACTTCTACATTTTATGGAATATGTTCTAATCTTTGTCCTCAAAACTGGAAGACAATTGTCATATTCCACTTCTCCTCTCCCCTCCCCCAGTAAAGACTTCTCTGTAGGGGCAGCTAGGTGGCTCAGTGGATAGAGCACTGGCCCTGGAGTCAGAAGGACCTGAGTTCAAATCTGGCCTCAGACACATAACACTCGCTAGCTGTGTGACTCTGGGCAAGTCACCTAACCCCAACTGCCTCATCAAAAAAAAAAAAAGACTTCTCTTCTTCAGGCTAATAAATGATTTTTAATGAAGCATTTTTATTAGGGCAGGATAGTGTAGGAAAGAGTCAGAAGACTGAGTTCAAGTTGAGTATTTCATTACTTAATAAGCAAATGTATCTGGACAAGTCACAACTTCTTAGCCTCATCAAAGCACTTTGTAAACTGTAAAATGTTATTTTAAAAAATTCATCCATCATTCAGTTACTTCTCTCCTCTTTCTTGAGCTATTATCCAAATATGTAAGAGAAAAATATTAACACTCATGAGATTTTGTATTAAAGGTGAGTTAGAAAGATTTTTCTGAGAAGTTAATAATGTGTTTTAAAGTCCAAAAGAAAGAGGTATATAGCTGTTATTTTAAAATGTAATTACTGCTATATTTTAACAGAATGACTTCCCAAGACTGCAATAACATTTTGAGAATTCTCAAGATGCTACAGAAATAGAGAAGCCACTCAGTTAAAATACAGCACTGATTACTTTCTTTTAAACAACAGAGCTGTGCACACTGCCTTTTCCTTGGTCCTTGTAGTGTGTTCATCATCACAGGCAGGGCTCTTAGACATCACCATTCCCTCATTTTCAGGATGAGGCCGAAAGAGGTAAAGTGATTAGGCAAGGGAGAAGGAAAATAGCTTCATTATTAAGAAAGAGAAGAAAAATTGGTCCTGTAAATAGGGCCCCAAAGAAGAGAGATGAGGAGACATGCTTCTCTACATTACATGGTCACTACTAGGACTGTGCCACAAAGAGATCCAAGAAAGCGTGTAAAGGACTCCTATGCAGAACAGTTGGGGTGGTAGTGAAGCTCATGAACTCAACGAGATAATGTAAGAAATGATGAAAGGGATGCTTTTAGAGAAACCTGAGAAGACTTTCATGAAATGATGGGGAATGAAGTGAGCAGGACCTGGAGAACAGGTGATATAATACTATTAAGCATAACAACCTTGAAAGACTTAAGAACTCTGATCAATGCAATTCCGGAGGACCGATGATGAAGCATGCTATCTACTTTCTGACTAAAGGATAATGGATTCCAGATGGGAAATAAGGCACATTTTTGAACACGACAAATGCAGGAATTTATTTTGAATATGCATGTCTGCTACAAGGGTTTTTGTTTTTTCATCTGGGGAGGAACAGTTCTTGGGAAGAAGAAAAAATGATTTTTTTGTTCACTGAAAACAAAATAAAAAGAAAGATTAGAATAAAAACCTGGCCTCTAAACCTGACTCTAGAAGCTGTTCTGTTGTTTTCAACTATCTCTGACTCTTCATGACCCCATCTGCTGTTTACTTGGATACTGGAGTGGTTTGCCATTTCCTTCTCCAGTTCATTTTACAGATGAGGAAACTGAGATAAACAGGGTGAAGTGACTTGCCCAGAGTCACACAGCTTGTAAGTGACTGAGGTCAGATATGAACTCAGGAAGATATATCTTCCTGATTCCAAGCCTGTCACTCTATCTACTGTGCCACCCAGCTGCCCTGCTACTTGCTACCTGGTACAAACTAAGGCAGATAACTTAGATGCTCTGAGACTCAGAATCTTGTTATAAAATAAGGGGCTTGGACTTCAAAATTCCTTTTAAATCCAAATCTCCAATGCATTATACCTTTCACTCAGTGTTGCATTCTAAATAGTGTATTATTTTTAATCTGAGGGTAGAAACTGTTTTCATTGGTTTTTGTTTGTTTGTTTGTTTGTTTGTTTTTATCCCAAGTGCCTGGCAGGCAGTAAGTAGGCCTTTCTGAAATGGTGCTGAGTTGAACTGAAGCAGTACTTTAAATAAATGGCTAGATGGTCAACAAGGCTCCTAGATTTGGCTCTTAGACAGTCATGGCTCTGTGTACACTGGCCTAAAAATAAATACATAAATAAAACTCATACCTTCTTTATTTTTACATGAAGTCAATGCTACTAAGTGTTGTTTTTGTTTTATAATCATTAAAACCTGCTACAGCTTTTGAATTAAGATTCAAGCTTTTAATCAGGGTAAATGACAAGGACAGGTCATGGTTTGAGAAGCCAGAGCTATACCTGGATCCAAATCTTTCCATTTCAGAGACATCATTCCCACTTTGCCCTTTTCCAGTAGGGATTAGCACCTGACGCCCTTTACGTGTGGGAGAAGGAGTTGGCAGATTCAGTTTCAAAAGGGCATGATTTACGTTATAAAAAGAAGAAAAAAAAACTGTCAAGAGCCCCAAGTCTCTGGAGTTCAGCTGATGGGGTAATCAACTGAATAATGCAGACTTATCTTTGCAATACCATTTCCAAGAGCCACAAAGAATGTGTACTGGGAGAAACTAGAGAAGGCATCTTTGCCTCCATTTTCTGTAAACAGCTTTTTTATGTCTAAGTGGACACTGGGTTTCTATGAATTTACATTGATCTCTTTAGACGACTCCTTCTTTTCCTAATCAGATATGTTTCTCTTTATGTGGTCAGCATTCCATTAGGAAAAGCCCAAGGAAGGATAAAAAACTTCCACCTCCTGCCCTACCCCCAGTTGATTTTCCATGTAGACTTTAAGTCCATGGAATTGCGCCTGTTCTTATGAATCCTCTACAACTTCACTTCCTCAAAAGTCTAGGATGCGTTTCAGACTATGCCCAGCTTTCTTTTTCTCCATCACTAATTCTTTGATACAGTAGTTACTGCCAGATAAAATTACCATTATATGTACTTCAAAAATCAATTCTTCCTTGTTGTTAAGAATTAGAAAGGAAACTAAGGGGGTACTCATGAATTAGGGAATAAGTGAAGGAATTATGGTATATGAATGTAATAAAATAATATTCTGCTCTACCTGGGGAGATTTGGATGAAGTTAAATCAGAGGGAAGCAAGAAGAACCAGGAGAACATTTATTACAATAACAAGGACAGCGTAAAGACAAACAACTTTGAAAGACTTAAGGGTTGCAATCAATGCAGTGACCAACCACAAGTCCACAGCCCATGTCTTGACAGGGTAGGGTTGGATTCAAGATGCACATACACATCTTTGGGCACAGAAAATGTAGGAATTACTTTTTTTTGCTTGTCTAACCCTATTTGTTATGAGGATTTTGTTTTTCTTTTTTTTTTTCTTCTAAATGGAAGAAGGATGGGAGATAAAATAAATGCTTATTAACTGAAAAATAAATAAGCAAACACATGAAAAGAGAATTCTATCCAGGAAAGCAGAAAGTGACTTTCCAATCACATTCATTCAGTGTCCTACCACATTAGATACCAGTGCATGTGATGAATAATGCCAGAATCCAGCTCCCAAATTAGATTTAAGACTTTTTTTAATAAAAAAAAATACTTTCCAAATAATTATGCAATAGAATCCCATACAAATTTTTCTGAGGGTTTGAAAGATCATGAAATTTAGAGGGCTATGTAACAGCACACAATCACAGAGTTTTTTAAAAGCTCCTCCTAAGAGCATATTTATAAGTATAGTTTCTAAACACTACAGATAACATCTCTCTAATTTAATAAGATACAGCTGAACTAAAGAGTATTTCCCCCTAAAAGTCACCTAAGACATTTATAATAATTTCACTTGTGCCAGTAGTAGTTTACAAAGTACCCTTGAAGGAAAAGATAATATTGTTGGTAGAGTGAAGACTTATGTTACTTGAGAAAGGAAAATTCATTCCTCTGTCTACTTAAAGAAAAAACGGTTACTACTATTTGCTGTTGGAAAAAAATAATAAAAGAAAAGCCGTGTTGTATTTTCTCCCATCAGCTAATCAATTCTTAAAAACTTAAATAATTTAACAATAGCAAATGATAGTACATCCCTCAACGCACTTAGACCATGGGGCACACAAAACCACACTAATGCCTTTAGGAGAGAGATAACTACCAAGATATCGTTAATCAAATGGGCTGTTTATGAAAAACAGCTAGGAAAAAGCAATTCTCATCTTCAGCCTATGTTCCCAGCCAAGCAAGATTTTTTTAGGCTGGTCTACATGAAGCTCTGCCATGAAACTGGAACCAAAGACTTGATTACATCCAGTAATTCCATCTACTGAGATAGGAAGATTCCAGGAGTCTATGGATGGCACAAAGAAAATCTGTACTTTTTTGATCAATAATCAGCCCAACTGTTACATTCACAATAACCTCTGATGTTGCATAAGATTGAATACTTTATATCATAAATAAAATGTTCATCTTTTATAATAACATGACTTTTACTTTCAACACTGCATTCTATTTTAAAGGTGCAAAAAATGATGCTGGAAATATGCCAAATGATGAACTTAATATAAGTGAATGAGCTACATGAGAAAAGGCAAAACCCACCTGTAACTGCAAGGCTTCATGGTTTTCCAGTCCTTCTACAATTGGTGAAAATCGTTCTTTATTGTTTCTTTCAGCTGCTGTAGTGATAGCTCCTAAAAGTTTGTCTAGACTGATGGGGAAAATAATAAGAAAAACAATAAAAAAGATAAAAATACTACATTATCAAATTATCAATATGGCTTTCCTTTTTCAGTCTTCCATTTTCTTTCCCTTTGCTTATATTTGTAAACCCCATTAATGCTTTAAAAATGTGTTACTGTGACACATTTCTAATAAAATACAACTGATTAAATTTTAAATTATGACTACTTCCTCAAATTGAAAATGAGATCAAATGAATATCTTTGGGGAAAGTCCTTAATGATGCTAATATAGCCATATTTACGTGATAAATATTCTAATTCCAATCATTTCCTTCTTTATCTTACTTCTTACACCTAAGTGAAATTAACATCTATTTAACAACAAATTTAACACAACATTACACCTATTGTTGATACTAGTTAATGCCAATAGGAACAGGCCATGTTTTATGAATGAGCTCTGTGAAAAAGTCAACATGGAAACCAAAAAGCAATGCTAACAATATTGACATTCTTTTACAATGGAGCAGAAAATAATACCTAACTCGAAAGCTCAGATAAGAAGGAAACATGCCTATTATTAGTCTAATACAGATCAAATTATCTCAACAAAAATTAGCTTCCTCCCATGATTTCATCTTTGACAGTTATAATTTATCAAACTGAGGACTAAATTGTAACATTTTATCCCTTTTTAAAGACAATTTGCTTTCATGCAGCCTATTATTCTTCCCAAAAGATTTCTGAAATGAGTATCAAATGACATCAAATGATTTTAGGATAGGTTCTCTTTTAAAGACTAATAAAACCCTGACATATTAAGAGGCTGCTCCTTTGGTAGACAGAACCTGCCATTTTATACTGTGATACTGTTCTGACATAAAATACAATTAAGTCTGAGATCATGGTTTACCATCTGCTCCTTAAAATTTTGGTTTCTCCTAAGCCAGAATTCAATGACTTTAAAACTGCTGACCATTCCTTTTGCTAACAGAGATGGAAAAGGAGTAGTCTTCTTGTATCATTCTTAAACCTGGTAATTACACACACAAGTAAGGAACATCCAAAGCAAGACTGAGAGGTGGGACAGCTAGCTGGACCACCTAACATAAAACGGAATCTGCAAAGTCTGACTTCTCAGTTTGTGTATTTCATGGAAATTTCAATTTACAACACAAAAGCCCCCATACAAAGGATGCTAACCAATTCTAGTATGGACTGGAATGTCTCATTCTAGGCAGACATTTAGCACAGTGACCTCAAAACCAACTTCCTTAAGTAGGTAAGTAAGCACAGCCTTTTCCTTCTTAAATACGTAAGAGGCACTGGGCCTTCACAGATGACACATGGCACAAGTCTGTAAGTTTAAGAACCTAGAGCAAATAACTGATTCAGTAGAGAGCAGACAAGTTCTAGCTCCCTAACCCCTAACCCTTCTTTTGCTACCATATAAAGAAAACAAGGACTCAACAACAAGAAAACAAAACCACCACCTAATCTAATGAACAGATGAACAACTGATATGTTTTTGTTTTTCGTTTTTCTTTCAAATGGCTGTTTGGCATATAAAGTAGGCATAAATAACGTGTTTTCTTTGGAAATCTCACTTTCAATAAGAGCTTCACCATTCAGATTTTATCTTTAACATTCTACTAACAAAGAAAAAGTAAGTGCTAAAATGTAAAATAGGCAAGATAAATGTTATCCACAAATTCCCTAAAGTTTTGCAGTGTTTTCAGTGTAAGTCTTTTAGTAATAGAAAAACATAGTTTTAATTAATTTTGCAACATTTTTCTTCTGAGAAGCAAACAACAGTATTACTCACATATTATCTTCTCCAACAATGCAAATAGCAGAAAGTATTTTTACTATTTCCGTCATCATGTTGGGCTGTCTAGGGTCAATTGCCCTTGCTAGCAATAAAAGGCTTCTTTCATCACCTAGAATTCTTTGCAACCCAAACTATCAAAAAAAAAAGGAGAAAAATAACAGTAAATTAAAGGGGATGTAGATCACTGTGCAGTCATCATTTTTATAGAGAGAATATATTTAAGCCAAAAAATAAAACTACTGCTTTTCACTGACGCCCACATGATACTTCTAAAAGGGAATTGTGAAATAATTATGTTCTTTTCACAGGGTCAGAGCTTTAGATCTAGAAGGGATCCTTAGAGGACAATGAATCAGATCCCCTCATTTTACATATGAGGAGACTGAAGTACAGAGTAGCTAAGTGACTTGTACCAGGTCACACAACTAGTAAATATCTGAGCCAGAATTTGAACTCAGGTCTTCCTGATTCCACCAAGCTATGTTGCCTCTTGGAATTTATTATTATTTTTCTTTGAAAGGTCATATCTTCTATAACTACCATTCAGGTATGATCTCCATTAGATTGTTCTAATAATCACAAATAATTTGTAGTATTCCTGCTTCAAAGAACTAGTAAGGCAGATGTATATTGACAAGAATTTTTAGGAGTCATTCTACTCATATCATTGAGTATGTCAGTGGATGTCTGAAATTCAAAGTTAAAATCATCAGTAAAAAACATAGTAGAGGACTTTGTGGACTTCTGGGAGCCAAGATGATGGAGTAAGAAGAAAGTCTCTCTCACCCTCCCTTACTGACCTCTGAAAGCCCAAAAAATTACCCCAGGAAAAAACCTTGAACAGCTGAGAAAGCAGAAAGATGGGGTGCAGCAGTCTTGTAGCCCAGGAAGCTTGAGGGATTAACAGAAAAGGCCCCTCTTGTTCTGGGAGAGGGGGAGCAGTATAGGACAGGAGGCATCCCAGCAAGACAGCAGAAAGCCTACAGCAAGCCCCACCCCAGCAAACCAGGGGAAGATCCTGAACCCCAGGGTGGTGGAGCAGGCAAGCGTCAACACCAGGACCCCCCAAGTGCCTCAGCATAAGCAGGGGAACCGGTAAACACCAGCTCAGAAAACTACCACATATGCCAGCATTCTCCAGTAGCCAAATCTCCCAGTACTTCAGTAGAACTCCAAGATGGCAGACATCCTCCAGCAGACAAACATTCGAGTACTTTAAAGAAGCCCAGGTGAGTAGGTGTCGTCTAGGGGCCAGACTCCCTATCCCCCGCTCCCAGCTCCAGTTCTTCTGACCCCAGCCCAGTACCAGGTAAGCTGCCAGACCTCTACAGCCCCCAGCTGCCAGCACTTCAGACCCCAGCATGCAAAGTCAGTGACCAGATCCCAGGCTCCTACCACAAGAAGCTTGGGTCAGTGCCCCCCCACCACATTCCAGCAGGAGAGCTCAACTTTAAAAGTCATGAAATAGGAAAACACCATGAGCAAAAAGGAGAAATGGACAATGATGATAGATTTTTATTATGGGGACAGGGAAGATCAAGGCACAAATTCAGAAGAGGACGACATTGTTAATATACCCACATTCAAAACCTCAAAGGGGAATATGAACTGGTCTCAAGCCCAAAAAGCCTTCTTGGAGCTCAAGAAGGATTTTAAAAGTCAAATAAGAGAGGCAGAAGAAAAATTGGGGAAAAAAATGAGGGGTATGCAATAGAGAATCAATAGCTTGAAAAAAGAAAGACAAAAATTGACTGCAGAAAACAAGTCCTTAAAAAATACAATTGGCCAAATGGAAAAAAAGTACACTGAAGAAATGAACTTAAAAAGTAGAATTGGACAAATGGAAAAGGAGGCACAAAAACACATTGAAGAGAAGAACTTCTTGTACTATAAGACATAACCAAAAGGAAAGATTTAGGGAAACATGGGAAGATTTGGATAACAGAGTTCATGAAGTAAGCAGAACCAGAAGAACAATTTACATATTCATATTACAACACTGGGACGGTGGCATGTAGTGATAGCAATGGATAGAAAAAAAAAGAGAATCAATGAAACATTCAAAAATACATAGAACAGAAAAACTTTCAGAAGGAGTCATAGACAAGAAGAACAGCATTAGAACTACCATATTACACCACAAAAAAAAAAAAAACATTTTGTATGTAGTATATTCTTGGTTTCATATGCCATCCTCTTTCTGTCTTTATACATAGATATGTTCATGCTTGTTAAAGACTGATAAGTTCATAATAAAAAATTATTAAAAAAGAAATTGAAAGGCTGTTTTGTATAGCACCTAATAGCCAAAGAAGCAATAAAGTATGTGCATCTTTCCATAATTCTGTATTATGCTAAAAATTATGAAATACAAGGAAATAACTCCTGGGTTTTCTCAAGTACCAAAGCTGACTAGGTTAAGTGAGGCAGGATACCATTTTCCTTCATTTCTTAGGCATAACTGTATATGTATATTTTTTTCAAGAAGATTCTCCAAAAGTACGGTTGTCATAAGACTGAAGATGTAATTTTTTAAAGATCTGAACCACAAAATATGTCTAAGGCTTTACATACAATGCTATACTTCTTCATAGAGGCCAACACTGTGCTGTGAAGCCCAATCTAAGCACTACAGTGTTCAGCAATGACTTCACATACAGATCATTTGAAGTAAGGAAACAGAGAAAGTAAAAAAAGGAAATGGAGAAGCCAAGTAGCAAGACAGAAGGCACAGTAAAGGGGAAGATGAAGGGAGAAAAATACAGGTAAAAATGAATGAGTCACTGGCAGTTACTGAAGTTAAAGTAAGTGTTTTAAAGAAAATTAGAATTCAGAAAGAAAATCATTTAATTTTCCAATGATTTGTTCTTTCAATAGTATAAGCATAATCCAAAAAAGGTGATATTCAAATTTCTAATTTAAAAACTAAAACTTCACATTACAACATATATCATAACATGACATAATTAAGACAATCCAAGCAGTTTCTTAGGGTATCAGCACAACAGGTCTTGGCTAAATGAAAAGCATTTCTTAAAGATTTTTCAGGCCAGACCTGAGATTTCATTGGTATGGGGAATTCCCAGTGAGGAAATACCCTCTACCAGTTCTGGGCAACACTTGCCTTAGAGAGCTGCCTGAGGCACTGAGAAGCTAAGTGACTTGCCCAGGGTGACATGAGCAATAGATGTATGAAATAGAACTTGCATCCATGTCTTTCTGAAAGTGAGACTACTTCTCTATTCACTATAGCATTCTGCCTTTGGGGTGAATTTAGTAGGGGAACAGGGAGAAGAGGCACACAGGGAAGACAGGCATGGATGGGTTGACCATTGCATTACTGGAAGGAATATCTGCATCAAGGAGGTCAAAAATCGATCTGAAGATTTGAGTTAAAACAAAACTGAGCACATAGTAACTGGGAAAACACCGGTATGCCTCAACTTCAAATGGACTCCACTTGGCATCATGTCAGACAAATGGATGTTTCTATAAAACATTCAAACTCTAAGAAAAGGTCATATATGTCAACATAACTTTTTAAAGGGAAAAAAAGCTCCAGAAAGGGACATAGCACTAATTTTCTGATATGAATAACTTTTATTGATTAAATCTATCCAGGAATCCCAAAGACTGGAGAGATTTGGCAACAGTCAGAGCAAGTGATGAAAACCAGAACTCCCTGTCCAGACTTCTCTGGGCCAAAAAGAATGCATTTTTAATGTAATCAGCTACTGGCTGAACACAGAGGAACAAGGGCACCCAAATATAGACAGAATGGTGCTTTCTTTATCATGAATTTTGATATGATTATGCCAAAGCATACAGTAGAGTTGAGCAAACTATTTTGTAATCATGACAGGCCTCCTGGAAAAGGCTATAAGGAGGATCAAGTAGCATTTTGCTACCCAGGGTTATGAAAGGTCCATTAGTAACCTAACAGTAGAGAAATTCTGTGCTCAGCTGGGATTTCTCATTTCTTTGCAATTGTCTTTGTTGGCAGAGTGGTCTTAATACTTACAAAAAAAAAATCTGTGCTTTTTATGAACACTGCTTACAGATTATTTAAATGGACTATCTTATTGCATTAGTTATTAATAGTTATATTTCACACTTGGCAAGTTCATTGTTATCACTACAATTATTTATTTCTATTAAGCATTTTGAGATTATTAAAACACCATCTGAAGGGAATTAAGTAATTAAATGAATTAGTCAATGATATTTCACCTATAGGCATAGAGAGCAAATAGTTTCCAAGCCAATAACTTTAAAATGGCCTGTGGAAAAAGAAACAAATTATATTTCTCTTTCAAACTACTAAAAGTCTAGACTATTTTTAAAAAGACAAATATTTCTTTTAAATTCATTAAGCAATGAAAATGTAATTTGCATTGGACATACACATGGAATCACCACTCACTCCAGCTCCTCCCTCCCCAAATCTTCTAGAAATATTCTTTCCAAGCAAGGACCCATTAACTCACTGCCATCAATTTAATATCTGAAACAGGGAAGTATTAAGGCAGTGATGGTCCTGACAAATGAGCCAACAGAAAATATAAGGATCCATAAACTTTGATTTGCTTCTCCCCATCCTCCACCCCCCCACACCTCATGAAGTCATAAACAAAAAGCTGGGTCTAGAAATATTACTGGCTATACATTTTATTTTTGCACAAATATTAACTCATTATTATAAAAAGGATTATCTAAAATGAGAGTACCACAGATTCATTTATGTATGCCACTTGATAACATATGTCCTTTAAAAATGAAACATTAATTACATTTTGGTCAAAGTATAACTTTAAAAAGGGAAAAAACTAAACTAAATTTGTAACAAAGCACAGTACATAGGACCCTTTTTATCTGTGCATATTGGTGTGTATCAAAATGCTTTAAGGAAGACACATGAAGAGAAATAGCTGTGGATGTAAATTAATCTTACCTTGTTATTCATAAATGCTCTCAGGCATTGAATAAGTTTATGCTGATTCTTCTTGTCAATACTTTCTTGCCTAAACGTAAAAAAGAAATACTTTATACTGCTTTCTAAAAATTTCTCCATTGGTAATTTTTTAAAATATGTTTTCTTACTGTTTTTTATCCAGAAGCTTCTCTAATAGATCCAACAAGACTCCAAGACCTTCATGGCCAAAGTTGTTAACCCAGCTGTAAGACAAACAAAATCAAAAAGTAAACAACCACATATAGAAATAACAACTTGAAATAAAGTCAGGATTTTAAATGAGAGGATGCTGAATTGTGTTTGAATATTTTTCCACCTTCATTTTATATCAACTTCAAACATAATTTTTTATGGATTAATAAATCTAAAATATTCTCAATTAAAAAGTACCATGAGAGTGCTTTGAATTTTTTTTTTCAAACACATAGATAAGCAAGGGTTTTAAAATTGAAATTATATCACTCTGAAAATTTTGAAAATTATGTTTAAAAAGGCACTGGAAAATCATGATACTAGCAAAATATTCACATGAAAATGATCCCAAGACAGTTCGATGAATACATAAAAGGGTATCATGTGGGAAATAATTACAAGAGATAAACATGTGAAAGTGGTTAAGGAGCAATACTTTTAAAAATAAATGAAATCTCCACAAATACATTTTTAGAATTACTTCTAAAGGATGGTACAGGTAAAAATGATTCATTTTATGAAATATTTAATACTACCCAATACTATTCCTTTAATTTGTTCTAAATTATGCTAAAGCAGTTGCTGCAAGGGTAAATTTCAGAACTTTTTACATTTTAAGATTCTCTTCGTGGCCTAATCAAAATAAAGAAATACTTTTAAGAAAGAAGACATTTTGTTTTGCCAACTCTGATCATTATAAAAACATAGAATGTAACAGCTGGTAGGAGCCAGAGAGCATCTAGTTCAACCCATATATTGAAAAATCACATCTAAAATATGCCTTCTGGAGGATCACCTAGCCTTTGCTTGCAGACATCTATTGGAGGGGAACCTTCTATTTCCTAATGAAACCCATTCCACTTCTGGATTCCTAAATGCCATGTTTGCTTGTTTTCTTTATCATGTCTATATTCATCCCTTTTTGATACCTTCTGCCTGCTTCTTACACATTATGACACATTACTGGGCTGAATCTCCCATTCCCCCGCCCTCCACCTGGGTTCTGAGTCAGAAAACTTGACGGAAGAGTAGAGACTGGGGGGTGCCATACCCAATAGAAAAAAAAAAAAAGATGACTTCCACTGTAAAAACAGGTAACTTTGAAAGACTTAAGAACCCTGATCAAGACAATGAGTATTCACGATTCCAGAAGACTAGTGATAAATTATGCTACCTACTTTCTGACAGAGAGGTGATGGACTCAGAGTGTACAAGAAAACATATTTTTAGATATGCCCAATGTAGGAATTTGTTTTGGTTGTATATTTGTTAAATGGACTTTGTTTCTCTTTCCTTTTTTTCAGTAGGAAGTGGGGAAATAAGAGAAAAACCAGACTTTTGTCAACTGAAAAAAAAAATTAAATTAAACAAATTTTAATAGGTGACATTATGGGAGGGAACTCACAAACAAATGAGATCATGAATCCATTTGAACATGTGAGAAGCATAGCAGAGGGGACAGAGGTCAGGTCTTGGCATCAGGATTACCTGGGCTCAAGCTATACCTTTAACATAGAATGGCTGTGTGACTTTGGTCAAGTCACTTAACTGGAAGCTCCCTGCTATAGGCAGCAATGAAGTCACAGGTTGATACTACACTTACATATAGAGACATACACAGATGCACACAATCAACCCTCGAATCTATGCCTTCAAATCCTATTCAACTCTTGTCCATGTTCTCTCAAAAGGTCCATCTTCCTTATTATTTTCTCAACAACACCACAGTACCACCAAAGCTCTATGGTTATCATCATGTGATCGGGCCATCTTCTTTTTCTAACATACAATTCTTTGCTGTCTTTTCTTCTTTTTCTTCTTTGGAATTCCTCACTGGTTCTATGTTCCAGCCTTGTCACATCCACCAAGTGCCTCTCCATTGCTCTCTGTATTATATTTGTTTTTAGTTCTTCAGAGGCACTGGTGATACAGTTCTCACTGCCATATCATAATAGTAATAAAATGTTAGTATTGATAAGATAGGCCTTTGTTTTCATAGGAAACATGGAATCAATAAAAAACCTTTGCAATTTTTGGAAAGCAATCCAGTCTGCTTCCCTCCTCTTGTTCATTGCTGGGCCAAAGCATTACCTATCCATACTATCTATGGCAGATATAGGTACTGTGAAACAATTTCCATACACTGGTCATCCAAATAAATACATGTTGAAAGAGGAAAACAAGCACTCTTCATTTACTTGGTCATTCTCATGTAGGTAGATAGGAAAACCTCCTGAGTGACTCCAGCTCTCTTTGAAGAGGCTCTATAATGTTCAGGAGCTAATGCAAGCAGCACAATTCCATCAACAAGCAGAAGCACTTTCACAGAGAATCCAACTGTAATCCAGTCTCTGCACCCAGATCTCTTCCATCTTTCTGGTGAATATACAGCTCCATATTCGATGTTCTCCCCCCACCCATATTTATTATCAGAAGGTCACTGAACAGAAGGATTTGTGTTATGTATTCCAAGGAACGCTGAATGATTTCGATTTATGAATAGACAATACCTTGTAAAAGGGCCTATGAGACAGTTTCATCCTAAGCACAATGGGAGAGAGAGAAAGAATGATCTAGAAGACATTTCTGTATATGGTATATATCTCTCCAGATCACATGTAAGGTCCTCAAGGGCAAAGGCCATGGTATCTTCTGTCTTTGCATCTTTAGTGTCAGGCATACAGAAAGTGCTTAGCAAAAGCTTCCTGAATGAATCAGTGATTACCTATCACGAATAAGATTTAGGACAAGGTATTTAAGACATGTCTTCCCTCTGATAAGTGGCCTGTTTCATTAGACAACACAGTTGAATGAGATCAAAAAGCAGATATGAAACTGGGGTCTGGGGTCGAAGTGGAGACAGAAATAGATCTACCTCAAGGTTGGTACTAGAGCCATTAGTAGAATCAAAAACAGAATTTGAAAGAGAAAGAGAGAACAAGAAAAGGGACAAGTAAGGAGAAAGAGTTAGTTTATTAAGAGATTTTCTTGCTTCAACTGTTCTAGCTTACACAATTGTCATTGTAAAATTTTATTCCACTAAGCACCAGAGGTCAATAATATATACATACATCAAAGGTGACACAGAGATACCCAAGAAACATAAGTCAAGTCATCATTGTTGTTTATTTGTTTCAGTCATGTTTGACTCTTTGTGACCCCATTTGGGGTCTTCTTGGCCAAGAAACTGGAGTGGTTTGCTAGATAAGGAAACTGAGGCAAACAGGATGAAGTGATTTGCCCGGGGGCATACAGCTAGTAAATGTCTAAGTCCAGATTTGAACTCAGGAATATGAGTTGTGGCCAGTTTGGACACATCACACCCAACACTGTCCTGATCAAACAAGGATGATATAGACAAGGAACTGGCAGAGGCATCCAAGCCAATTCCTGCTAACCAGTTCCACACATCTAGGTACTTCCCACTCTCACATCCTACCAAATGCCTTCTGCTGTGTAATAACAGAAAACTTCAAAAAATGTCAGCTCTTTAAATGAAGGAACAATAACTTATTTATAGTTTAATCTTTTAAGCAGACTAGCTCAGAGTTTGGCACATAGTAAGTACTCAAATGTTTGTTGAATTCACATAAGATAAGAAAAATTCATTTGGATTACAGGAGATTAAAATAGTTTGCACCAACAAAATTAACACAATTAGAATAAACAGGCAAGCAGTAAATTGGGGAGAAAATCTTTACATCAAATATCTCTGATATTTAGGGTCTGATATCTTATATATATATACATATATATATATATATATATGTATGTATGTATGTATGTATGTATGTATGTATAAGTAGCTAACAGAAATAATTAAGACCAAAAGCCATTCCTCAATAGAGAGGTAATCAAAGGATATGAACAAATAGTTCTTAAAAGAAATGTACATTATTAATCACATGAAAAGTTGGTCCTAGTACAAATCAAAAGCACTCTGAGATTAAATCTCACATCCAGTAAAATAGCAACGATGAAAAAAAAAAAGAAATCCATGTCGGCGAGATTATGGAAATACAGGCACAGTAATTCACCTGGTAAAGTTGTAAACTGGTCCAATCACTCTGGAAAGCAAATTGGAACTATACTAAAAAAGAGATTATAATGTCCACACCTTTTGCCTCAGAGATGCTCCTGCTGCCCTACACCTGAATCAAGTCAATAACAGAAATAAAAGTTCAGTATACATCAAAGTATTTATTCACAGCAAAACTTTTTGTGATAGCAAAGAACTGAAACAAAAGTAGATGCCCATCAACTGAGGAATGGCTAAGCCAGCTGTGATACAAGAACATAAAAGACCTGAAATGAACTGGAAGAAAAAATCAATATGAAGAACTCAGAAACATGGGCAGATTGATACAAATTGATGAAATTAAAGTAAGCTTAACCAGAAAAACAATAACCTCAATGACTGAAATACTGCAAATATAAAGAACACTGAGAATATAACAATTAAAATGCTGTTAAATTATAATGACCAAGCTTGGCCCCCAAAAATTAGACCTGAAAATACACCTTCCTCTTTTTTTTTCCCATAAGTAGAGAACTTGTAGGTATGGAATGCCAAATATGTTAGACTCAGTTGAAATGATTGTTTTGCTAAGCTTTTTTTCTCTTTAAAAATCTTTTTATTGTACTTTTTAAAAACAAGTAATGACTCTATGAGTAAATGACGGGCAAAGGCCATATCAAGAAATTTAGGTGATGCAAAGACAAATTATAACAATAAAATGTTAACATATATATTTGTTGAATGTGTATAATTATTTAGTCTGTCTCAGCAGACAGGATGCACCTTGAGGACATATTGTGTTCCCCTCAAAGCTTAAGATAAGTAAGAGCTTGATAAATGCTTGTTGAACTAAATTTGCTGATTTGAGATGATAAACAATGAGATGACAATTTGCACTTTGCCCCTGGCTTTCAGGGATTTAAAATACTTCATAAATACAACATGATAAAGATCAGGGTCCAGCCGGGTAAATATTTAGAATCCCTATCTAGAGATCAAAGTACTGATTCCTTTTGCAGACCACAATTATTAACACTATCTAATTCAAATCTAATGAAAGCACAGGTTACATTCCAAGTAGAGACATAAAACCTTCATCAAACATCAGTCAGAAAAAGGAGAAACTCCCTCAGTAAATAAAAACAACTCAAACATTAAGAGCAACCAATTACAGCCCCAAGATACAGAAAAACATATGAGACAAATTCTGCTTGAATTTCCATAATGGAAATGAGGGGAAAAATCATTATGGCATTGTAATGATAACTGGCAGAAAACTACTGTCCAATTGCAGTGTGGAGGAATCAAGCCCAGTAAGATATTTTCTCCAAAGATTTCGAGATAATCATTTTGGTGGTGGCAGAAGAATAAAAGGCCATTAGAGCTAAGCATAACTTACTGTATTTAATCACCCAGAAAAACGTAGAGGAGATCATTACAACCAGATAAACTTGATGTCAAACTGAGAATCCTAAGAATTCCAGATAGAAGTGTATATAGTATATCCCTCAATATCTACTAAGCATTTAGTACTCAAATAATTTGTCACTTTCCTGATTTTTATACTTTAATATCTTAATGCCAAATTAGACTCACCTCTTCCAACCATGAGTAACTAGAGAAAATTGGGTGTTTCCTTCTTCATTGCTGCATATTTTGATAACACAGCACAGTTTTCATTTATTGGCTTGCAAAGAACAAATGAAAAAGCATTAAGTGCTTTCCATATGCCAGGGACATTGCTCCATGCTTGAGGATTCAAAAACAAAAATTAAAAAGTACTTGTTCTCAAGAAGTCACTCTACCTACAGAGTTTCATTCTCTTTGAATCAGCCTTTTGCTTAGACAGCATTTTATGTACCTCTTTCTAAGTGTGCCATAAGTTACCCAATCTTTCTTTTTTGAAAAACAACTTCATATATTTTTAGTATTCTTTTCTTTTTAAGTGTTGAGTTCCAAATTCTCTCTCCCTCCCCTCTTCCACCCACTGAGAAAACAAACAATACTATATCGATTATACATATGAAATCATGCAAAATATATCTCCATATTAGCCATATTTTTTAAAAAGCATGAAAAATAAAGTGAGAAAATTATACTTCGATTTGCACTCAAAGTTAATCAGTTCTCATTCCCCCCAGAGAGCATGTTTTCAACATGAGTTCTTTGGAACTGTCTTGGATCTGATCCGAGCAGCCAGTACTAATCAGAGTAGCCTGTCTTTCACAGCCAATCATCATTACAACACTGTTATTACTATGCACAATGATCTCCTGGTTCTTCCCACTTCACTTCTCATTAATTCATATAGGTCTGGCCATGTTTTTTGAAATGACCTCCATCATCATTTCTTATAGCACAACAGTATTTCATAACAATCATACACCACAATTGGTTCAGCCATTCCCCAAATGAAGAGCATCCCCTCAGTTTCTAATTCTTTGCTACCATAAAAAGAGCTGTTCTAAATATTTTTGTATATATAGGTCCCTTTCCTTTTCCTTTGATCTCTTTGGGATACAAACTAGTAGTGGTATTGCTGGGTCAAAAAGTATGTACAATTTTACAGCCCTTTGGGCATAGTTCTAAATTATATTCCATAATGGTGGGACCAGTTTACCACTCCACCAAAAGTTCATTAGTATACCTATTTTTCCTCTCATCCTCTCTAGCATTTGTCATTTCTGATAGGTATGAGCTGGTACCTCAGAGTTGCTTTAATTTTCATTTCTCTAATCAATAGTTATTTAAAGCATATTTTCATATAATTATAGGTAGCTTTGATATCTTCTTCTGAAAACTGCCTGTTCATATTCTTTGATCATTGATCAACTGGGGAATGTTCTTATTTTTATAAATTTGACTCAGTTCTACACTTAGTATATATTAGAGAAATGAGGCCTTTTCAAAGAAACTTGCTGTAAAAAAATTTTTATACCATTTCATTACTATCGTACTTTTTATCAAAATAGAGTTTCCCTGATTATCTCTTCTAATTAGGTCTACTTTTGCTTTTCCTTTGTCTAATGTCATGACTGTTACCCCTGCTTTTTTTTTACTTGAGTTTCTTCTCTCTGAACCAATTACAATGAAAGTAAGATTTAAGCACTGCCCACCACTTCACCATTTCCCCCTCCATTGTGAAATCTCTTGCATGCCTCTTTTACATGAGGAAATATTTCCCATTCTGTCTCTCCCTTCCCCCTTCTCACAGCACATCCCTCTTTCTTAACCCTTCATTTGGGGGAGGGGGGAGGAAACCATTCCAACATATTCAATTCACAGCCATGCCCTCTCTATCTATGTAAACTCCTTTTAACTACCCTAATAATAATAAAGTTCCTAAGATTTACATGTATTATCTTCCCATACAGGAATGTAACCAGTTTAGCTTTATTGAGTCCTTTATGATTATTCTTTTATGTTTACCTTTTCATGCATTTCAAGGCTTATGTTTGAATGTCAAATTTTCTATTTAGCTCTGGTCTTTGCATCAGGAATGCTTGAAAGCCCTCTATTTAACTAAATATCCATTTTTCCCCTGAAGGATAACACTCAATTTTGCTGTGTAGGTGATACTTGGTAGTAATCCTAGATCCTTTGCCCTCTGAAATAGCATACCCCAAGCCCTCCACTCCTTTAATGTGGAAACTACTAAATCTTATGTGATCCTGACTGCAGCTCCACAATATTTGAACTGTTTGTCTCTGGCTGCTTGAAGTATTTTCTCTTTGACCTGGGAGGTCTGGAATTTGGCTATAATCTTCATGGGAATTTTCATTTTTGGATCTCTTTCGTGAAGTGATTGATGGATTCTTTTAATTTCTATTTTACCCTCTGGTTCTAGGATATCAGGGTAGTTTTCCTTGATAATTTTTAAAAATATGATCTCTAGGCTTTTTCTTTGATCATGGATTTTAAGCAATCCCATTATTCTTAAATTATCTATCTGTGATCTATCTTCCGGGCCAGTTATTTTTCCTTTTTTTTTTTTCCATTTTCTTCTATTTTTTCATGATTTTGACTTGGTTTTATTATTTCTTTATGTCTCATGGAATTATTAGCTTTCACTTGCCCAATTCTAATTTTAAGGAAATATTTTCTTCAATGAGCTTTTGTACTTCTATCTTCATTTGGTCAATTCTGCTTTTAAGGAGTTCCCTACAGTGGATTTTTGTGCCTCTTCTACCATTAGGCCAATTCTGTTTTTTAAGGTATTATTTTCTTCAGTATTATTGTGTCTCTTTTACCAACCTATTAATTCTTTTCCCGTAATTTTCTTGCATCACTCATTTCTTTCTCTAATTTTTCCTCTACAACTCTTATCTCTTTCTTTAACTCTTCCTGGAATTCTTCTCGTGCTTGCTTCCAATTAGCAATTTCCTTTGAAGCTTTTTTTTTTGGGGGGGGAGAGCTGTTTTCACTGTGTTGTATTCTTCCGAGTTTAGTCATCTTCCCTACCACCTAAAAGGTTTTTATGATCATTTTGTTGTTGCTGTTGTTTGCTCATTTTTCCAGCCTATTTCTTCACTTTGAACTTTATGTTAAAGTTGGGCTCTGCTCACCTGGCTGTGAGGAGGCATCGTCCCAAACATCACGCTTTTCTGTGCTGCTTTTTTCAGGGCTTGTGCTACGGACCTCCAAGTTTTTAGTGTTTGCAAGGTGGTGTGGTGCTAGGAGAGGTGTGGTCACTGCTCTCTTGGTCTGTGCTCTAGTCTTTACCCAGCAAGGGCCTCTGGCCCCCCTGCAGCTACAAGCATTAGTGCTCTCTTTGCCTTAGAACTGTAACCAGGGTCCCTGCTCCCTTGTGACAAACTCCAGTACTCCTCTCCTCCCTGGAACTGTGACCCAGAACTTCACATGAGGAATAGAATGGCCAATCAGTTCCAGTTGCACTCAGTGCTAGCAAAGGGTCCCTGTAATTGCCTTCTGAGCAATTGTTCAATCCCTTTGCCATCTCTGGACTGAGAGAACCTGAACATGCTGGTGTGGCCACTACACCTGCTGCTGCATGTGTGACCTTCAGGACAGGCCTCTGAGACGGCACAGACTTCTCCTGATGACCTCTTAAGTTTTCTTAGGCCAGAAAAATGTCTCACTCCAACCTTCGGTTAGTTCTGCTGTTCCAAAATTTAATTTGAGGAGTTATTTAATGCTGTTTTAAAAGTTATGTTGGCAGAGCTGCCCCTAATCCACCATCTCGGCTCCATCTTGACCTATCTTTCTTGAAAAGAAGAGTCTGTACATGATTTAATCCTTTCTTTGAAGACTCACAATGATAATTATGAATGTCAATTATCTTCCCATGTTATAGACACAGATTCAGTAGCTGACGTGGGCCACAACATTAAATGGTTGCTGATCAAAGCAATAGTCTAAAAACTGCTTTCTTGAAAAATTCCTGATGCCATCTTGTTGTCTGGCTATCTGATTTCTTTCTAATAAAGGTAGAATGATGCCTGTGTCCCATGGAGCTGTAGAAGAGAGCTGTCTTTCTGCAATATTAATTACTGATTCAAAGGTTGCAGCAATTTTCCCTCTAGAAAATCATCACTTAGTTCTGTTGCTATCTACGTCTTTTGGGACATGTGCAATGGCTTTGAAAACTATAATACAATGAAAAGCCTGAGTCACTCAGTCACCAAAGGCTTTCTTTTAAGGGCACAGGGTTTAATTATTGCTTGATCTCCCACAAAATTTACCTGTAAAAACTGATGTTACTTTTCAATGAATTTGTTTTTGGATAAGTCACATTATTGCTGATATCACAGAGCTTATTATGAGCTACTGGATTTTGTTGTTATAGTCTTTTAAAGCTATCATGGATTTTGCCCTGAAACCACAATTAAGAAGTGACAAAACAACAACTTCCAACTAAGTCTCTACCTCTACATCCAGAGCTCTCACCACAATACTAAGCTGAGACTGATTTGTCTCTCATATTCCAAGCAAAAAGAATGATCACAAAATATTTTCACATGTACATGAATGCTTTAAACTAGAAAGTTCTCATAAACTTTCATAGGCTTTGTTATAATTTTTAAGAGGATAATTTATCCTGAATAATCTGACCAAAAATAAAAACCAACACTTAATAAAAGTGTCTGAAAAGTTATTTATCTTAAAAAAATCAACAAAAATATTCTCCCATTCAAACTTCAAAAGTCTACAAAGAAAAAGACATCTTTCATTTTCTGTTGCCTTGAATGGTTCATGAGAGGTCAACTATTTGCCCAAAGACCAGGGAATCAGATACAATATTTTCTCTAGGTAATGCTGACGTAAAAACAACTTGAAAATTGAAAGACGTAGAGGGTTAGATAGATGCAGATTTGTTCATTACATTGTACTATTAACAAAAAATCTCCCCACAAAATTGTTGCATAACCATTCAGGAAGTTTTCCTTCCTTCTGTTTTTAAATGGATTTAAAACACAGAATTTCCATAAGGAATTCTGTGAGCTATAAGGCAACTGAGCTCATATAAAGAAAGGTAACATTGGTCATATTATCCCTTTGTCACTGTTTGTATAGGTCTAAAGACAAAAATAAGGGATCTGTGTTCTATACAAAGGACTATCTATCTAATGTTATTTCTATTCTGATGTGTAATCTCACATTTACAACCCAAATCACTGGAACATCAAATAAAACAAATGAGATTCGAAGATTCTTGAAGGATTTAGAAAGGCATTAAATTACAAAACACAAACCTGTTAACTTCAAGAAAAAAGTCTTTGGCCTTTCTTTTTGGATATAAAATTATAATTAAATTTATTAATTAAACAGTATAAAATACATGAAAATGCCCATATATATGTAAAAACATATAACTGGATTAAGGCAACTGAGGACATCTGAATCTAATTCTCATCATGTCTCAGTTAACCAGAATGAAAATTAAGAAGTGTAGGCAATACAAAACAATAAATAATCTAAAATAATCAAGGGCATGTGTTTGAATCATGAGTCTGCCACCTAAAACACTGAACCAAAGAGGCAAATATGAATAGTACTACCAGCTACTTTAAAGAGATTTAAATAACAAAATCAATTTCACAATTTTCTGATGATAGGATGGTTTACTCAGAAAACCCTAGAGAATCCAAAAGGAGAGGTGCAGTCACTGCTCTCCTGCCTGTGCAGGTCTCTCTTTTGTTCCTTGGAATTGTGACCAAGGTCCCTGCTGCCTTGTGGCCACAAGCTCTGCTGTTCTAGTACTTCACTTCAACCCAGATCCACGTAGAGTCTTGCACCCAGTGATAGTGAAGGGTTCCCCAACCTCCTTTTTCCCAGTTGTTTAGCCCCCTTACTATCAGTGGACTGAGAGCTTCAGAAACTGATGCTGCCCCAGCTGCCGTGGCTGATTCAGTTGCCCTAAAGCCTGCTGTTGTTTTGCTGAGCTGTGCCCTACACTAGTGCAGCCTACCTCAGACTGCACTCCACTCTGACTCCCATAAAGTAGACCTTTCCTGCCAACCTTTTAAGTTGTCTTAGATTGTAAAATTGTTTCATCCTGTCCTTCTATGGGTTCTGCTGTTCAGAGTTCACTTTGAGACATCTTTTAAAGTTGTTTGGAGGGGAATGTGGGAGAGTTCAGGCAAGTTCCTGCCTTTTCTGTGCCATCTTGGCTCTATCCCCATGCCCCAATTTGGGTTTTTCTTGGCAAAAGTACTGGAGTAGTTTGCCATTTCCTTCTCCAGTTCATTTTACAAATGCAGAAGGTCACAAAGCTAGTAAGTGTCTGAGGCCAAATTTGAATTCAGGTCTTCCTGACTCCAAGCCCAGTGCTCTCTCCACTGTACCACCCAGCTGTAATTGGTGATATAAGATTGGAATTGACAGAACCTAGAGATGGAGATCTCTGTGTGTGTGTGTGTGTGTGTACGTGCCCATGTATAATCTTTATCCTTATAAAGAATAAGAAAGATAATCAAGCTGAAGGGAACTAACTGAGAGAAAAGAGAGTACAGTAATAAAAGAGTCTAGGACAAAAATAAGAAGGCCCAAGAGAATATCCTAGAGGATAACTAGAGTTAGAGACAAAATATAGATATTGGTCCACAAAACTAGACCAAGGGGGAACAATCAGAATTTAGGAGGAGAAACAATAGAGGAAACTACCCAGAAAGTCCAGAGAGCACACAAAATCCAGGGTGGGCTGTGGAAGGGGATCTGTACTTAGCATTCCAAGGTAAAGAGCTACTATAAGTTCTAGGATGAAAGAAGGAAGTTCAGAATCAAATAGCAGTAGTGTGACTCCAACTCCAGGAACAGAGTAGGGTCTCAGTTCCAGCTTCTAGCTGATTTTAAAGTCTGCAGAGGAATAACCAGGGCAGAAATCCCAGACAAAAAAGGGAGCTTCTGTTATTAAAAAGCAGCAGGGCTTCCCAGCTGTCTCATAGCGGGTGTGTTAAGTAGTAGTGTACCATTACTCAACCCCAACCCTACGTCAAAAATTTGAAAAGCACAGAACTGGGACAGGAGAGAAACAATTAGACTTTAACTTGGATTAGACCACTTTGGGAACTAAGAAAGGCCTGCAGGTCCCCGGCTTGAGTTGTCTCTGAGATCCTAGAATAATACAATATTAAATACCACAAGAAAAACACAACAGGACCAGTCAAGATCTTCCTTCCAGAAGTACCAAGAGTCTGGCCCTAACACCAAGTCTAAAGTCAGTAAGTAGGTTTGAAGAACGAGCGAACTAAAAAAGCTACCATGGTGACAAGGAGGCTCAAGACACAAACCCTGAAGAAGAGTATGATTCCAAGACATCTACAATAAAAGTCTCAAAGAAAAATACAGCTTGTGCACAAATTCAAATAGAATTCCTGGAAGAGATGAAGTAAGAGTTAAAAAACATTTTATCAATAAAATAAGAGCCCTAGAGGGAAAAAAAATGGAAAAGAAATAAGAGCTATGAAAGGAAGAATTATCAAGAGAATTAACAGCTTGGCATAAAAGCTTGCCTGAGCAATAAACTTCCAGAAAATTAAAATGGACCAAAGAGAAGTAAATGACTCCATTAAGACAATGAGAAAAATTAAAATAAAGTCATAAGAAGAAAAAAAGAAGAAAATATAAGGTATCTCATGCAAAAACAATTGACCTGGAAAACACAGAGAAAAAACATCTAAGAATCACAGAAATATCTGAATATCATGAGCCCCTCAAAAGAGCCTAGACATTGTATTTGAAAAAAAAATTTAAGTAAACCATGATTCCAAGAGGACTAATGATCAAACATGCTAATAAATAGGTGAGGGACTCAATGCAGAATAAGACAGATATTTATATAGATATGACCAATGCAAAAATTTGTTTTGCTTAACTATTCATGTATGTATCAAGGGTTTTGTTTTTCTTTGACTCAGGAGGGAGAGGGAAGAGATGTTGTAAGAGGACAAATTTTTTTTCTCATTGAAACAAATAAAAGATAATTAAAAATTTAAAAGTGCTTTGAAGTTGAAATCGCTACTTTAAAAAAGAAAGCCAAGGGAGCAGAAAATAATCAACCCATTTGACCAAATGTATTAATTATCAAATGGTGGTAATACATGTAGAAAATTCTATAAAATCTTGTTCCAAATTCACATAAGTAATGCTTGTATTTTATATGTAAATTTCAATTGCAGAAAAGAATTTAAATGTTTGTCTCCTGGATCCCTTACAACCTCTTTGATTGTCAGGGCCCAAGTATAAAATCCAAAGGGATTAAGCTAGAATCCCAGTCAAAACTTTGGAGTCATTCACAAGGAGGTGCCAACAAGATAAATCAGAGTATAATCAGACTATATAAACCAGTTCTGCAGGCGAGGCAGAGGGAGGAGGGGGGAGAGAAATAAAAACAAAGTTAGCCCAGGTCTTCTTAATAGAAAACTGAAAAGCTAGTGTGTAGCTTAGAGGTCAATAAATCAGTCTGGAAGTGATCCCAGAGAAGATTCAGATCCTATTCCCCAGGTCTTTATTTGAATCTGCTCAGAGATGCCCTGCCATACCACCAAGTGGAAATGTGTACTTTATTGCTGAGAAACTTGGCTACGTCACGTAAACAAAACTCTTGAAAGCTGTTCATGACTTAGGGCTTCAAATGAAAGGAGCCCACTCACACCTTGGTTTCCGGCGGCTCCTGGCAAAGTATATCATGGTGAGTAGTCAAGGTTTATCAAAGCACTGCATAAGAGAATAAATTCACAAGAAAAAATTCTTCAATGGAGCAAAATAAAGAACCCAGAAATAGAACCCAATGAACATAAAAGCTTAATATTTGAATAAAAATATACAAAAGTTCCAAACAATGTAATTATCAATTTTGACTTCAGAGGACTGATAACGAAGCATACATCCCCTCTGTTGGTTGACAGATGAGGGATTACGGAAGTGGGATGATGTATATATCCTCAGACACGCTCAATTAGTCAGTTTGTTTGGATTAATGGCATATCTTTGTTTTAAGAGAGAAGCTTATTTGGGAGCAGTACAGGGAAAGAACAATGATGTGAAAATATTGATACATTCCTTCTTTTTAAAACTGACCTATTAGATTTAGGTTATTTGAAAAGTAACAAAGACCCTGGCTCTTCTAGTAGCTAGCTGGAATAACCAATAACTTCAAACACTGGGCCTCAGTTTCTTTATTTGTAGAATCAAGTAGCCAAAGTAGATGATTTCCATTGGATTCTGACTGCATGATGTATCTCTCAAATGCTTGACTTTCTGTCATGTGTTATTCAGACACTTTAAACATGTAACAGATACACATTCTTCCTCATTCTACATCTGTATCTGCCCTCCTGACTTTCCTGACCCTCTATCCTTATACTTATATTCCTTTCTCAGCTACATTCAGGATCTTCTCTACCAGGCCTCAGAAACCTCTTGACTCTGGAAGCTACTCCAGCCCCGGAATTCACACACTGGAACTACCCTCAGCCCCTGTGGCCCCTCTGTCTGATTGGATGGCACCTTCCCAGAACTTCCACTTAAGGAAAATGATCAGGCCAGCTACATCTCATTTCTCTCCAATTTACACTTGGATCTTTTCTACCATGCCTGCTGGCCTCTACCATCTGCTCCCTTCCAGCTTCCGTTTACATATTGTCTTTCCCCACTAAAATATAAGCTCCTTGAGGGCAGGGACTATCTTTCTGTCTACTAGTATTTGTATTCCCAGTCTTTGGCACATAATAAACTTTTAATAAAAGATTGTTGATTATAGACTAACTACCTGGATTGGTGAGTTATGACATAATTATCTAACATCATTTGATCAGATGCTCATTTGATCCACCTAGACCTCTAAGCAATGACCATCCACATTATTTCCACTGTACTCATGGTATACAGAATGTAACTTTGGTTAAACAGAATTACTAGATAACATATTATTAATAAAGTAACATTAACATGGATGAAGAAGCAAGATATTGCATTGCAAGAAAAAATAAATGTGCTTCTTCAAAAAAATGATGGATATCTGTGAATGGATGGAGTCAGAGAAATAAAACAAAAGTATGGACTACTGCTATTGTCAGACCTCTCAAACTTGCCCTAGTGACTGCAATCTTTTCACTTGGTGATACTGATATTGAGACTTCTTTTCCCTTCGAAGATGATGTAGCCAAGAGCATATTTAGCTCCAGGCTGAAAACATTTTGTATAACTTAAAAACTATAGAAATATTAATTCCCCTTATTATTATTTTTGCTGTTGTTCAGTTGTTTCATTTGTGTCTGACTCTTTGTGACCCCATCTGGGGTTTTCTTGGAAGATATGTTGGAGTGGTTTGCCATTTCCTTCTCCAGCTCCTTTTACAGATAAGGAAACTGAGCAAACAGGGTGAAATGACTTGCCCAGAGTCACATAGCTAATAATTGTCTGAGGCCAGATTTGAACTCAGGTCTTCCTGACACCAGGCCTGGCACTCTATCCACTGAGCTACCTAGTTGCCCATATTATTATACTGATTAGTTATCAGTTCCATTACTTCCTTTAGATCAGGGACTTGAAGACTGGATTAGAGCAACTGAGGAGCTACCTAATGTTTTTCAAAGAAAGTTTTTAGCCTTTTTTTTTAAATTTAGCTTGATTTACTAGGCTCAAACTAAAGAGAAAAAAAATCTCATAACAATATGTTACTCGGGGGGTGGGGAACAAAAAGAAAAAAAAATTATCCAAGTTTCCAAAGTGTCAAGTATATCACCACTGATTACTCAAGTGCTGAAATCAGGATTTTAAAAGGTATCAATAAATATCTAAATATTTAAAAATGCATTTCTGATTTCCCAAAGGAAAAGGAATTGTCAAGTAAACAAGGAATTGTCAAGGGCATGGTACTGGGTGGGGCTATGAAACTCCCTGGAAAGCAGCCCAAATGTGTTTACTTGTAGTAGAAAAAAAGATGAAAAAAATCCTTCCAGGTAGGTACGAGTACAATATTTTAGGGAGTAGATTCTTCTGAATCTCCTTTTCTATCCTCACAAGTACCTTTTATGTATCTTTACACTAGCTCTTATTCTTTCATCTCACTTTAAAGTGTTTATTCACCAAGGTTCTGTCCTCTGCCCTCTCCCCTTTTCTTCCCTTCTATGGTACCTTGACAATCTCATTCACTGCAATGGCTTCAAGTATGACTCATCAATCTTATTTTTTTCCCCAAGAGCTAATCTCTCCTAACTTTACAACATACAACTCCAACTGCCACTCTCCCAATTGCGACTTCAAAAGAAGGGCATCTGTTTGTCCCTAAGTGTTTGGCTGTAATGTAAAGTATATATGGGTGAGTAGTATGAGAAAAGGCTCCAAAAGTAGGTCAGAATTATATTATGAAGGGCCCTAAATGCCAGGATCAGGAGTTTATGTTTCTGTTCTAGGCAATAGGGAACCACTGAATTGTTTTAATTAGCAGAGTTATATGATCAAATTAGTACTTAGAGATCAGAAGGGTAACTCCACTAATACCTTTCAACCTTCCCAGGCCAAAATATCCCTCCCTGGTCACCATTCCTCTGCATATGCTGTCCTTCTACCGGGCAGGGTTGCTTTCTTTGTCTGTTTGTTTTAAATATTTGTAACCCCAGTACTTAGAACACTGCCTAACACAGAGTAAGCATTTAACAAATGCTTTTTAATTCATTCATTCAAAGATTTTTATTAAGGCTTTCCCCCATTCAACAGATCCTAAATAAGGCCATCCTCGAAACACATAATGAGAAATGGTTCCAAAAGTCATTTTCAATAAAAGGAAAAAAGAGCAAAAATGGAATATATGCTCAATGTTGATAACTATGATACTAAAGGGTAGAAAAGAACAACTATTCTGGGTTTTGTTTTTGAAAAGAGAGAATGAACTGCACATCTAGGAAGCAGATTAAATGAAAATGCCAAAGGGCAAAAATGAGATCGAACAAACTACATTCGTATTCTCTGAAAGTGCAGACTTTGGTACACATTTCCTTTTCCTCAGATCAGATAGTCATTTCATTTTAGGAAATTGGGATTGTCCTATAAGTAAGCTTCTCTATTACTTTATGATAAAAAGGAAAATCTTTTACATAAATTCTCGAGGATTTTATTCTATCTCACTTAACCAATTACCTCGAAGTAAACCAATATACGAACTACAAGTAAAGGAAAGCAAACAGCAATTTTTATCAACGTGTTGTCAGAAAAAGGTTGGTTACTAATGGATTTCCAAGGTAAACAATAGTTGGACTATGGCCTGCTCAAATAACAATCATATTTTCTTTTCGATGTAAACAAATCCCATGGTAAAGAAAAAACAAAACAATGAGGCAAACAAACCTTTCCATTCATTTCCAGACTACGCTGCCTGATAAACCTGGTAAACCTCTTTATTCCCCCTCCTACCAAAAACCAGACTGGACTCCTGTGACTCTCAGATCTAACAGGGCAAGCCTTCCTACTTTATCTAATACATACTACAACATTTTATATTTTGACAAAATTATATCAAATAAAATATTTATCACCCTTTGCCTGATGGAGGAATTTTTGAAGAAAAGCTTTTTGTTGTTGTTGTTGTTCTTTTTAATTTTGTAGGTAATTGGGGTTAAGTGACTTGCCCAGGGTCACACAGCTAGTAAGTGCCAAGTGTTTGGTCAAAGGCCGGATTTGAACTCAGGTCCTCCTGACTTCAGGGCCGGTGCTCTATGCACTGCGACACCTAGCTGCCCCAAAGAAAAGCATTTTTAAAAATTTTAATAAGTATTACAACAGCCTACTTCATGATATCTTGGGCCAAAGTGGAAAAAACACTTCAAAGGTCAAGTAAGTTTGAAAATAAGATAACCATCTAAGAAAGTCAATCTAAGGGTACACATAGTAAAAGTTTCCTAGAATGTCTTTTAAGGCATCAGCTTTGAAAACCTTACTCAGGATTTCATATACACAAAAATTCTAGAATCATACACAGGACCTAAAAAAGCTCATCACAAGAAGTAACTGCAAACAGTAGTGCAACAGTCAGACCAATGAGCATTTATTAAGTGCCTATAAGATGCCAAACATCGTGGAAGTGTCTGAAGATACAAAGAAAATCCAAAAATAAATGCAAAAACAAAAAATATTCCTACTCTCAAAGACCTTAAGCTCTAATAGGAAATTCAATATGCAACCAGCTATGTGCAAAATATATATGTGTATATATGTGTGTGTGTGTGTGTGTGTGTGTGTGTGTGTGTGTGTGTGTGTGTGTGTGTGTGTATAGTGGAAGTAATTATCAGAGAGAAGGTATTAAGATTAAGGAAGGCCAGAGAAGCTAGGAGGCAGAGATGAGGAGAAAAAGGACAGCCAAGACAAGTGCCTGGAGTCAGGAGATGGTATGTCTTGTGAGAGGAACAGTAAGGAGGCCAGTGCCACAGGACTGCAGACTGGAACATTTTAATATTGATATTGTCAATGTAGTTTGCTTTAATTTTACATTAATAAATCATACAGTGGAACTCTGCACATGTACTTTTAAAACAGAAAGTTTACCAGAGACATGTTAAATTTTATAGTCCAAGACTGCCCAGATCCCACATACCTAATATGCTGGCAGAAGCCTAAAATTCACAACAGACTGAACAAAGATCAAGAAATTATAGCAAATGATCTCTTCTGTCCTTGAATCGCACCAAAAAAATCATCATGACCCCATGCGGAATAGAAAAGGGAGTTAGCCCAAAAAGCTAGTGCCAGGCCAAGCAAACAAGTGGGCAGCCTCCCAGCACAACTGGAGGCAGGCCAAAGACACATGGAGCCTGCAGGTCTCAGTTTTCAGAAGTAGCAATCGCAGAGGGCTACTGGGAGAAAGAATCACAAGGATCAGAAAGTCCCAAGCTGGGCAGAAATCCTCAGGGTTGTCTGAAACCCATAGTGGGAACCTTGGAAGCAGCAATCAATGGCACGCAGTAGAATTCAGGACTAAGGAACTGGGCTAAGAGTTCCCTAACACTGTGTCCTAAAATAGCATAGAGAACCCTGAAGATCCAGTGCTCAAGGCTTCAACAACCCCGAGGGGCCTACCCCAAGGAGGCAGAGATCAGTATAGGAAACTCACTCCAAAATCTATCTCTATCCAACAACTGAAAAAGATCAAGTCAGACCAGAAACTGACTGGTGACCTGAGATGACATCAATCAGGGCCAATAATCTCGCCCAAAAGCACGGCAGGAAGCAGAGTCTAGTCCTGACACAAATCCCAAATTTAGGAATGGAAGGTGGAGATTTAAGTAAACCTAAGATGACAATGATCAGTTTTTTAAAAAATTACTGTAGATCTGGACATCCCCCCTCCGTAACAACAGTAAGCAGAACCTCAAAGTGGGGGAGCAGTATTTTTCACAAGTACTACTTGAATAGCTAGAAGAAATAAAGCAAGAGATTTTAAAAATGAAATAAAAACACTAGAAGAAAAAAGTAGGAGAATAAATAGTTGAGAAGAAAAAGAGATAAACTTTACTCAAGTAAGGAACTCCATGAAAGCTAGACTAGACCAAAGGAAAAAAATCAATGACTCTATAGGAAATGAAGAAATATTAAAACAAAATTAAAAGACTGAAAAATAAAAGGAAAAGTAAGATCTGTTATCAAAAGCAAGTAGCTTGGAAAACAGGTCAAGGAGAGATCGTTAGACCATTTAAGAATCACTGGACTCCTCCCAAAAAGACCAGGATACTCTATTTCAAGGGATCAAAAACAAAAACAGCCCAGATCTACTAGAAGCAGGGGGTAAATAGGAACAGAAAGAATCCATTGAACAAAACGCTAAAGAGAAACGTTCCAGGAATGTCATAAATGAAAATCCTGAACTTTTACATCAAAGAAAAAATATTGCAAGCATCCAGAAAGAAGTAGGTCAAGTACTAAGGAATCAGGATCAGGATCACATAAGATTTGGCAGCTTCTGTTATAAATGAGAGATGTTAGAAGATAATATTTCAAAATAACCCAAAAGATAAAGGTTGAGAACCCATAATAACACATTCTGTAAAGCCGAGTAGAATTCTACGGGGGTGAGATCTTTCATGGAATGGAGGACTTTCAAGCATTTCTGATGAAAAGAGGAGAGCTGAGTAGAAACTGTGAAAAGCTAACACAAGAGTCAAAGAGAAACCTGCAAGGTTAAGTTGACTTGAGCAAGTGGGAGGAGATTTATGCTAATGAATTATTAATAGTTTAGAGGATGGAGTGAACAATTATTCCCAGAGAATTTTATGTCTCCAAAAGGTACTGAGGAAATTAAAGAAGGAAAACAGAAGACCTAGGGGAAGATTCCAATCGGGGGAATCCACTATACTTCCTCAGAGAGCTCATTCCAATTTTAGACAGATCCAATCGTTAAGAACTTTGTCTGGTTGGACTACCCAGGTATAAGACTCTTAAGATCAAGCTTTTGACTGTTCTGTGGTCATTCTTTCCGTTTGTAGTATTGTGGTCGCTTTGAATGTTATCAATTTACAAAGAATAAGCATGGCTCCAAAGGACAGATTTGAAAAGACACCTTGCTACCACACACTTTTGTAAAGGTGGGAGGTTCACAGATGTGCTATATTCCACATATTTTCAACTTTTTCAATGTACTTAGTTTTATTGTTGGTTTTTTCTCTCTTCATTTTTTTTCTTCTTAAAAATATTATTGATTGTAGGAGATGGCTCTTTGGGAGGTGAGAGGGCAATGCTTGGGGAAATTTTGATGATTAAAAAAGCAAAAGATATAAATAACAATGCATTTTTTTAAATTAAGCTTTGGCATACAGGGAATTCTCAATCTGAGTACTCTGCTAGCTTATCTCCGTTTATTTTCCTTCACAAAGAGTTCATCTCTGTACCATCATCTCAAAGAGAGTCTTGAAATCTCCCCAACCCACCTCTTCAATCCAGAGGAAAATCTACATGGCATATACAGACATTGTAATGCAGATGCCTGTAATTCTGCCCACTGATAGGACCTGAAGTTTTGAAAAAAAAAAACTAAAAACAGATTTATTAAAATGAATACAGGAGGCCTGTCCATTGGAGACTCAAAGTCAACTGCTGGATTAACTTTGGAAGTATTAACTATAACGCACCCCTTGTTAGCAATTCCCTACAGGCATACGCGTAAAGAGGGAGCTTTTAAATGAATTGAGGTTCATGTTGGTAAGTCTTATGATGACATAAAGATCAAATTTATCAGGAATTTAATGCTATGCAAATTACCATTTTTTTAGCTAAGATTCTTAAATACTTATTACTTAAAATCAACTTATTTGATGCAATCTTTTTTCTTGTTGATCCGAAAGTGTGCAGTACTTTAAATGATCCAAAACGGCTCCCTGACATTAAAATTTTTCTTTTGAACCCCAATGCTGTATGGTTGGGAATCAATTTCCAACGACATAAAAACAATAATAACCAGCATTTAAATAGCACCTACTGTGTGCCAGGCACTGTGCTAAGCACTTTATCTCATTTGATCATCACAAAACCCTGGGAAGTAGGTGCTATTATTATCCCCATTTCAGAGATGAGGAAATTGAGGCAAACTGAGATTAAGCGACTTGCCCAAGGTCATACATCTAGTGTCTGAGAATGGATGTAAATTCAGGTTTCTTCCTGATTCCAGGCCCTGAACTCTATCTACTGAGCCACCTAGCTGCCTCTATCGTGAGTGTCTCAAAAAGCAACTACTGAAGCATATTAACAGTGATGACTTCCATATGTGATGCAATGTTAAAGTGAAAGCAAGAGCCAAGTGCCACACTGGTACCCCTGGATGTTGACAGATTTGGCACTTGTTTCCAGGATGCTGAATAAAATTCTCTATGTTGACCCTAGGGAAGGAGAGGAACAAGAATTGGACAAAATGAGAAGGTATGGGAGAGGTTGCTATTTCCGAACCAATGGAAAAAGCATCTCCATACATGGGATCACACTGGCTGTATGTCCAGAGCTCTGCATGACCAGCCTAACTGTGGTCCGAAGTGAAGTGCTGCTGCAGCATATGCTGGAAGAAACACAATTTATTTGCTATTAAATGGGGAAAGCTCCAGAAAAGACATTTTGATTATTTTAATCAGAGTCTCTTTTAGACTGCACTGGAAATCTGGTTCTCCTGGTGTTAACTAGCACTCTTTGGATTTTGATCTTAGAGAAATAAAACCTATATATTTGGCTGCATTTTTGCCTATGCTGAGACATCTTCATTTTAAAAATATTTACTCCTTAGAGGGGACAGCCAGGTGGTACAGTGGATACGGTGCCAGGCCTGGAGTCAGGAAGATGAGTCTTTCTGAGTTTAAATTTGGCTTTAGACCCTTACTAGATGTGTGACCCTAAGAAAGTCACCTGTTGGCAACAGTTTATTCATGTGTAAAGTGAGCTGGAGAAGGAAATGGCAAAGCACTCCAGTATCTTTGCCAAGAAAACCCCAAATGCCCAACACGATTTAAAAATGACTGAACAACAAAAACTGCAGAGAGGAGCAATGGCCTACTTCATCTGATCAAATGGAGACACCCAGACCCTGAACCATCCCCACCACGAAAGCAGCAACTTTATAATCAGAGCTTGCTAAACTTACTAGTTACTCCTTTTAATGCCATTAAAGTGTAGAATAAATCAATCAATGAAGAAGCATTTATCAAGTGCCTGCTTTGTGCAGCGCACTGTGCTTGGTGCTAGAGACATAAAGACTAAAAGCAGTCTCTGCCCCAGAGCAGCTTCTTCCCAGCCAGGCATGAAGACGTGCAAGTATACAAGCGCATGTGAAAGGAGAAGAGGAGGGAGACATCAGAAGCTGGGGGCAGGGCAGAAGGGGGGGGGTTCAAGGAGAAAGGCACGCTTGGGGATTCTAAGAAGCAGTGGTAAGAAGGGAGTACATTCCAAACACAAGGGACAGCCTGTGCCTAGGCACAGAAATGGAAAATGGCATGTTATATGTGAAGAAGAGAAACCTGAACTCATGTTCCAACAGGATAAAACCAGGAACAACAGGTGGAAAGGGTCCTCACTAACTCTATCAACTTGAGCAAGTCACCCCACTTCCATCTGCCTGGGAAATAGTGGGTTCCTTCTCACTGGATGTCCTATTTTTTTTTCAATTTATTTATGTATTTATTTATTTTTAGTTTTCAACATTCAGTTTTATGAGATTTTGAGTTCTAAATTTCCCCCACACACACACGGCATGCAATCTGATATAGGCTATACAGGTATGATAATATTAAACATATTTCCACATTAGTCATATTGCAAAAGAAGAATCAGAACAAAAGGTAAAAACCATGAGAAAGAAATAACAAAAGAAAAAAAAGAGAGAGAGAGAAAATAGTATGCTTTGATCTGCATTCAGACTCCATAGTTCTTTCTCTGGATTTCACTGGATGTCTTAAAGCAAAGCTGCATCAGCACTATTCAGGGATGTTATGGAAAGTATTCCTGTTCAGGAATGGGCACATGACCTCTGAACCCTCCAGTACCTAAATATTCATGATAGGCTTAAAAATCTAATACTGAAATGTCAGATTTAAGAATATCCCATGGTAAGAAACAGATGTGACAAAAGGCACACTGACAACTCTAGTCTTATAAAAAAAATCAGGTTGGATTATCAGCTGTCACCAATTCTAATGGTTTTCTTAAGAATTCTTATAGATAGACGTAGGGCTGCAAAGAATCTCAAGAGTCATTTAATTCAACCCCCTAATTTTACAGGTGAAAAAACTGAGGCCCAGGGAGGTTGAGACTTGCCCCAGGTCACATGGATAGTACGTGTACAACTTGAATGCAGGTCCTCTGACTTCAAAACCACCCTGGGTCCCTAGACTATATATAGTATCTTTCTCCCTCTCCTCTCCCCCCACCCATACAGACCATAAGCACCTTGAGGAGAAGGGCTGTTGCATTGGACTTTGTATCCCCAGTATCAAACATAGTGGGTAGTACTTAGTAAGTGCTTAATAAATGTTAGGACATAGAAGGTACTTAATGAAATTCCTTTATTAATGCCTCACTGTGACAAGGAAATTACCTCGGGTTTCTGAAGACTACATATGTAGACAGCAATCTCTAGAGGCCTAATCTAATCCAATCCAGCAAGCATTCAAAGGTGTGCTAAACTAGCGATAAAGCAAGGACCATTTTCCCTTTGCCAATCTCCAGTCTGACATAGTTAAGGCTCAGAAAAATCTATTATCTGGCCCTAAAGGGCTAATGTTTGGCTAAGTCACTATGAGCTTGCGTGTATATGTGTGGGGATGTGTGTGTGTGTGAACGTGTGTATACATATACACACGTGCACATATATGTATGTGTATATGGGTGTGTGTGTCTGTGTGTGTATATATACATATATATACATATATATACATATATATGCATATATGTATATATATGTATATATACACAGACACACACACCCATATACACATACATGTATTATGCATGATACATTCATGCATACATATTCTACCCTTATAGCTTCACTCTTATACAGGGAGCTAAGCGGACCTGGAGTCAGGAAGACCTGAGTTCAAATTTGGCCTTAAACACCTATTAGTAAGTTATTTAACTTCTCTCTACCTCAACTTCTTCATCTACAAAATGGAGATAATAATTGTACCTACTTGCCAGGGTTGCTGTGAGGATAAAATGAGACAGTATTTATTTGTAAAGCACTTTTCAAAACTGAAAGTGCTATGTAAATGCTGGCTACTAGCTACTACTGAAGGACCTTCCTTCATTAAAACCCACTTCCAGAGTAACCCAGAGTACTTTATCTACAACAATACTATCTGAGCAGGAAGAATATGAAGGACAAATGTGAGTACTGGAGTAAAAAGCCATTTGACCAAGTATGTGTGTATTTTTACCTAGGTTCCCCCCCTATAATGTTCTTGTTCCTGAAGTACAGCGGTCTGACTGAATCCAAACTTCACACAATAAATCCCCTTAATAAAAGGATTTGTTCTGTAAAACTTAGACTCAGTCAAAAGGTCACACTTGAGGACCTAAAGGGACACATGTGGCCTAGAGGCCGCAGGTTCCCCACCCCTGATCTAATCCAAGCTCCTCATTCTACTGGGTTCCTGAGAGGTAAATCAATAGTAGTAGGAAAAGAGATTCAGGGAAAGCTAGAGTAGGGGTTAATTACCTAGGTTTAAGATCTCAGGGAATCCATGAACATTTCCATAGGAAATGATTTTCAATAACCTTTGGTTACAGTTATAATCCTATGTATTTTATTTCACGCTTTTAAAAACATTCTGAGATGTTCATAGGCTTCTGGAAAGGGTCCATGATGCAAAAAGGGTTAAGAACTCCGGGTTTAAAATGACCCTCCGATTTTTTCCATAGAAATATTTTTCATTAAACAACTGACATAAGTAAAGAAGTGTGCAGAGAGAAATATGACTTCTGATATTTCTCCTCTCTGGCTAAACAAAACTCAGTTTCCATTATCTTAATTATCACAGGAACATATCTAAGGGTAAAAGTATATATCAAAACATTAAATTAACTTGTCAGATTTTAACAGCATATAATGCATCCTTAAAAGATGTGACAGCTATTTATGTTAAAAACCCTTTTATAATAATTAGCACATGAAGAACTAAATAAATGGCCAGGTACCTCTTACTCATGGTTAAGTCAAACAAATCTACCAACTACAAACTAACTCAAAAGATTTAATAGGACCTACTCAAGAATTAGCTAAAATAATAAGAAAATTTGTATGGATAAACCCACAAAAATATAAAGAACTGTGATCAAGAAAATCAGCAAAGGGGAACTAGCAACTAGCACTACCAAATCTCAAAAGGTAGCATAAAAGCAATAATTTTTAAAAGCCATCTGGTGCTACAGTAGAAAAAGAATAAAGAAAGCTACCTAGTAGGTTAGAGAAACCAGAAAAAGAAGCCAATGAATAGAAAATACTAGAGTTTAACAAACCCACACTTACAAAGCACTATAGGAAAGAGTCATTACTCAATAAAAATTGCTAGGGAAAAAAAAAACAACTAGATAGCTGCACGGCCAAAACAAATGGCTTGAGGTCAACACAACATGAAACATGTAAATTAGATCAGCAATGCAGATATTTTAAAATCTCAAAAACCTGGAAGCAAATTGGATAATATACATATTGCAACTGTGGAGTACAGAAAAATTTTCAGTCAAATATAAGATGGTATTCTAGACAAAAATCAATGGATTTGTTTATATGCAGCCAAGATTTTGTGGAACAAAAAGTTATATCTCCAAAAATAAAAAAAGAAACAAAATGGAAGAAAATATTGGTAGTGGATATATAATAAAACAGTGGGCCAAGCAAAATCTAGAAGAAACTGATACAGATCTATACCAGTGTGGTAAAGTCACTGCATCTTCCTCATCTGCATTTGTCTCCTCCCCAATAAATGATGGTCAAATTATATCAACAATTAACAAGGAGGAAATATGACTAGCTAACAAGCACATGAGAAGACATTCAAAATGCCCCAAAATCAGAGAAACATACATCAAAACTTTATAACATCAGTTCACTGACAAAAAGAGCAAAAACGGGGAAAATCTAATGTTGGCAGAGCAGTGGAAGAATAGGAACTCAGATACACTGTTGCTGGAATTATAGGCTAGTGCAGACAGCGTGGATAACAATATAGCAAAGTGCAATGCCACAAAATTAAACATATATTTCAATCCAGCAATCCAACGGCTGGGACTCCATGTCAAACCAATCATAAAAAGGGGGAAATGACCTATAGGTACAAACATATTAATAGATACTGTACGAATAAGAAAACGACTTATGTGTCTAATAACAGGAGAAATTATGGAATTTCCTGTAATTTATTGTTGTACCATTAAATGTGATAAATATGAAGAAAATAAAGAAGTAGCACAGGACTGCTTACTAGGACCTGTCTGTGTGAGCCTGGCAGTTACTTCACAGCCCTGTATCTCAAGTTTCCTCGTCTGCCAAATGTGGAGGTTTGACAAATGACCTCGGAGGTCACTTTCAGCTCTTGATCTATGATCTTCTGAGCCCTGAGGAGAGGCAGAGCGCAGTCAGAAAGACCAACACTGTAGGTGCACTGACTGAAACCACAGAAAAGGAAAAGGGAAAAGAAGAAAAACAAAGACAAGAAAAACGGGCTCTGTGATGGCAAGCAGTCTCTCAGCATGTTTGTTGCTGTGAGCTCATATTTTGGGAGAAGGCTGACTAAAGGTTAAGGGTCTTGGGGAAGATTTGAACCTTTTTTCTATATGTTTAATTGTTTTTGGTGATGGCTGTTAAGATGTTAATAGAAAAAAAAATTAATAACCAGCAATGAAATGAAAGGGGAAAAAAAACACTTAACTATATATGCTATTATTCCAAAATAATGCTAAATTATTTTGGAAATTATTCCAGAAATCAAACTATTCATTTTGTAAATTGCCAACAATAAACAAAATCCTCTCATAATTTTAAAATGTTAACTGAATTTGCACATTTATATATGTTACTTTAAAAAAAGTAAAGGATAATTTCATTTGCTTGATTCTTAAATCAATATTGAAATGCATTAACCATTGTCAGTTTCCAGCCTAATAACTCAAGTTGTTCAAATAACAAGAAAATCAATTATATCTAAAAACACACATATGTAACATCAATACTTATAATTAGGGAAAATTCTTTTCGAAAATGTGAAGGACATACCTGACAGGATTACTGGTTAAGGACACCCTCAAAGATTCGAGGCAGTTAAGGAGTTTCTCTTCTGAGATGCCAGACCGTAATTCATGGATATATTCTTGGGAAGATAAGGTACATTCATGCTTGCTATTTTTCAGTCCTCCCTACAAAGGTGAAGACATTATTTTAGGCCAGAGTAAGAAATAAATTACTATAACAACACAGGAAATACTTATGCATATGATTATGTTATTTCATCACACAACTACAGAGAATGTTAGGCATACACGGAGGAGGTTTTTAATGCATATTTTGGGGTTGTTGACTATTTAATACGAGTCTGATGATGTTATGTGCCTGAGAACATCTTAATCACTACATTTCAAAGAGAAAATCATGGATAACGTTTTCAGTCTGACAGAGAATGTGGACACCGACTCTACATAAAGTGACAATATACTCTCTAAAGTGCTTGGATGAACAAATCCAGGTTTAACATTAGTCTGTCTCTGCTTCTGAAAAGTCTATCTTATTATTTTTGTAGGTTAAGAGACTTCCACTATTATTCAGTAAGATACAGAGGAGGAAATGTGATTAATATAAAACATTTATATACAGGCCAAATGCATTCATTTAAATATGCCAGAAGTCAAGGTGATTTATCAAAAGTAACATGCCATCTGAAAATTTATAAAGCAAAAAGCAAACTTTTTCAGTTCCAATTCAAACAAAATTTATTATGTGTTTAACTCTGTGCAACGCATTGTGGTAGGTACTGGTATAAAAAAGCAAAGACGAAACAATACCTGTCCCCAAGGAGCTTATGGTCTAGTGGGAAGCAACATCATGTACACAGATATTATACATGTAAATGTGTAGATACAGACATAGATATATAGATATTGATGATATAGACAGATATAGGTATAGGTATAGACATACGGACATCTATATTATATATACATACACACACACACATACAGAGGCAGCTAGGGTATGCAGTGGAGAAAATGCTGGGCCTGGAGTCAGGAAGACCTGAGTTCAAATCCAGCCTCAGCCACTTACTAGCTAAATACTCCTCAACAAGTCACTTCATGGCTGTCTGCCTCAGTTTCCCCATCTGTAAAATGGGTACCATTATAATAGCACTTCTCTCACAGGATAGTTGGACCAAATGAGATAATATTTGTAAAGTGCTTAGCACAGTGTCTAGAACACAGTAGTTGTTTAATAATGCTTATTTCCTTCCTTTTTTCTTATATGGACACACAAAGTAAATATGCCTTGTGAAAATGGAAGCAAGGGAGAACATTAAAAAAGAAGAGAATGAGGCAAAGCTGCAAATAGAAGGTGACATCTGGGCCTTGAAGGGACTTAGAGACTGTAGGAAGTCAGAGGCAAAGAGAGAGGTTGTTCTGAGCAAGGGAGACATGTAATACAAAGTCATGAAGACAGAAGATGGAATGTCATGAATGGGAAGCATTCCCAGCCCATCTGGCAGAGGGAGAGTGTGGCAGAAGCCACATGTACTAATCTGGTTTGGAACCACTACAGTTAGTCCCCATGAGCAGCTGGAAATTCACCAGATAAGCCCTAAGTTTCCTAAAAACCAACAAAACCATTGTCAAGGAAGACTTATTAAGTACTATTTGCTGTGCTCAGTACTGAGGATACAGAGACAAGAAAACACAAATGAATCAGTCCCTGCCCTGAAACAGTTTAGGTTCTACTGCGGGGGGGGGGGGGTTGTTGCAGAAAAACATTAAGAATGTGACACAGACATGTACATAGAGAATGGCCCCGAGATTCAAGGCTTTTAAGTGACTGATATGACTTCACAGTCATGAAATCCAGTGCAAGAAGAGTTGGGCACCTCAAGCTTAAAGGACTCACCCACTGCCACGTGAACAAAACCAAAATACAGAAATCATTAAATTGAGATATAAAAACTAGGGACTGGGTTTTTTTTTGAACTAACAAAATAGATACAGAGAAACCTAGAAAACGTGTTATGAATTGGTACAGAGTAGACTGAGCAGGACAGGACAATAATGTATATAATAACTACAACACTGTAAAGTAAATTAAGAATTTCTATCAATGCAATAATCATTCACGACTCCAGAAGACAATACTAATCATGCTTGCCACCTCTTAACACAGAGATGCTGGACTAGGTGTGCAGAATGAGAAATGGTTTTGAAGACATGACCAATGTGTGTGTTTGTTTTGCTCAATAATATGCATTTGTTACATGAGACGACTTTGAGGTCTGTTATTTGGATTTGGGGGGGGGGTCTTAGTAACAGAGACACAAAAAAGAGAAAAGAACATCAATGAAAGTGTAAAAACAGACAAGAAAAGAGCAGAAGGGAATTCAGAGAGAGATAAAGACAAGCAAGACAATTTGAGAACTACAATGTTAAATTTATTATACTCTTTTAAAAAAAGTTGTACATAAGAGATTTACAGTTTTACATACAATCCTTTTTCTGTTCTTTATGTAATGTACTGACCCTTTCATACGGGACCAGTTTGGTCGCTGAAAGGGGAAGGAGTATTTGTATAAAGGAAAATGATAAAAATCCACCTGTGAAGAAAAATGGGTAAGATAAAATAGGAGGAGCAACACAGACTTTTCTGAGAACCATTGAGAGGACAAGCCCTTAAATCGATGTACTACCAGGATCTCTTGGGAGATCGAGTTATGAGCCAGGCAATGACAGCTTTATGGTCCGTGTGGCCCTTCAGGTTTGCAAAGCACTTGACATATGTTATCTCAACTGATCCTCACAAAAACTCGAGGTAGGTGCTACTGTTAGCCCCATTTTTACAGATGAAGGAACTGAGGCAGAGTCAAAGTGATTTGTCAAGGGCCACAGCTTAGAAGTGTTTGAGGCCAGATTGGAACTCAGGTCTTCCTGCCTCTAAATCTAGTGCTCTATCCATGCGGCCATGTAGAGCTGCTTTAAAAACAAACAACCAACCAAACGAAAAACAACATTTTTAGAAAGTTAAAGTTTCTAATTGAAAAAAATTTAAGTCAAACAACTGTCTGGGAACCATGGGAAGATTAAATAAAGACTGTTGGGTTCATACCCAACAAAGACGGATTTATTTCCTGAGTTTCACCTCATAAGGGAAAGGTTTCCCTCCCTGTGAAATCCATACATGCCAGCATGAGTGCAGAATGGGTGAGCAGGACCGTCCCAAAGGAGTGGGAATTCATGCCATACTTGGCCTACACTTGCATATGGAAAAGACCATGTTTGATAATGGTTAACAAGTTCATAATAATAATTTTTAAAGATATTTTAGATGACTAAAAAAAGGTGTAGGTGAGCAGCGATAAGGGTCTGAAAAAAGAGGCCAGCCATGTGAGTAGAGGGAAGTAGACAGAGGTGCCAGATGTAGAAACAGAAAGACCTGTTAACTGATCAGTTATGTTGGGTGAAGGAGAACGAAAAGCTGAAGACACTGCCAAGTTTATGAACCTGGGAAACTAGAAAAATGGTAGTAACTTAGAAAGAATTAAGAAAGTTTGGAAGAAAGTTGGGTTTGAAGGGAAAATAATGAGTCCTCTTTTAGACATGCTGAATTTGAGATGTCTCCAGGACATCGACCTTGAAATACTCAATAGGCAGCTGATGCTGTGTGATGAAGGCTCAGGGGAAAGACAGCAGTTGGTTATATAGATCTGTGAATCATCTGCACGGTGATGACGAAATCCCTGGAACTGAACAAAGTCACAAATGGCAAGGGTATATAGAGAGAGCCCAGGATGGAATGCAGGGGAACACCTATACCTGAAGGATTTATCCATGATTATAGTGTGACTGCATTTCTCCTAAAGTCCATATTTTATTTCATTGCTACTAACTTATAATATAATATATAGGATTGAGAACTGAAAGGAGTCTTAGAGATCATCTAGCCTAACCTCAATTTTACTGCTGAGGAAACTGAGAACTAAATAAATTAAATCATTTACACACGGCCACACAAGTAGCAGGACCAGAATCTTAAACTAAGGTCCCCTCTGACTCTAAGTCCAAAATGCTCTTCCTTATTTCATTACATAAGCAGCCAAAGACGGAAAGGATAGTAAGCATTAATGAATTTATGAATCCAATACTGCCAATCCCACACATGCCCACAGTCTAGGCAGATGGCAGAATGAGATTGGTTGACTTGAAACATTTTCAGTAGGTCACATATCACAAGTATATATACTAGATAGGACTTAAGAAACATTAAGTTTTACTGAGTTATACAAAGGAGGAAACTAAGGCCCACAACATTTCAATGATTTATTCAAGACTTCACAACTATTCTGCAGCAGACCTTGGAATGGATCCCACAGGCAGTCCAGTGCACAATGAGCCTACACTGCTTCACCATGTTCAATTATAAAAAATTATATACATACATATATATATATATATATATATCATAATATATAATTTTTAAACCTCTGTCACAAAAAAAAACAAGGGATCTGAGCTTAATCAATAAGGTTAAAGATTTTTATAAGGTCACCTAATAGCAAAGAAATACAATAAATTAAAGTCTAGCTATTTTTACCAGGGCTGTAATACAAGACTGGCTTCTTATTAACATCCTGTTCTGATACTTAACAAAGGAAACAACCAGATAATGGATGGATAATAATGGAAATTTTAATTAGCTGCTCTGTATGAGATTAATGAAAATTACCACTGTGCCCATTTGATCTTTAAAAAATAATGCAGACAAAGTTAGCAATTAGTATATATCATGCTTTTCCAAAGCTAGGTGAACAAAAAGCTTTCCTTATTTGAAGCTATTCCATAATTTGGAAATTATTAGGATAAAGGTATTTGTCAGCATAATAATATGTATACTTTTACATTATAGCACACAAAGAACCTAAAGGTATCTGGGGTCAACTGAGTAATCCTTTTTGATTAACTTAATTTCTGACTCAGTATGTTAATGGCAAATCCTATAAAAACAAACAACAATATTCTCATGGAAGGAAGGTTCTTAAGTTTGGATTACTTCTGATTTTAGATTGAATTATTCTGAGCAAGAACATACTCCTCTACTGTAAATGCAGATTTACAATCGGGGGAAAGCCTTCATATTTTTAACCTTTAGATATTTCTTCTATCAAAATTAACTAAAAGGTATTTAACAAAATCAGATTCCATTGAATTTGTTAGTTTAAATAGTCATTATTTGGTAAAGGAAAATTCAGCTTTAAAATGTATTCTCCCAGAAGGAGTCTCATATGTTAAAATCTGCACATGGTAAAATCACATGCGGGTCCATGAAAAACACACCAGAGATCATTTTGTTCTATTATTTTCAAATTAACATAAAATAGGGAGCCATCTGCTAGCCAAAGGTAACTTCCAATGTCCTGAAGTGGGCTCCACACAAATGGAATCTAATTGCAAGGGTACACTGTACATGGTGAGGTGTTTCAGCCACTCCAGGCTGAAGATGATACTGTACTGACTACATTAAACCCTGGAATGCCATGTGAGGCCTGTGGAAGCCATATGGGAGGACATAGGAGAGAGTGAGATCATACCAATGTGGGGAAATACAATGCATAATGAGCTATTGTCTATTCATTGGTTTGGTCAGCTACAATAGTACACAAAGAAAGTTGTTATCAACAACAGGGTTCTCTTTAAATCCCTCCAAACCCAGCACAGTGCCTGGCATCCAGCCAACAATGTTGTGAACAATGTGATCCATGGGATAGCTGCAGTTCCCACAATCCACTTCATCACTGCCCTATTTAAGAGAGAGGAATAATACTATAAGTATCACTAGCAAGGTAAATAGAGATAATGAATCTGCACATTCCAGACCTTTGTACTTGAAAATTTCATCAAGTAAACGATCAAATACTATATCTGTTCTTCAGAAAATGGACAACGGTCCATCCTATCACATTTTAGGGTGTGGGAATAAGAGATAAAACTATTATATGTAAATGAAGCCCGAAGACAATCTCCCCAAAAGTGCTTATTTTAGTTTCCACCTCAACATCTAATCTTTTCAGTAAGTGTTAATGTGTAAAACTGACCAGCTTAAATTTCATTTACTTAATCCCCCACTTATGTGCCAGTGTAATAGATATTCAATAACAAAAAAAAAATGACCCAAAATGAGGCAACACAAGAAAAACAAGAGACCTAGATAATGTAGAAACTAAATATTAAACCTCAGAACACTGGAAGCCAACTATCTATCTAATTATCCATCTGGTGACAATATATGTACATAAATACATGTATATATACCTGTCTTTATACGTGAGTATATATGTATGATTCAAACACAAAATGAATTTCAAATGCTTTGCCAAGTGTAATAACAATAATTTTTAGTACTTTCTACATAGGCCTAGAAAAAATTATGAAATCCGTATGGAGTAACAACAGGTGAAGAATCTCCAAAAAAAATGGCAAGGAAGGGAGATTATCAGTCAGTAGCAGATGTCACATTGCAATAAAAGCAATAATCTTTAGTGATTTGGTACCAGTTTAAAAAAAAAAAGAAAAGAAAAAGGTTGATCAATAGAACAGCATAGTATCAAAGAGAGAAGCATAGTGTTTGATAAATCCAAAGACTTTATTTTCTAGGATTCACAATTTGACAAAAACTGCTGGGAAAAGTACAACCTGGCAAAAACTAGGTTCAGACCAATACCTCATACCATACACCAAGATAAGTTGCAAATGTATACAGCTTCTATATATAAAAGGCCACATCATAAAAAAATTAGAGAAATAAGGAAGAAATTACCTCTCAGATTTACAGATACAGGAAGAGTTCATGACTAAAAAAGCAATGAAAGCCTCACATGAGATAAAATGGAAACATCTGATTATATAAAATTTAAAACATTTCACACAAATAAATCTAATTCAGGAAAAAAAATGAGAAGAGAAACAGGTAACTGGGGAAAAAAAAACCTTTGCCACAAGTTCCTCTGATAAGGGTCTCACATTCAAGTCATGTAAGGAAATGATTCAAATTTATAAGACTAAAATCCATTCCCCAATTGATAAACAGAGGATATGTATAGGCAGATTTTAAAGGAAGAAATTCAAGCTATCAATAGTCATAGGAAAAAACGTTTTATATCACCAATAATCAGAGAAATGAAAATTAAAGCAACTTTGAGGTACATTACAGCACACTACTGGTTAAGCTGCAAACTGGTCTAGTCTTTCTGGTAAGCAATCTGGAATGATGCCTAGAAAGTTACCAAACTCTGTCATATTCTTTGATCCAACTATACCACTAGTAATCCTATACATATATCAAAGAAATCAAGGAAAAGGATTCAGATGTACAAAAATATTTATAGTACCTCTTTCTGTGACAGACCAAAACTGGAAACTATGGGGGTGTACTCCTATTGAGGAAAGGCTAAGGAAATTACAGTCTATGAATGCAATGGAATATTATTATGCCATAACAAATAATGAAATGGCTAATATCAGAGGAAAATGGGAAGACCTCTAAGAACTGATTCAAAGTGAAGTGGGCAGAACTAAAAGAACACTTCATACAATGATGACAGTGTTATAAGGACTTTAGAACTCTGATCAATGCAATGATAAACCACAAGTCCAAAATAATGAAGATGAAACAGACTACTTACCTCCTACCAGAGAGGCGTTTAAACTTAAAATACAGGAATATATATTTTCAGACGGCTAATGTGGGAACTTGTTTTGGCAGACTATGCAGCTACACATTAAGGACTTTGTGGTTTTTTTAGAGTTTTTTCCCCTCAATGTTGTTGAGGTAGGGAAGGGATAATGGGAAGGACAGGTTATTTTTTAAAAATACTTGTTAATTGAAAAAATAAAGATAATAAACTAAAGAAACAAACCTTCCCCAACATACCCAAGAAGTGGTCATCCAATCTTTGTCTGAAGTCCTCCAATGAGGGGGGAACAAAACATCTGCCATTTAGGAATGTTCTAATTGTTAGAAAGATTTTATTGACTTTGAGTCTTGAAAAGGACTTCTTTACAAATCAATAGCTTTCTATATCTGACTACTAAATACTAAAGAGCTGTTGATGAAACATAGCTTACCCTGGTGATTACTAAGAGGCAAAATGGTTCTTTTCAGCTCAACACCCTTATTCCACAAGGCCCAAAACATTAAGAAATGTGCCAGATCTTTAGTAATTAAAACTACACCAAAAAGAAAAGATGGAAACATGTCCCAAAGAAAGTTTATAATTGTAAAAAAAAAAAAAAAGCAGAGGGACAACTTCCCTTGTATTATAGGCTTTAAGATAGAGGGGCTCCTATATGTTATGTCCCTTCATAGTGTATAGCCCAAAGAGGTCAAAGACTGAAATAATAGCTCATACATTCCAAAATATTCATAACAATACTTTTGGGAATAGCCAGAAAAAAATGGAAACAAAGTATATACCAATCAAGTTGGGAATGGCTAAATAATGGCATATTATTAAATATTGCTTCACACAAGAAACAATAATATTGTGAAATGTTGCTGTATATAAACAAGTTTCTGAATAATAATTCAAAAAAATTGGAAGACTTGGGTGAACTGATACAAAATGAAGTAAAGAGAATAAAGGGAATGATATACAGAATAGCTATAGTAATATAAACAAAACGATAATTAAAAGAATATTCAATTATGAATAACTACAATGACCAATTTTGACCAATGAGGGAGAACAGAGGTAAGAGACTACAGGTGTGAGAACTATACTACAAAAGTCACTAAACTGCATACTCTTTGACCTACTGACACCACAACTAAGCCTATATCCCAAAGAAATCAAAGAAAGAAGAAACTGATTCATATATACAAAAATACTCTGTAGCAGCTATTTTTTGTAGCGACAACTTGAAACTACAAAGAGGCCATCAGCTGGGGAATGACTTAATAAATTATGGGATATGAGTGGACTAGAAAGCTATTGTGCCAGAAGAAATGATGAAAGGTTGGGATAGACATGATAAAAGGTTTTTCAGAGAAATCTGGCAAGACTTGTATGAACTAATCAGAACCAGGAGAATGATTTATACAATAAAGATATAAAGATAAATGGCTTTGAAAGATATAAGTCTGATCAAGGCATTATTCAAGAAGGATTACAGAGGACTGATGATCTTCTGACAGAGAGTGGATACATTCATGATACTGCATCTTATATACGATTTCGGGCATAAATAATGAAGGGATCTGTTGTGCCTAACTACGAATATTTGCAACAAGGGTTTTGTATTGTTTTTAAATTGGGGTGTGTAGCGGGGAAAGGGGCCCACACTGCTGGTGGAGGGAGAGAAAATACATGCATGTTAATTGAAAAGTTAATTTAAATGACAGAGAGACTGTAGTTGTGGAAAACTGCATACATTGTTGGATGTATTTACTGTGTCAGTTTGCATAACTGTTTTTCATTATTACAAGGAAGAGGTTCAGTTGGGAGGGCTCAGAGGAGAGATATTTGGAAAGGACTCTGACCTAAAAACAAATTTATTTTTAAAAAGCTTCTCTCCATATTATTTATGTGTCATTATTATTATTAAACATTTAAAAAATATAAAATTCTAGTGGCAGTTTTCTCCTGACACACAAAAGTTGCCTCCTTGATCATTTTAGATTGTGAAAGACATTTTAATGAAACTCAAGTCAAATAAAAAAATAAGGCAGATATTGCACAGATACAATTCCATAAAATAAATGAAAAGATATATATATACTTAAATCCAGAAATTGTATGATGAATAATATATACTGTGTCAAGAATAACTTAATTCTGATGATGGCATATTTGATTAAACATATTGGAAAAAATGGAAGTAAATATTTCAAGTGATGAAGAAATATTTTTCATATACACAACTCATATTGCATTTTTCTGCTGTTTTCTAAAGTAAGGTAATTCAGTTGCCTTGGCCACTATACCAAGGAGCCTAAAGCCAAATCCTCCATTCTAAAAGGAATTCATCGGGTTAGCATGCCTCCAACTTCTTGGTAGGTAGTGGCAAATATGTTGATTTGTTGTGCTTGCTTAATTGTTACAAGAGAAAATTCAGTGGGGGTGTGGGGTAGGGCAAGGAGTCATTGGGAAGTGACAAGGTTTGTTTTTTCAAACATTAATGAAAGGCTTTAAGAGGAAAAAAAAAGAGAATTGCTAGCTTCAAACCAGAAAAGAGCTTTCAATGTGATATCCCACTACCTCCACTCCAAGCAGCTATTTGGCCAATGCTTCAAGAGGCAGGCAGAGGGTGGCTCAGGATAAACTACATTGAGAGTCAAATGTTACTTCAGTGTTTCAAATCTGAGGGAGAGGAATGTAGTACAATGAGTAATTCTGGCACAAGGAAAACAAGAAAGAAACAAGATTATCTCCATCTTCACTTATTCTCTCTAACATGAATCTAACATAGATCTAACATGGAAAATATACTCTCTAATTCTCCTCCCATCCTTTTTAAAGTCCTTACATTTCTACCAGACTTTGTTGGGTATACTCCATTTTTGGCCAGGAATCTGTCATCCCTGTATTGCAAACCATGGTTCAGAAATCTAAATCCCATTCTTAGACTCCAAGTTCTTTCCAAATTAATTTTTCTCTTCTGCGTCCCTTGCATTCAGTTGGTAACAATGAGCAAAATATATGTGCCCCTGTGGTCTCCAGTTTCTTGACCAAGACTTCATAATCACTGGCTACATTTGTCAGGCTGTCTCTGCAAATGTAATTCGTGCCTACAAGAGACAACGTAACAAGTGTCATCCATTTTATAATCTTGGGCAGCTTTCTATTAGGTCCTGGACACATACACATTCACAGGAAGACAACAATAGAAAGACAACGTACCCAGCCTCCTATGTAGTTATGGGCCAAAATACCCATCTGCAATGTCTCTCCAAGGCAGATACATCATTTATAGTTTCCTTAAGCTTTTCTTGATTTGTTTTTATTAAGTAATTTATCTCTACTACAGAGAGCAAATTTTAATAGTCTTACAATACACAGTAAATTGTACAAAATATAGTTTTTCCAAAGCCTTACCCTAACGGGAAAAGGCAACCAGCTAAGTACATGGCTGAACTATTATTATCCAAAGTAACTCTGTAATAGTATAATCATGACATAATAGATATAGACCTGGCATGAAAATCAGGAAGACCAGGGTTCAAGTTTCAACTCTGACATGTATTGGCTATATGACCCTGGGCAAGTCACTCTAACTTCTCAACATACTAGGCTAGAGGCACCAAATTCATCAACTCTGCGCTCCAGATTAAATGCATCATATGAACCATAGTTCATAATGATGATAATCAAAAAACTCGGCAACATGACCCATTTCGTGTGACTATTCATGCGCCTGTCTATTGGCTAGTAGCATTTTACCCCCACAGGCATAAATGATCATTTTCAAAACAAGAAATAGCATCCTATTTTTATAAAATAATTATTTTAAAAACACTTTCTTTACAGATGACATTTTTCACTTAATATTGCAGGCTGATCATCTGCTTCTCAGTGAGAAGAAAACACAAAGACGTCCACAATTTAACACATATACCCCCTAAAAGCCTCCATTTCTCATCTCTCTATCACCCAAAGTAGAATGTAGGAGATATTAATTATCCCCAACAGTCATGTTAAGATAATTAGGCCCAGTTTGTTAGTAATGTCATTATAAACTTCCTTCCAGAATTGACTATATGCCTTTCAGGCATACAAATATATTCAGTAAGGGTCTTAGAAGGCAAAGAGTATAGCTCATGATTTTTTAATGTAGATGTTTATTTTCCGAAAAAAACAACAATTTATGCTACATCAGTCAGATGTATACTGCCAAGTCCACATTTCTTCAAAGAGAAGGAAAAAAATAACCAACACCATCTGGAGTTAAGAGCATTAATGTGTCATTCAGATAGTCTCAACTGGTAGACTTCAGGGTAAAATTCTACAAAGAAGAAGTTGCTTTAATGTGTAGTTTGGGGGGAAATAGGAACTCTTTCAGAATAAGAAATCTAACTCTCATAAGGAAAATTGGAAATTCAGAGTACATTTTGGCAAGTACCAATACAAAGACTCATTTACTGACTCACAGACCTTTATGAGATACTTACCCCTCTTGAAGGCATTGTGGTGGATAGACACCATAAGGTATGTAGGAGGGGTAAGATGTGGTTCTTGCCACAATAATCCAATAACAAGAAAGCTTCGCTCTTCACTGATTATCACAAATCTTAACTGATCTATCAGAAATCCAAAGGCTCAGGGCAGCAAACATAGCATCACAGATTTGCAACCAGAAGAGCTAATAGAGGCCTTCTAGTCCAACCCCATCATTTTATCGATGTGGAACTGAAGACAAGAGAAAGGAAGTGACTTTCCTAGGTTCCAAGAGCTAGTAATGTCTGAAGCAGCATTTGAACTGAGCTCTTTTCACACCAAGTCCAGTGCTCTAGCTGTTCCAGCATACTGCCATATCCAAGGCCTCACAAATACCTAATCACAGGGTGATGATTCCAAACCAGATCCTTTAACTACAAATGCAGCTCTCTTTACTACACAGGGAAGCCTAGTGCCTGTTCTAAATGCAGGGTATGCCTCACCCCCCTAAAACCTCCGCAGGACGCTATGGAAGTGATTCTGAGTTTTAAGTCAGTTTGGCCCATGTGACCATCTGACCACTAAGCCTCTTTTGTTGGATCTTCAGACCACTTCATACAGATCTCCTACTAGGCTCTATCTTGGGCCCTTTTCTCTGCTTTCTTTACCATTTGTTTCTTGTTCATATCATGAGTTTCCATGGATTAACTGATCATTTCTATACAGATGACTCCCAAATCTATAACTTTCTTCCTGAAATACAGTCTTGCTTCAAAAATTGCCCACAGAGGGGCAGCTAAGTGGTACAGTAGATAGAGTAGCGGCTCTGGAGTCAGGAGGACCTGAGTTCAAATCTGGCCTCAGACTTACCAGATGTCTGACCCTAGGCAAGTCACTTAACCTCAGTTGCCACAAAAACAAAGACAAAAAATCCCCGCACACAGGACATCTCCACATGGAAGTTTCATCAGCATCTCTAACACAGTATGTCCAAAATGTAACTCCTATTTCCCACTAAAACCAACCCTTCTCCAAATTTCCTTTTTCTATCAAGGGCCCCCATAATCTTCCTAGTCATCTAGGTTTACAACCTATGAGTTATCTTTGACCTTTCTCTGTTCTTCACCCCCATCCACAAAATCCAATCCTTCAGCACTCTTTGTCGATTCTATCTCCACAGTATTTCTCACATGTCTGTTTCCTTTGCTCTACTCAAATAGGCACTACCATACAGAGGTGTATGACTTACTTAGGAAGGGAAAGGAAGAAGCATTTATATAGCAGTTACTATGCATCAGGTAATATGCTAAGCATTTTTTATAAATATTATCTTATTTAGTCTTCACAACAACCCTGAAAGGTAAGACTATTATTACCTCCATGTCATAGTTGAGGAAACAGAGGCAGACCAGTTAAATGAGTTGCCAAGGATCACAAAGCTAGTAAGTTTCTGGGTCCCATTTGAACTCAGATCTTCCTGACTGCAGGCCTGGTGCTCTAGTCACTGCGCCACTAACTCAGAGCAAACAATAATTTTGTCATGGCTGCATTTTGTCATAGAAATCATTGTGTATTTCTGTGACTCTAGGCTGACCAGGAAATAACCATGACCAATGAACTATGGGCTGCTTTCCTCACCTTTATTCAGCTCTCTAAAAGTACTGGCTTTTAAGGCACACACATTTATTTCATTGCTCTCTTTTGCTGTATTTTTAATTTTGTGGTTTAAAAGAAAGATATTACTGCAAAGGATCACAAAAGTACCTCTTAAAGAGTCTATTTCAATGAACTTTAGATCTGTTGCAAAAGTTGGTAGTGTGGAAAGGTAAAAAATTTGAAGATAATTCAAAGCCACTTTGGAAACGGATTAGCCTCACAAAACCACAAAGGAAAGTGCAATAAAAAAAAAAAGAAAAGAAAAGAAAAATGAAAGAGTGCAAGGGAGAAGAATAGCAAATAGACCAATCAGACAAAGAACCACTAACTACAGCTATGAAGAAAAACTGTGGCACGGGCAAAACAATTGAAGAATGAGAAGACTGAAGACTGAAAAAGGGTAATTTTCACTTATGACACTTACTTTTTCCTTCAGAGTTCTATCAAAATCTTTGCCAGAAGAAGTACAGATGAGTCAATGCCCGAGCATTTCATCTTTACCAACAAATTGTTTTGAGGATTATTTTTAAACTTTCAGGTGGTCCTAGAAATCGAATGTCTACTGAGGGAAGAAGGGATTCTGATAAATATATCGCTATACTGAGAAACAGAATTCATCCTGATTACATCCAAATTTCCAGATGGAGATGGACTATATCAACCTGACCTAGCAGCACACCATATATCATGAAAGGTTAAGAAATTTATTCAATAAATGGAAATGTATATGCTTTAGTGAGGTAGAAACTCATCTCATCTAAACTACATTGAAAAGTCATGGCTTATAATCAAGGCTATGCTTAGAAAAATGGACTCTGGTCATCAAAGTCATGCTTAATGTCCATTATGATATAAGTATAGATTCCTGATGAAAAACTAAAGAATGTGCAAAGGTTAATAAACTCAGCGCTAAATTGTATTAAAACAAGTGATTGCAGCAAAAGAAGAACATGTATGTAAAAAATAAGATTTATTTATATATCAATGAATTTTATTATGGGACATTGTCCCAAGTATTTCTCAGAGCATGGTGATTCAGGTCATCATCGCCTCTAACCCAACCAGTCCAACAGCCCCCTAATTGGTCTCCTAATTGGTCCAGCCTATCTTCCACCTAGCTCTCCTATTCATATTAATGAAACACGATTCTGGCCATGTCTCTGGTCTGCTCCAAAACTGACAGTGTTTCTCAGTCTGTCTTCTAAAACCCTCTACAACTCAGATCTAACCTTTCTATCAATCAATCCTTTGGTATTTATCAAGTGCCCATTATGTGAAAGGTATCATGCTAGCAAGTGGAGACATAAATACAAAGAATAAAACAATCTCTATTCATAAGGAGCTTATGTTGTAATGGAGGGACATAACATACATATTTATGCATGTGTATATATATATACATATATATACAGATATATTTATATACATGTATAATGTATATATATGTATACATGCATGTATGTATGCATCCAGCATACATATAAAATGAGCAAATATGAATATATACAAAGTAGTTTATATAAATTATAAAGACAAGTACAATTTCATTTGAAACAGAGGGCACTAGAAGTCGGGGGATCAAGAAAGGCTTAGTGAAGATGGTCATTAAACTGCACCTTAAAGGAAGAGATGGACTCTAGGAGGCAGAGAGAGGTAAGAAGATGGCACGTGACAGTTATGGGAAGGGAAGAGAACAAGCATTTATTAAGTGCCTTCTATGTGTCAGACACTGTGCTATGCACTTTACAAAATATTATTTCATTTGATGCTTGCAACATCCTATAAGGTAGGCTCCATTTTGATTCCCATTTTATAGTTAGGGAAACTGAGGCAGAAAGAGGTTAAGTGACTTGCTCAGGGTCACATATCTGGCAATTGTCCAAGGCAGGATTTGAACTTAAGTCCTCCTGTCTCCAGGCCCCGTACTCTATTCACTGTACCACTTAGCAGACTCAGTTACGTGTGATGATCAGAGCAAATGCATGGAAAGGTATCTTGTGTATGTAATGAATAGGAAAAGAACAATGAAAAGGCTACTTTGGCTGGATAACTAAGTGTGGGAAGAGGAGTAATGTTCAGTGAGGCTGGAAAGATAGGCTGGGGCAAGGCTATACAGCTTTAAAAGCTAAACAAGAGTTTCTATTTTATCCTAGAAGCAATAGGAAGCCACTGGAGATGATTGAGTAGAGGAGTCAAATTTGTGTTTAAGGAAAATCCCGGTGTAGCAGTGTGTAGGATAGACTGGAGTAGGGAGAGAGCAGAGGCAAGGAGAGCAATTAGGAGGCTGTTACAATACTCAAGGTGCGAGGTGAGAAAGGTCTGAACTAGGGTGGTAACCATGTGACTAGAGAAAGGGTTGGATATAAGAGATGTTGTGATGACAGATTTGGCAACTAATTGGAATAATAGGGTGAGACGACAGAGTGGGGAGTCCAGGATAATGTCCACATTAATTTAAGTGAGAAGTGAGGAGGATCTAAATGAATGTGGTAGCCATGTGAACAGAGAGAAGGGATTGGATAAGACAGAGACTGTGGCAATAGAAAAGGCAAAATCTGGTAGCTCACTGGCTACGTGAAGTGAGAGAGACTGGGGTGTTAAGGATGATACCCAGGTTACGTACTTGGGAAACTGGAAGGATAAGGATCCCTTCCTTCAACAATAATAGGGAAGTCTGGAAGAAGAGAGGGTTTGGAGGCAAAGAAAATGAGTTCAGTTTTAAACAAGTTAAAATTAAGATGCCTCATATTAAGTTTGAAATGTCTAATAGGTAAAAGGTGAGAGGGGACTTAAGCTCAAGGCAAATACTAAGACTGGATATTTAGTTTTGGGAGGTAAATATTGACATTAAACTCTGAAGATATAGAGATTTTCAGAGTTAAATTCATGGGAACTAATGAGGTTTCTGAGAGAAAGAGTACATAGAGGAAGAAGAGAAGAGGACCCAGAATAGAACATCAGAGAATAGTGAGGCAGCATGATATGAATGATGAGACAGCAAAGGAAACTGAGAAACAGTAACTAGAAAGGTAGGAAAATCAGGAGAGACTAATGCCATAAAAACAGAGAGGAAGAGCTGGTCAATAGAGTCAAATGCATCAAGCAGGTGGAGACAGATTATGACTGAGGGGGAAAAATCATATCTAGCAATTAAGAAATCATTGGCAAATTTGGACAGACATGTTTCACTTCAGTGATGAGGTTGGAAAGCAGACAGGATTGCTGGGAATATACTGTCATCAGAAAAAAGCCAGGTTTCAGTGAAAACTAGTAGACGGAAGATATGTGAGAGGATGAGGGTAAGGATAACAGGAAGTTCTTCCACTATGGAACCAGAATTCCAAAGGGCACAGTGGAAGAGGTAGGCAGGGTTGGAGTGACAAATGGACAGAGTTGGATTAAGGAAGATGGGGATGAGAGAATGAGAGACACTAATGCATTATGAATTCATATGTATAATGGGGTAACACATTTCTTGCATTCTCAATGGGTAGGGAAAGGGATGGAGGAGAGAACTTAGAACAAAATAAAAATTAAATTTTAAGAAGAGACTAATGCATTCAGTGTTTTTGCTGATACATAAAAATTAGCAAAAAATGATTCTATATTTTTAAATAGAGATGTTATGACAGTATCCACTCCTTAGAGGAATGCTACACAGATAAATTAGATATAGGATGTACCCTGCTTGCAGGTTTCACATACAGGAAGCTAATCTGCCTCACCTAGGGCCAAAGTTCAGAGCAATGTCTTACTCTCCTAACCCAACTCACCAAGGAAAGCTTCCCATTTCTCTCCATTTCTCCATAGACCTATACATATGATAATAGCCTTACACAGAACATCTTAACAGAGAGAGCAAATACTGTTCCAGGAACTCAAACCCAAGTGAACAAATTTTGATTTGCGCAAAGTACAATCATGAGATCATAGGAGTTGGAAGACACCTCGGAAGTTATCTAAACCAAATCCCTCATTTAACAGGGGAGAAAACTAAGGCGCAGGGAAATTAAAACAACTTCTTCAAAGTCACACAGGAAGTATCACAGGCATGATCTGAACCCAGGTGTTCTGGCTACACATCACTCTGACATAGTGCAGACAAAGGATACCAGCTGAGGGAAGAGACCACAGCTCACCACAACTCTCAAGAGTTACTTGCCTGGCAAAAACAAAGACAAGAAGCCAGACCAGCAATCCTGAATATCAATGGTTGCCTGTCATAAAAATCAGAATAGCTAGAGTGCAAGGAAAGGAAGCATTCCCTGCTGACTCATCCATTTTAGTTTTCTGATACCTCTTACTGACCTTTCCCTATCAAGATATGAATTTTTCACTGTGCCCATACCATCTCGTTTTGGTAGCTTTGTTGGGTATCACTGCCTGCATGGATGCTACAAAGAAGGTAAAGGGAAGCATAAGGTTTAACTAGACAATTCTATAGTAACTTTGGTTCAGAACTAGGTAAGTCATTAGCATGTTGCTGTCACCTTTACAGGCAGGGAACTGGCCCTTAGCGTCTGCTATTTGACATGTTTATCAGTAACTTGTCTTTTAAAACTTTTTATCAACTCAATAGGACTCAGAGTCAGAGCAAGTGCTGTTGTAGTAGACGAAGTTTTCTCAGCAAGAATGCCCTTCACAGAACCGAGGAAATCACAGGTTGGGTCCAAAGCTGAATCCAATCAGTGATTTCTATGAAGGTCTATTTTCCGCATTTGTAGATGGTGCAGAGGTGAGAGAGTTAATGCGTGTGGATCCCAAAGGACCTGAATGGGCTTGGATAATAAGGTGAAACACAGATGGTGACATTTAATTAATAGGGGTAAGTGTAAAGTCCCAAACTTCAGTTCCAAAAACCAACTTTCCAGTACCGTATGGGGCAGCATAGCTAGACAATAAATTATCTGAATAAAAGAGAGTTTAAGCTGACAGAAAATTCAATATGGAACAAAAATAAATTTGATCTCAGAGTACACCAAAAGGCTCCAGAACAAGGGACGTGGCAGGGACATGAAATATCTTTCTAAGCTCTAAGCACAGTTTAGTTAGGATACTGACAGGCTAGCATGTGTCCAGGGCAGAACAGCTAGGATGATGAGAAAACATTGGAGACCATGTCATGCAAGGACTGACCGAAAGAACCAGGCATGCTTAGTCTAGAGAAGATAAAGCTTGAAGTGACTATGAGAGAAGTTTTCATATGCCTGAAGGGCTACAGTATGGAAGAGGAACTATATTTGTTCTCCATGGCTGCATAATGTAGACCTAAGAGTAAAATGAATAATAATAATAATTATCGATCATCCTTTAAGATTTGAAAAGCACTTTACATGTATTATTTAATCATCATAACACTCTTAGTGAAGTGGGGGCTATTATTAATCCCCATTTTACAGATAAGGAAAGTGAAGCTGAGAAGGGTTAAGTGATTTGCCTAAGATCACACAGTTAGTGTTTGGCAGAAGATTCAAACCCAGGTCTTCTTGACTTCAGGCCACCCACCACCTAGCTGCCTCCCTAGCAATGAATAGAGGTGGCAGTAAGGCATCTCTAGATTTAATATATATGGAAAAAATCCTTTATAACTGTTCACACTATCCAAACGCAGAATGGGACACCTTAGCAGGTAATGATTTCCTCCTTCATGAAGGTTTTTAAGAAAAGGCAAGATGATTATTTGGGAATGTTGATAAGAGGATTCTGCAGATATGGGTAAGGCTAGATGGCCCCAAAGTACCGTCCAACTCTGAAACTACAGAGCATTCTTCATTCTACAATTTCATTCTTTTCAGAATTAGACCACATTACTTTAGAAAGAAAACATGCAAAAGTCAATCACTTGCTAATAGTGAATTTTAAAACACTTTACTTGAATTAAAAAATTGTAAATTTACAAAAAATTTCCATTTCAATTGGCTTTGTGAACCCAATTTTTTTATCTTTCATTAAAAAACAATGATACTCAAAATTATCTTTATTGATATTCAGACTCTAAATAATGTCCTCTATATTTCAGCAGGGCCTGACTACCAATTTGCAAGTGAGGTATACATTTCTGCATATGTGATCTCACACACACAAGACAATAAATTGACTTTTTTGTTATTAACCTTTAGAGGCTGTCAATCAGAAAATGTTTCAATTGGCAAGGATAATAAAGTTTGAAAGTAAAATGCAACTTTTGCCATCGAACTGCAGCCTATTAACTTCAGTAATTTTGTGAAACATTACAACTCTTTTAAAAAACCACAAAAAATTAGAATATTTCACTAATCCCACAAGCATCCTTGTAAAATAAGACATATTATCCCCATTTTATAGATAAGGCAAGTTCCTTAATCAAATAGGGCCATGCTACACAGTGACAAATGGAGCTGGGAATAGAACCTAGGGCATCTGACTTCTGGTCCAATGTCCTACCCATTAGTCATTTTCTCTTTCATGCCTTTGACACTTCACATTGTCCTAAAATGCTGTTCAAGATCACTTCTCCAGAGGATTAGCTCAGCCAGCAAGGCCACAAAAATACAAAATTTGAAGAAAAAGAGATTTTTGTTTAGGTTGTAATACAACGAACTAGTAGAATATTGCACAGAAATAACAAAGCAACAGTAACATACTTGTCAGAAAAAAAAAATTATTAAGTGTCTACTAAGTGCCATGCACTGCATTAAGCACTGGGGATGAGATTCCCTGTCCTCAAGTAGCCCACAATCTAAAGAGGGAAGACAACATATAAAAAGAAACTGAAACACAGAGGGCTGGGGTGGAGGGCATGTGGCCAGGAAGATGTGGAAAATGATCTCAGGTGTGAGTCACAGAGTTGAGTTTATCTTGCAGATTGATAAGTTTCTGGAAATGACTTGTTCATTCTTCATTTTTGAAGAGAACCAATGGCAACAAAGGGTGATGCCTTGACTTGCACATGAATTGGATTTAAGTGAGGCAGAGTTGGCCAAAGTCATCAGCCTCACTCTTCCAGAGTGAAATCTAGGAGATCAACCAGGTCAGAAATGATGCGGTGAATTCCCTGGGTGCCAATTTCAAACAGAGGGTCTGGGAGGAACTCCCCAATGTCCACTCCCCAGCCTCTCTGACCCCAAGGCAGGGAGTGCTGAGGAGGTAGCAATTTCAGAGTTGATTTCATCTTGCAGAAGCATGAATTTTTGGAGATAGTGAAATCCAGAAGATCAGCTGGGCGGACAACAAAGTTCGAGGTACATGAAAATACTCAGTAAGCCCAGTTACCTTTGGAATAAGAGACTTCTAGTATGTGAACAGATGTGGAAAAAAAAATACACAGGGATATGTATTTCCTCTCTCATGCAAACTGATTAAGGGAAGCTAGGTGGCACTACAGTGGATAGAGCACTAGGCCTGCAGTCAGGAAGACTCATCTTTCTGAGTTGAAATCTGACCTCAGACACTTGCTAGCCATGTGACTCTGTTATTTAACTCTGTTTGCCTCAGTTTCCTCATCTGTAAAATGAGCTGGAGAAGGAAATGGCAAACCACTCCAATATCCCTGCCAAGAAAACCCCAAGTGGGGTCACGAAGAATCAGACACAACTGAACTAGTATCTTCCTGGCTTCTGAGTAAAGAGTTGGTTCTAGACTGCAGTACCCAAAGTCTCTTAGATCATGCATATCAAATGATACAGAACAAATTTACCAAACTCAAATTCTAACCTACCTGTACTGTATTTCTGTAAGAGCTCTGTATTTCTGTAAGAGCTCAGTTGTCCTACATATGGAAGCAGGTAGAGAGCAACCAATCCTTAAGAAGAAGTGAAAGAAAAGGATAAAGGAAGGGAAAGAAGGCAACAGAGTAAAAGAGGTAAAGGTGATGGAAAACAGTAAAAACCTAGCAGAAAGAAATGCAGACTATGTCAGATTGCACACCATCTTGGGAGGGGGAGGGAAAGGGAGAAAAATTTAAAACTCAAAAGCTTATGAAAGTGATTGTTGATAAATAAAAATAAATTAATAAAAAATTTTTAAATGAAGGACAAGAAATGCAGAAAGGAGTATGACCAAAAAAAGTAAGAGATGAAGTGAATAGGAATGGGAAGGAACAATGAAATAAGAGGTTCAGGATTCAAAAGAGATCTTGACAAGCTAGATTGTGGGGCTGAATTTAATAGGGATAAAAGTAGCCATATATAGGCTCAAGAAACAACCTTAAGAAAAATATTCGGGTTTACAAAGTGCTTCACAGACATCATCTCATCTGATCCTCGTGAGGTAGATTCTATCATTATCCCCATTTTACAGATGAGGAAACTGAATCTGGGAAAGGTGAAGTGACTCCTCCAGGGTCATAAAGCTAGTAAATGGAAGAGGTCAGATTTAAACTTCATCCACTATGCCAAGATACCTCTCAGAAATGAGAAGATGGAAGAGGCATAGCTAACATGAAGTTCATATAAAGAAGTTGTATAAATGGTACAACTTCCTCAGGTCTCATCTGACTAGTGGAAATCTTGTTAAGACTGAAGGGCCTTCAAGACTGAAGAATGAATCTCTCCTGGCAGAATTCCAGACTCTTAGGCAGTGGAGGAGAGAGATCTTTTGAGAAGAGAGGCCTTTTGTGCACTCCCCTCAAATCACCTCTGCCTATTCCTAAGGCTAGAATTGCCTTTACTGACATGGCCTGTGATTCCATGATGCTTCAGATGAAGATATGATTCCATCATGGAGCACGGTGGCACAGGCGCACAAGGGGAAGAAATAGCTTCCTATCACATCTTCCTGTCTCTCTTCTCTCCCACCTTGAAGCCATCCTTCACTCCAATGACAGATTCATATACTTTATACCCAGCTATGATCACTTCAATGCTCGAAGTCTTTCAGGGTCTTCCTACTACTGCCTACAAAACAATGTACAAATTCCTCAGCCTGGCATCTAAGGCCCTCTGCAATCGCTTCTCTCAACATACTCCATTTTACCTAAGCTGCATTTTAATTGAACTAGACTATTTCCCACACCAAGAACAAGTCTGGCATTTTCCAACATCCTGGTATTTTGTTCATGCCACTCTGTAAGCAAGAAATGAACTTTCTTCACTGCTACCTGTTATAATCCTAACCATCCTTCAAAGCTTTCACCAAATGTCACTCATTCTCTGATCATCAAATCAGAAGTGACATCTCCGTTTTCCTAACTCATACAATATATTTGTACCCCCCATACACTTATATCTACATTGTTAGAAGCATTTATATGTATGTACTATCCACTTCGTTAGACAATAAACTTCTTCAAAGCAGGATCTGTGTCTTATTTATCTTAAGTTAGAATAACTGCCATTATATTTGCATACTGGCATTTTATTTTTATTCAGGAAACATATTTACCTCTAGTTTGTATCAACATGGAAATTAAATGTCAATATCTCATCTCCTCTTTTGTCCTTTAGTTTTGCAAACAGTAAGCCTTTAATAAGGACTTTTCATTCATTTATTCCTACAGGCCACAATTTCCAGATTCTCCAATCACTTTATTGGAAGTGACCAAATACTAAGGGAAGTCATGGCCAATTCCTGACAGATACCTGGGGGAATCTTGGCAGTATGACACGGTACAAGAGTCATTAGAGTGATTAACTCTCAACACCAGAAAGGGAGGAAATAATACTTCCTGCAGGGTCTCTCAGGTACATTGGTAAATGAGTCATAGCTATGGGTCTAAATTAAGCAACACCTTCTATTGCCTCAAGGCCAGGGTCGAACTATTCCATTTTAAACCATCACCAAAACAGCAATTTATCAAAATGACCAAGGACCAAAGAGAGCCAGAGGAAAAGTGTTTGGGATGGCAAAAGTTATTATCCTAAAATGAAACCTCAGACATAGCTGCCTACTTACTATAGATGGGCTAGCTGGAGTTCCCAATAGCCATGACCTTAGCATTTTTATTATTTAGATATTTTGAACCTGGTATTATTCTTATCCAAGGCACGATGACAAATTCTCTAGGTCTTCTCATGTCCAATGATCTCCTAAATCTCAATCCTCCTTCACTTTTCACAATTTAAAATTATCCCAAGGAAAAATTTTGTACGTCAACACTAAAAATTGTATTCAAAATTAATAACAGTATATGTTGCTTATTTTGTTTACCTTTACTTCGTTGTTACAAGGGAGGGTCATCTTGGGGCAGAGGAGTCATCGGGAAGAGGAAGCCATCGATTGGGAGAGGAGGAATCAATGATAACAATAGTGTAAACTTTACCCAATCTTGGTAATGTACTTAAAATCATAAAGCCTTGAAAAAAGCACCATTAGGTGGTGTCAAAAGGAACAATTTGAATGACTACATACAGATTTTTGCTGTCAGTATAACTGATAGGAAAAAAGCTCTAAATCTTTGTCGGGTATAGACAACACTGTTGTTTCAATCTTCTCGGTCATGACCTAAGTCAAACTTGATTGGCAGACTCTTATTCTGAACCCTAATTATTTTATGAGGAATTTTAGCTTCACTATATTACTTTAAAATGCTCCTTATTACTAAACTAGGTAGCTTTAATATTACAAGAAATTCTCTCCTAAAATACTTGTGGCTTTTTCTTAGGTCCCAGTCAGAGTTCTTTAATACTGAAGAATTGCACTCACTATTGAAATACCTTGTAAACAAGCAATATAAATGTGAACCCCAATACTTCTGTACAGATATACACACAAGTCAAGTGTAGGAAAATGTGCCTACATTTATACAGTTCACTTTAGTCTTTTACAAAATGATGAATCTTTAAAAGCTTCCTAGCATCCATTTGACAAGTAAACACTATTACTAACATAATTAAAAATGACAAAGTCAAAATAGGTTTCAATAAAGAGACAGATGCCAACGTGACATATAAGAGAACTAAGGCACTTCTCCATTTGGACAAGTCCCCTCCCTATTTCTGTAATCAGTACAAGTCTCCCACTCTGGATTATCTAACAGGCTTCTACCTGATCTCCCTCTTTCCAATTTTTTCTATCTCCAATCCATCCTGCATTCAAGTACTGAATGATGTCATTCAATAAAATGAATTCTTGTGTGCTTCCTCCCATCTTCAAACATTTCCCTGGCAATAAGCTGAAAGGATTTTAAGTGGGGAGCAGGAAGGGAACGATCACACGTGCATGTGTGAGTCCTTCTATTGGACAACACAGAAAGAAAGCTTTTTGTCTTCGTACCCATTTAATTTAATTGATTTTAATTCAATTTCACAGAAGTTACTGAGCATCTAGTAAGCTAACTATGTGACACAATGAATCGGGTTTGTGCAGTGGAAGAAAGAGTCCAATTATTTCATAAAACTCATAGCATTCTGCTGACAAAAATACACCACCAGGAAAGGAACACATTCCAAAGCTCTGACATGCCAATGTACTTAAAAGGCACCCAGCTTTTCCACAGACATTTCAATCATCAGGCAGGAAAAAAACCAAAGAGATACAAGATGCAACCATGAACCACATAGCCCTTTCGAGTTTGAAAAAGCTACTATGACAAGACTTTTCTTCCATCGGCCTAAGTGATGGCTCTTTGGAATAATAATATGCAGGATCTGAACATTTCTGCAAACACATAAGCTTTTATTATTCTTTTTTGGAGAACTTAGCTTACCTTAGCTTGGCAGTGAGCTAACCAGATATTCAGGTCCAACAAAATCCACAACATCTACACTGAAAGAGCTTTCACCTCACCTTTTCATGGAATATATTAGAAAAGCAATGTGTGAAGACAAATATTCTCAACTTTTCCCCACCAACACTGTGTAATAGGTAGATATATTCAGATCTTGCCTCACACATTAAATGATAAGCTTCTTAGGGATAATAAGTCCCATATTTCTTTGGTAAATCCCCCAGCACAGTGGGCACAGTGCAATGAAGGGAGGAGATGAGTAATCAATAATGTGCCTAATGAAGAAAGGGGAAAAAAAGAGGTGGACAAAGACATCAGTTGCCTAATTAGAGATCTGCAGCATTTTCCTTTTCAATTGACAAGAAAACTCTAATATTAGCAGCATATTAAGCTTACGCACTTTTAACATACAAGAGAGTCTAACTATAAGATGCACTCCCAACCACACATACAGCCAAGCAGGGGCAGGCAGTGTGGTTTCAGAAGATCATGACAGAAAAGTTGGATCCTAGTTGTAAATCTATTACTAACACTTTAGAATTATGCAAATTGTGATATATGTTAGTGATAACTGTGAACTTTTTAAAAAGACTGCCAGGATAAGGAAAAGAGCCTAGTATTTGTTATTTTTTACCAAGACCAGCCACTTTTCTTGACTTCATCTTGTTAAGTATCACTGCCACTTTTTTGGAAATTATTTCAAAAGACAGAATGGCTCAGTTGTGTCTAACTCTTCATGACCCTATTTGGAGTTTTCTTGGCAAAGATACTGGAGTGGTTTGCCATTTCCTTCTCTGGCTCATTTTCAGAAGAGAAAACAGAGGTAAACATGGTTAAGTGACTTGCCCAGGGTAACACAGCTAGTAAGTGTCTCAGGCTAAATTTGAACTGATGAGGATGAGTCTTCCTGACTCTGGGCCCAGCACTTTATCCATGCATCACCTAGCTACCCCCCAAAAAAGAGTGGCAAAATCTAAATGTTATGGTTCCATTCACAGGTCATTTTCTCAATTACCTTTCCCTACTCTGTGAAACAATAAGGTTCATAATCTTCATCCTCCTACTCCATAATGTCTTACGATCAATTAGCAAGCTTTTATTAAGTGCCTATTATGTGCCAGGCACTGAAATATAAATCATTTTGTACAATAAGGTCATGTGATTCTTATGGCAAGGACATAAAGTATCTTCTGGCCCTTTTCAGTCTCCATACTTCCAAGAAATGGTGACAGCATTCATTTCTTTCTTGATGTCCATTTCTCATTTTTCAGAGCCAACAGCCCATTTAAGGACAGGTTGAAAATGCCATAATGGGAAACACTATCTCAACTTGAATTTTTTATTTAATTTGTTATTTGCTTGGTCACTGCATTAATCAATACATGTCTGACTAAAGATAGACAATGGATTCTAAAATTACTACTACATATAGAACTAGTCCTCGGTCTTTTTTAACCTTTTAGTTGCTAGGTAGAGCAGTTGATAGATGTCAGGTCTGGAGGCAGGAAGACTGCTCTTCCTGAGCTCAAATCCAGCCTCAAGATACTTCCTAGTTGTCACTTAACCCTGTTTGCCTCAGTTTCCTCAACTGTAAAATGAGCTAGAGAAGGAAATGGCAAACCACTCCAGGATCTTCGCCAGGAAAACTCCAAATGGCATCACAAAGAGTTGGACGTGACTGAAACAACAACAACAAACCTCTTAGTTATCAGCCCCTCAATTGTAACTCAGCACACAAAAATTGTAATGTAGCTGTTTTCTTGTCCTCATGTTTTATCAATTTAGTTTTAGTGTGTTTCTTTAATTTTAATTAGTATAGGACATACACAATAAAGTTCAGGGGATTACTAGTCTTCTAAGAATACCCTTCATCCTAATGAAGAATGGTTTGAAAAAAATTATAATGTTTCTAAAATGATAATAAAGGGTAAATATTACTCTACTGTTTAAAACTGAACAGGATCTTTTGGCCATTTCTTAACTTCTGATACCTTCAAACAGCACCAAGGACTAACAATCATCCCCATCTGTCTGTAGCACTGAAAGGAGTACCCACACCAATGAAAACACAGATCTTAAGTAACTAAGTATTAACATGCTAGTAATGAAACGTCACACAAAGGAGTATTTGAGGTGCCTTCTCTTGCATATTTATTTACAAGGCAAAACTATTTATAAAATTGTGAAAATGTGACTTTCCCAGATAGTTACTTAAATATTTTCACACATCACACAAACTAATGACAACAGAAGGGAATCAGTGCTGATGTTACTATTCAAAATGTACCAAACTATATTAATCCCACAAGTGTGTCTTCTCCATTTCAGAAATGCCAAAATCAACATTTGTATGATATGAAACTATTGTCTCATTGTCCATTAAAATCATCTAAATGTTTCTCCTCAAAGGTAATTGGAATTCAGAAAATCATAAAAAAGGACATTTTAAAGACAGTCTATGTCTAAAAATAGACATAAAATGGTCTAAGATGTTTTAAAAATACAAAAATTTATGAAATTAGAGCCATTTTACAATTTCTGCTTATTTCTCTGTTTTGTACCCACACAAAGGAAATTTTAAAAAAAAGTTCAAGGTTCACCAATATATTCACAGTAGCACTTATTGCGACAACAAAAAACTAGGACATTAAGTGCCAATCCACTACAGAATAGCTGGAAAACGATGGCACATCAATGAAATGGAATACTAATACAAGCTAAAAAGAAGTCATGCAAAACAGAGTAGGCAGGGGACTTCTGATTATGATGGCAACATGAAAGATTATAAAAAAGACCAGACCCCCCACAACAACTCCAGCAAATATCTGAAATAATCTCCAGAAAGATCAATAATAAAGAAAAAAGAAAGAAAAAGTAAGCTCCCTCCATCAAGTGCAGAACTGCACAAAAAGATGGATAAGGTAATGGATGAAAAAAAAAAGGGCGGCTACAGGGAAGTCAGTATGACCTCAGATCAACCCAGAGGCTGGAGGAGGCATGGACAAATGAGAAGCAAAATAGAGTCCGAGTCATGCCAAGGAAATCAGAAACAGAAAAACACTCATGAAACCAAGGCCTATTACCAATATCTATAAGGAAAATTCACAACAAACGATGAAATAAAGGAAACTGTGAGAAATTAGTGTGCCCAGGTATATGCCAATAAAAGTGAAAACTAAAATGAAATGGAAGGATATCTACCCAAAAAACGTCAGATTAACAAATTAAAGAGAATCAAGAAAACAACACACGAGTACAACAATATCAAAACAATATACATGAGTACAACATCAACTGAGATAACAGTAGAAGTCAGCTAAGTTCTTGTTACCTGAAGAACAGGTAAAAAGACACTCCCTCTCAGCATAGAGGTAGGGGACTACAAGGGAGGGAGATATGCTGCACACACGGTCAGATTTGGGTGACTTGTTGTGGTTGATTTTGGGGGGTCAGTTTTGCCTCTTTGTTTTTTTGTTGTTATCTACAAGGTAGAGTTTAAGACAATTTTCAAAAAGAGAAATGCAAATTATCGGTAGGTGCATGAAAGAATACTCCTCATTGCCAAAAAGAGAAATGGAAATTTAAATAATCTCACAATAGTCATATTAGCAGATTACCAGTGAAATAGATGGTAACTGTTAAGAGGGTTATAAGAAGACACATGCACAGTAAGGCCCTATTGGTGGAGACAGGAATTGGTCCAGCTCTTCTGGAAAACAATTCAGAATTATGCAAGCAAAGTTACTAAATTTTACATGAAGTTTGCTTACTACTAGGAAGAGATGACACAGAGGTCAAATACAGAAGGGGAGGTCTCACACATAGAAAAATATTTATAGTAGAACTTTTTATAATAGCAAAGTTTCAAAGGAAATGAGTGCCCATGGATTAGAGAATGGCCCCAAAATGGGGAATATGAATGCAATACAAGTTTTATTACTCCACAAGAAACAACAAAAAAGACGAATTCAAAAAATCTAGCCAAACTTAAGCAGAGCAAAGCAGAGAAAAATCAACACGATGGCTCCAATAATGAAAAGAAAAACAAGTGAGAAAGACATCAGAAATCTGCTCTGTGTGGTGCCCAATGTGATGGGAAGCGTGCCGATGTTAACAGATTGTGGGCTCAAAGACGTTGAGCTGGAAAGGATCTCAGAGCCCACCTAGACCAACCCTCTTATTTCCCCAAAAAAGAGAATGAGGCCCAGGAACTGCTTGACCTTTGACCCAGGAAGGCCTGGCCCAAAATCTCACAGGCTGAAAAGATTAGAGATGGGTTTTGAACCCAAGACCTCTGACTCCAAGAGCAATGCTCTTTCTACTGTACCTGTGAAATTGATGTTTTGGAAGCCCAGTATAGGACTTTACATTGTTCCCTACTGAATGTCACCTTAGACAATTTGGGCCCATGCTCCTTCCTGCCAAGGTTTCTTCTGACATCCACTGTGTTATAACTATTCTAGCCAGAAGGACACTGTCAACAAATTTGATGAGCATTCCAACTATGCTTTTTATCTTAATAAGTGATCAAAATGTTAAGTAGCATAGGGCCAAGCACAGATCACTGAGACCTTTCACTGGATGCTTCCTGTAAAATGAAGTAACAAATTTTATCATTCTGTATCTTTATACCTCTACCATATCACATAGGGCTTTTCACACAGTAAGCCCTTAATTATAAAATATTGGTTGAATGAGGTCTAAATCAACCAGAATATTTAGGGTATTAAACATTTCAGTTAATTTTCTCATTAACTGAGGGTTGGCACTTCACCACTACCCTTTTTATTCAAAACCATGTTGAAAATCCTTCATCAATATGGTATCAACTCTGCTTTCTTCTTTTAATAAGTAGATAATTGAATCTTGCAGGGCCTCAGGGTCATCATTATGCACATCAATTATCAGACTATTGGGCTACAGATGTAGAAAGAGTAAGAGATTAAGCCATGTGTGTACTGACCTCTCACCATGGATTACTCATAATCTCAGATCATTTCAAGAATATGCACTAAGTAAAACGTCCACGTCCATAGGTTTATAAACTACAATTTGTTAACACATAAGCAAAACACTCCTCGGTGATTTCATATACTGTGTGGCTCAAGAGAAAACACTGCAATTACTGTAAAATAAAAATTAGTGATGGGAAAAACATACTTCTTACTGCTTTTAGGTATGAACAAAATGATGAAAATCACAAGTTTCTACTCTTTTCCATTTCCCTACTGCATCCTTCCTGAAGGAAACGTAATGCATTGTAAAAGGGTCAAGACACAGGAAAAGCAGAAGACACTAAGTGAACAAATAATACATTGATTTAAAAAGGCAATCTCTTGTCAATTCCCTATCAAAGACAGTGGCAGGATACACTGCAATGGATACATGATCTTATCTCTATGGAGACTTCATCCAGTCGTACACGCTGCAAGCCATTCATGTCTTTCCATCCCATACATTTCTTGCTCATGTCTTCCCATATGTCCTTCATCTTTTTCATTCAGGTATCTTCTGTGATGATCCCCTTTACACTACTTCTGCCCAGTTCTTCACTTGTAATAGGTTGCAACCTACTCACACACGATGCAGCCCCAAAATGAATTCTTCAGATACCTTACAAACCTACTTAAAAATGAAGTCAAACTGATGTAAATACCTTAGAACCTTGCTAAAGCACTATCTACCACAACAGGTAATGCAGCCTAAGATAAGGCTCTCATACTCTGACCCAAATTCTAGATTATGGGCAGCACCAGGACTGCTTAACAGTTTCACGCCTAGCAAAGGCCTAATGCAACGAACCTGGGGACAGCTTTCCAGCAATTGTTGGAAGCAACAGAAGAAAAGGAGAATGGTAAAAATGGAAACGACTTCAATATGATGGAAAAATCATGTGTGAATCTCTTTAGTGCTACGTTAAAGACACAGGGAATATGCACTGATTTAATAAGTGCTTTAGCGAAATGAGTGTCTTTCACATGTTCAATAAATGTTTCTTGAATTGAAAATGCTATCTATTGTGGCTGCTCTTTTGCTTACTTCCTGATTCTCAACCCTACTTCCCAAAGATGCCTTGGCCACAGAGCAGAGTGCTAGACAAGTGAGATGTCAATAACTAAGTTCAGTAAATTGTCTTCAAAAAAAAGTCATTACTTTACATTGATACATTACATACAGGACAGTAAGTCCTCAACTCACAAAGAGGTTTCAGAAATTTATCAGCAAGTCTGTGGGAACTCAAAGCAGGTTTTTCCTATGGAAAATGGTATTTAAGTTCCCAGCTGGTACGCCAGAACCTTTTAAGCTTATAATATCGCTGCACAACAACAATAAAGGGATTATTATTTTTCATTGTTTCTCTGGGAAATCGTATATTACAAATGCCAGGAACACATCTATCTTTCTCCTCTGAGAGAATCCGTCCTATAAGAGAATTCAATTCCTTCCACCCTAAGGCCCCTCATGAAAATATACCTCTTGCTTCCTCTCTTCCTTCTCCTCCTCCTCCTCCTCCCTCACTAAAACAGGTCTTTACATAGTAGCATCAAGTATATAAACAAGAAGGGACTGTTAAGAAGTAAGGGGTAACTCCAAAATTGTCTGCATTTCAGGGACTGTCCATATGTTAAAATATACCTTAAATGACTGTCAGCACTATGCTGAGCACTGAGGCCACAAAGAAGAGCAAACACAAAGTCCCTGTCCCTACAAATAACTATGTCTATACAAGACAGATACAACAGGATGAACTGGAGAAGACACAAGGAATTAAGGGTTCTGGGAAGCCAGCATGCAGAAATGAGGAAGAAGAACATTTCACACATAGAAGACGGCTAGCACAAAGGCTTGGAGTCAGGCCACAGAGGAACATGCTAGGAACAACGAGAGTCATTTGAATGGAAAGTATTCAGAGTGACGTCTAACAAGATTGAAAGGTAGGAAGGGGCCAGGCGGTAAAAAGCTTGAAAAGCCAAATGGGTTTTTAGTCGAGATCTTAGATGCCACTGGAGTTCATCAAATAGGATGCAGACATGGTCGAACCTGAAATTCAAGACTTTGGCAGGTGAGAAGAGGATAGACTGGAGGCAGGAGAAACCTGAGTCTGGGAGAATAGCTAACAGGCTAATCCATACAGACCATTGGGGAGGTGAGTAGAGAGAAGGCATATGCTGTAAAGGGCAGATATTGTGCAGGTAGAATAGACAAGACGTGGCAATGGAATGGCTGTGCGCAATGAATGGGCAAGAGGAGCAGCATACAACACTGAGGTTAGGAGCCTGGGTGACTGGGAAGATGATGCACAGTAACAGAGACTATTGGAAATTTACATATTATTGGGACTTCTACTAATTCCATGAGACTCGCCTCTTTAAACAGACATAATGTACATACCTTAGCTTATATATTTAGCAGATCTCATTAGCTGGCAGTATCACATAGAATTATAATTTCAAACAAACCTCAGACAATTCAAGCAGGAATAATTCATGAGCAAAGAGTTAACGTGTAGTTACGTTACGTTCAAGTATACAGACCAGGAGCTCTGTTTCTTAAGAGCAACTTCAACAAAGACATACCAAGAGGTGCAAACAACCATTCTGGAGAACAAGTTGGAACTATGTCCTAAGGGCTATCAAACCATGCATGCCCTTTCACCTAGCAACGTCAGTCCTAGGTCTGCATCCCAAAGGGATCAACAGAAAAAGAAAATAACCCACACGTGCAAAAATACAAACACTGATCTTTTTGTGGTGTCAAAGAATTAAAAACTAAGAGTGATTCCCATCAACTGAGGAATAGCTGAAAAGAAAAAGGAAAAGGACCTATGTATACAAAAATATTTATAGCAGCTCTTTTAGTGGTGGCAAAGAACTGAAAATTGAGGGGATGCTCATCAACTGGGGAACAGCTGAACAAGTTGTGGTACATGATTGTGACAGAATATTATTGTCCTTTAAGAAATAATTACCAGAATGATTTCAGAAAAACCTGTGAAGGTTTTTATAAGAACTGATGCAAAGCAAAGTAAGCAGAACCAGGAGAACATTGTACACAGTAACAGCAATATTGTAAGAATGATCAACTGTGAAAGACTTAATTACTCTGATCACAAATATGATCTAAAACATTTCCAAAGGACTCATGATAAAAAATGCTATCCAACCCCAAAGAAATAACTTATGAACTCTGACTATAAATTGAAGAATATTTATTTTCACTTCACATCTTCATTCATATTTTTCACTTCATTGTTTTAGTTTTGTTTTTTGCAACATGGCTAATGTGGAAATGTTTTGCTTAATTTCATATGTATAATAGGTGTCATAATTCTTGCCTTCTCAATGGGTCAGGGAGGGGTGGGGAAGGAGAGAATTTAGAACTGAAAATTACATTTTTAATTTCTTTTTTAAAAAGAAGAGTTATCAGGGCAACTAGGTGGCACAGTGGATAGAACTCCGGCCTTGGAGTCAGGAGGACCTGAGTTCAAATTCGGTCTCAGACACAGAACACATGACACTTACTAGCTGTGTGACCCTGGGCAAGTCACTTAACCCCAACTGCCTAGCGAAGAAAAAAAAAGGAGTTATCTAAAGAAAAATCGAGCCTCAAAGGCAGGACAGTCCTGCTCTCCCACCTCCTGCCTGGAAGATGGCTGACCTTGGAGTCTCAAGGAAATAGAAATGGGGAAACTCATGTCAGCTGTGTAGGGCAAAAGCCTCTGCTCTTTCTCAAAGAGCTCAGCAGTATGCCAGCAAAGCAGACTTGAGCTGAGACTAAAGTTAGAAGTAGTAGAAATTATCACTGCTTTAGCCACCAGGAGTATTTGGATTCATACTATGCTGCTGAAGGTTAATTTTGTCTTTATAAACAACATTAAATACAAGTTTTTGTTTTTTTGTTTTATTTTACTAGACTTGGTATACTTTTGAATATGCAGTTGGAGGAAGGCAATTAAGAGGCAGGGGTACCCTTACAGAAGAAAGACAGCTCTAACACTGAAGTGTTTTGCCTGAGCATTATCTCTGGTTGAGGGCTCAGAATTAAAAAAAAAAAAAAGATACAGCTAATTAAAGATTCTTTGACACTGTTTCCTAGAGCTGAGAAGGAGCATTTACATGGGTAAACTCATCTTGACAATGTGTCAGTAAGAGGGCGATGGAAGTGGGAAGAGGACACAGGAATGGTTCAATGACCCTGCTGAAAACACCTCCCCACTATTGCTCAAAATACATAAAAATTAAAAGGATACTGAATGAACAGAATGAATGTAAATAGAGCTATAAAATGAGGAAGGGATCTTTACATCAATATTCTCAATAGAAGCCTGAAACTGGAGACAAATGAAGCAATGACATAAATACATCAGTAACAGATGACCCCCAATAGAACCAGTCAGAGGTCGTGAACAAAGGTTTGGGTTTTTTTTTTGTTTTATAAGCTTTTATTGAAGTCTTATGTTTCTTATGTCACCATGGTTATCCCCAGCATCCTTTGTCTTCCTCCTCCTAGAAAGGCCATACCATATAGTAAAAAACTATTTTTTAAAGAGGAAAAAAATCAGAACTGATCAATACATTGAAAAAGTTCAAAACCACTTGCAACATGTAACAACTGTGGACCTCCAATGTCCACAAAGGAATAGATTGGAAGTGTCTTCTCATAACTCTTCATTTCAGTCCTGCTTGATCTTTATAATTTTTGTTACATTCACTTTTGATTTTTTGGTATGTTGTTATGTCCCTTTACATTGCTGTAGTCACTGTGTATATTATTTTCTTGGCTTTGCTTACTTAACTCTGCATCAGTTCATATAGATCTTTCCATGCTTCTCTGTATTCATCACATACATCATTTCTTACGGCAGAGTGATATTCTATTATATTCATGTACCATGTTTTGTTTAGCCATCCCCCATTCAATAAGCATCTACTTTGTTTCCAGTTCTTTGGTATCACAAAAAGAGCTGATATACATATTTTGGTGTATATAGGAACTTTCTTCTTACTGATGGCTTCCTTGGGATATAAGCTAAATAAAGGAGTCTCTGGTTCATAAGGCATAGACATTTTAGTCACTTTATTTGCATAATTCCAAATTGCCTTTCAAAATGGTTGTACCATTTTACAGCTCTGCCAACAATGTTTAGTGTGCCTATCATTCCACAACTCTTCCAAAAATAACTGCTGCCATTTTTGACATCTTATACAATTTTCAGGGTATATGAACAGTATTTTGGGAGGCACTGAAAATTATCAACCACAATCAAATCACTAATAAGAAAAATATAAATTAAATTCATTTTGAGGTTCTATCTCTTACCTATCATACTGACAATGATGATAGATAAAAAACAGAAATAGCCAGTATTGCAGGTGTTAGGGAAGATATAGAGAACTGCTAGCAGCTCCTCTAAATAAGATCACAATTTCTTAATTAGCCTTTACTAAAAAGAAAAGGGTAACACTTCTACTTATTTTTAAACACATACATACGGCTTCACCAAGAAATTAACCTAGATACTTAAAGAAGCATACTAAGATACTACTCTTGAATTTACTGATCTTGTGCTGTTCACTCAGTTAATCTTTGTTTTTGGACTAAGATGAATAGTGCCATGTTAATGGATGCTTTTTCTAACGTCCATGTGAACAGCGGGGTGTGTGTGTGTGTGTGTGTGTGTGTGTGTGTGTGTATAGCTATATGTAAGGAAATGTGGTAAAATGCAATGAACACTGCCCTTGGTGTCAAAAGACCTGGATTTGATACTTCTTCTGCTCCTTGCCATTTCTGTGCCATTGGAGGGAGTCACAACATTTCTAGGCTTCCGTTTCCATATTTGTGAAAGGAGAGGATTGGAGCAGGCAACCTCTGGAGTTCCATTTTAAAACTGAGATCGTGTGTGTGTGTGTGTGTGTGTGTGTGTGTGTGTGATTCAAAGTCATTAGTCAGGATACAATAAACCACTTTAGACCAAAGATCCTTTTACACAGCTAACATTTAAACATGGCAGAAAACAAACAATGCTACCACTTGAAATATTTACTGGGTTTTTCCCACTTATAAAACATGTTGGGGGGATGTACTTCATGACAGAAAGACAAAAATCTTTTTGTAAAATGAGCTGTTGACATTAAAAATGTTTAATAATTATCTCTCTCTAGGATCAGTGGGAATTAGCCATATATAAGGTAAGATTAATGAAAGGCTAAGAAAAAAAAAGACTTTTTCTTTCCAAGCTAGTTTTAATACATCTCCTAAATAGTTTTATATTTTATATATAAATAACTACAATAGAATATTAAAAGTATCTGTCTTGTACAAAGGTGTGTTCCAAGGAGATAGGGTTTCTAAGAAGGGTAAAGAGCAGGTATAATTATAGAACAGCATCTCTTCTCCTATATATGCTAAACACACCTGAAAAATAAGCATGTCATCATATCTTTCTTAGAGACACTGCTGTTTACTATTACCCACTAAGTGAAAATGGGCTAAATCTTACAACATATAAGATTGCATTAAGAAATCTGATTGACAAAAATGTATTAAACTTATTAGGTCTTTTACATATTATAAACCAATGAAAACCTCGCAAGTTAAATAAAAAGCAAAGATATTTTTATAATTTCCTTCTGGCTTATGTTGAATCAAAGGGTCAATTGTATTTTTCCTTTTTTGGTATAAAACTGACATGTCTGAGGTTTTCTTGGTACAGTTTTTAAAAGATATAGGAGGTATTGCCTTTTATTCAGGGGTGTGGTTGAAAAATTTCTATATGAAAACACAGTCCATTTCACAGAGGCAAATGCTACCTTAAGCAAATGAAGCAATTCCCAGGGATAAAACTTTAAAGAGAGATTACAATTCTGATCACTGTAGAGATTTTTTCCTTAGGCTTGTTTGATAGAATGTCATTAATTTGCAATGTGTGAATACACTGAGAGGAGCCAGGTGGAGGTTCTTTGTAATACCTAAAAGAGAAAAAGGTCTGGATAGCTGCTAATAAGGATAGAGACTGGATGGGAGATTTCCCAGGTGTATATATAGGACACTCCCAGGGAGGGGCTCCCTCTACCAAAGCAGGCCACCACCTTCCTTAGAGTTGCCTGGAGCACTAACAGGTTAAGTGACTTGTCCAGGGTCATAAAACAAGGATATATCAGAAGGAACACTTGAATCCAGGTCCTCAAGGCTATGAAGACACCTCTCTACCTACTGTACCACACTGCCTCTCATCAAGCAGCTAGTCATACAAAGAAAAAAATGTTACAAAATTACTAAGGGAAAAACTCCTCAAAGCTGACTTAAGACATTACATACTAATTACAAATCATTCTTAACCATTCATTAAAACGGTCTCTTAAGGACTTCTACTAAGAAAGTTGTCAGTCTAATTCCAGTCTCAGTATCTCAAGAGTAATAAAGCTGAATTTCTTTCAGTCTGGGCTTCTTTTTCCAAGTCCATCCCCAAAAGTATTAGTCACCTTTTACAGAATTTATCTACATACATATACGTGGAAATTTCAGCTCATCCAAAAATTCAGTATTGTCAAATGGAGAAAATGCAAACATAAATGAAACCATCCAAACTTCAACCATGGGACCATACTAAAACATAGCAAACTATCAAGCTGGAGTGTTCAAGGAAGCCAACAAACCACTGAGCATGGGGCTGTAACCTTTCTAAGAGTCCTGGCTACCACATGCAGCTGAGAACTAGGAAACCCATTCTCCCTGCTCATCCCCTCCCAATGCACCCTCGCAGCTCCCAAACTGCTGTTCATTCACTGCTTCGGTCCAAAGATTCAACATCTATTGTCCAAGATGCCTCCAAAATGGGACTGCAGTCACAATGGGCTTCTAATCCAATCCTAGCCATTAACTAGCTACATAACCTGGGATAACTGACTTAAATTATCTGGCTCAAAACTTTGGTGTCTATAAAACGCAGGCAAAAGACCAGGTGATCTGTGTGAGAGCAGAGAAGGAAGGGCACTGTATTTCCTCTTGTTCAGCATCAGTGATGTCATGTTAAGAGTCCAACAGAGTTGGACAAAGTGTTATATTTAGAGTCAGGAAGACTTGAGTTCAAAGCCTGCCTCAAAATCTAGGCAAATCATTTTCCCTCTCTCAGCCTCAGTTTCCTCACATGTAAAATAGGGATAAGAACAGCACCTACTTCACAAGGTTGTTGTGAAAAAAAAATTTTAAATGAGAGGATGCATGTAAAAACACTTTGCAAATAGAAATGCTAGCTAGAAATTATTTTGTTAGGATAAGTCTAACTCTGATAAGTGCCAACAGACAGCCACACAGAACTGAAGTTTTGCCTGCCTTCACCCTGGTTCTTGTACAGGTTGACTAAAAACCAAAGAGAGTGGGCGCAAAGTTGCCTTGGATGCCCCAGGGTAACAGAAGACTAGCAGGTTAGAAAGTCACAGTCTCCACTCTCCTGAAACACAGCAAACTGCCCTGAAAAATAAATGGCAGGTTGTAATGACTAGGTGATTTCTCCATATTTTAAGTACCTATGAAAAATGGCTAGTAAGTAGAAGCCCACTGAGTCCACAGAGATACTTAATGTGTCAACTCTTACTTATCCCTGCCATGGCTTATAAAAAACTACACACTGCCTTATATTCTAAATTGTACTAAAGTAGGTTTCCTTGCCAGGACATCTCCAAGGTCCTTTTTAGCTCTAATACCCACTTGTGGGAGCTGTCTACAAGTATTTAAAGGGCTATAAAATGGAAAAGGGTTTAGACCTCTGTTTGGCCCCACAAAACAAAAGAAGGACCAAAGGGTTTAAGTTCCACAGAAGAAAATACTTACTTGTCATAAAGGCAGTGTATGAAAGGGAGCTGGGCAGCCTCTAGAGGTAGGAGCTCCCTTCTCATTGAAAGTCTTCAAACAAAGGCTGGAGAGCCGATTGTCAAGGAGGTACAAGGGATTATTTTTCAGAAATGGGTTGAACTAGATGATCACCAATGCCCCCTTCCAAATGAAGATGGAATGAAAAGCATTTATTAAGCACTTACTATGTGCAAGGTACAAAGATGAGACAGTTCTTGCACTCAAGGAGCTCATATTCTAACTTAAGGAATACAATGCATAGATAGAAATTGTATTTTCGGAACAGAGAAGGGTGCTTCGGTTTGATTACTACATGGGGAGAGTACATACACAACAGAGAGACAGATGGCTAGGGAAGGGCAGCAATAGATAGTGAGCAAGCTGAGCGTGCATCCAATCATTCACCAATTTCCACCCCTGAAATTCTATAATTCTGTAACATTTTAAGATTATATTCTGCCAGAACACACAAGATAGGAGGAGACAATATTACAGAAATATTTCTATTTTGTTCATTTCTGAAAAATATCACAAGCAAGAAGAATACTCAGAATTAAAAATATAGCAACAAATTTACTCAACATCATGCCATCAAAATATTCACAATACAGTATAACCACCAACATTAATTTTTAGTAAATGAAAACTCAACCTTCAAGCAATCTTAGAGTGGCAATTTAAAAAGAAAGAAAAGGCAAAAATTTAAATATTCTTTCACTGTTAAACTATGACATTAATATTTGGCATAATTTGACAGAATGAACTATCTGGATGATAGCTCACTGTATTCGGAAAAAGTTATAAGTAGATCAGAGTTAGCAACATCGACTAGGCTGAGATCCTTTTGGAGATATTGACTCTCTAGAACATCGAGGGGGATGATGATGAGCCATCATCAAAATCATAACAGCTAACATTTAGATGGTACTTTAGGGTTTAGAATATGCTTTATAGTACATTTCATTAAAATGTGATCTCCTTAAGAACAGGAACTGGTTTTTTTGTTTTTTTACTTTTTTTGCCTTTCTTTGTATACCCAGTACTTAGCACAGTGCCTGGCATATAGTAGGCACTTAATAAATGCTGTTTGCTCACATATACAGTTTCATTTTCATGCTCTGGATTTTTGTACTAGAGTCAGGATCTGCCTTCTGCACGTGTTAGATGGGATAGTTTAAGGCCCAAATTCTGTCTCCTGCTGTGGTCCCAGAGTGCCATAAAATTTGAATAGGACAAGATCCTGCCCATCTATCATTCAGAAGCTACTATCCTATACTCCCTGGCTGAGAGGCTGCTTGCTAGGCCTTTCCTTTTTCCACAATCCTAACCTGGGATAGGAATCCTGAACTAGGGCCATGGATTGGGCTCACTGCCATAGTTTGTAACTTTGATCTCTCTTCTGGAGCCTCACCAACAGCTGGACTAAGCTTGTCTCTTTCTTTGTACAGTACCCCAGCAGAGATCTATGGCTTCAGGCCTTCAAGGCAAACCATGGTTCTAACTGATTTCAGAGTGGAATCCTAAGTAATCCCTAGACTCCCAGGCATCATGATCTTGGCTTGTTTTTTCCTTGTGCAGCCACCTACTGGGAGGCTTTGATTCCTGCAACACACGTTGTTTCAGGTTCCATTTCCTTGTATCATCCTTGATGGAGCGGAAGAACTCAGCAGTTTTGCTTTGGTTATGTTTCAGATGACACTCATGTTCACGGCTAATAGTGTTTGTTAATTGGGGTTAATTCTAAATCTAATTGTTAAAAATTCCTCAGGGGAATTACAAGTGCCTAGATATGGGTGGCGAACCTGAGGCCTGAAGGCCACATGTGGCCTTCTAGTTCTTGAGGACAGCCTTTTGACTGAGTCCAAGTTTTACAGAATAAATCCTTTTATTAAGCAGATTTGTTCTGTGAAGTTTGGAGTCAGTCAAAGGGCCACACTTCAGGGCTTAGAGAGTCCGCAGGTTCCCCATCTCTGATCTAGAACTTTTTATACTGCCATCTTAACCAGAAGATTTCTCTTGCTTTTACATGTTTCTGGATGTCCCTCAATCTTGATGACTCTTTCCCTCAAACCTAAATTTCTTAAAATGAGTGATCTGTACTCACATCCTGGCACTTTTTCACCACCCAATATGGAAATATGTTTGCCAAAATGTATTCACTGATGTATTAAATACATATGTATGTATCTATGTACGTACACACACACATACATACACACACATATATCTATTCAGACTGTTCTACCAATACATCTTGTAAAACCTGTGTACATATCAAAAAGTAGATATGCCCAGAAACATCTTTTTTATCCTTCATAATTCAAAATTATATGTACTATGAAGAATTAAATAGATGGCTAAAATTGTGAAGACATACATTAGAATCCCAATTCAATGGCAGTAAAAATGGCTTCTTCAATAGTAAACCGAAGTACTGACTTAGGGAAATTCATTACAATTCTGCATAGACTTAGTGCCAATATTAGCAACGTGCCTCGAGGCTCATTTGTTGGAAAATTTCTTATTCAGCATCTAGGCTGCACTGGTTTTTCCACACAGAAATGAGCAGGTAAAAATGGTTAGTGCTTCATAATGAGTCACCATTAACATAATTACTTTCCATTTCATCTATTACAGCACACTGTTTGACTCTCTCATTTCTTTTCATTTCAACCATTCCTTTAGGACACCCACAAGGCCCTGTTAAAGAAATGAGACTTCAGAGGCTATACTACAGAATTCGAGGTGAGCTAAATAGTTTTGTAATTTTCTGTAGGAAATGATCAAATTTTCCACATTAACACATACTGTATAATTATATACACCAACACAGTATTTCCTTTACATATTTCAAAACAATATACACAATGAAATAATACCATGAAAATGGGTGAATGTCATCTACTTTGGCAATAAAAGGAGTGATGCATGATAAGCAGAATTTGAGTACATGTTTATATGTGTGTGCGTATGTGTGCATGTGTATAGATAATCATAACCCGGATAATAATTTGAGAAGCAGCATGGTGTGTTTTGAATAAAATATTGAACTTAAGAGTGAGGAAGCCCACAGTTCAAATGTCACCTCTGATATCTGCAAGCTACGTAAGCCTGGGCAAGTCACTTACTGTCTCCATGATTCAGGTAACTCTCTTTATTTAAATTCAGAAAATATTTATTAAGTGCCTATGATGGGCAAGGTATAAGGGTTGCCAAGGTGAAAAAAATGGCACAACCCTTGCCCATGAAGAGCTTACAATATACTGGGGATCTGGGAGGGGGAATATGGAAGCTGTATCATGTACATGGAAAAGTATGACAACAGGGCAGAATAGGGTGAAGGGAAAGACCACTTTCAGGTGAGGGAGAGAGAAGGGAAATGAGGAAAGAGGTTATCAAGTGAGAAAAGGTGAATATGAAGAGATTCTATACCCCATAGGTTCTTGATGGCATTCAGCAAGTAACTGTAATAAATAATTTTGTACAAATAGGGCCTCTTCCACTTTTTGGATGTCTTTCGGATATACAGTAAGTAACTGTCAATTAACTCTCTCTTGAATCTTCTTCTCCTTCTACAGGACTCCTATACGTAGAAAGTACTCAACATTCATTAACCAATTATGGTCAATTTATATTTTAAATTTAATTTTCATATTTTTAGCACTGAACACATAGTAAACATTTTAAAATACTTTATTCATTCATTCATTCTGTCCGAGTATGATTAGAAAAAAAAAGAAAAAAGAAAGTTCAACAAATACATGTTCTTTTTTCTAATATAACAATATTAAAAATAGAAAGAGGCTCATATACGTATTAAAATTATTAACCATCTGTAAGGTTGTATACTGTGTGGCTCTAAAGTGCTTTATTAAGCATTTACCACTTGCCAGGTGCTATGCTAAGGAAAGGCAAAAGAATGTTGATTTGTATTGGGAATACTATATCTGGTCATTTTCCTGAGCTTATTATGCATAGATAACTACTCAAGGGCAAGCCAAAGAAGCTTGAGCAAGGTACAAATTATAGCCATTTGCATGTACTCATCGTATACAGAAATCAAAAAAATCTTAATAGTTACCAACTCATGCCTACTTTATCATCTCTACAAAATCTCTGGGGTCATTAAAAGGAGAGAGGAATTTCACAGAGAATAATTTACACCTGTACAGAGTACACCCTTGAGAAAGGAAACAGGTTTTCACAAATGGACTTCCTGATCTTCCAAAACTCATCATTCTGCAAGATGAGTTCAACCCTGTAACTGCTACATCCTCAGATCATCTCTCACCTGGCTACAGGACTTTCTCATGTCCCCATGCTTAGTCCTCTCCTTTTCAGCTTCCCTCAGTAGACTGTCAGCTCTGTGAGGGCAGGGGCTGCCTTATGCCTTTCTGTGTATGCCTAGTGCCCGGCCCACAGTAGGCACTTTAATCAATATTTATTGACTCTCCTTCTGACTTTACAAGAAACCCCCAAGCAGACCCAATCTCAGTATTCATACAATTGACAAAGATACAGAGAATAAGAGCTCTGACTATGATTACAGTTTGTTGAGGGTGCATGCACCATGAAGGATATCCACTGCAGAGTTCTCATCTACAATAGATTCACTATGGGTAGTACTGTCACCAGATGCTCCATTCTGCGAGGGATACTGTGGTGTTTACATCAAGTACCAGAACCCTGCAAAGCCTCCAAAATGGGAGACATGGTAACTCAAGCGGCTGTTCGAATACCCGAGGAGCAAAAGGAATGGCGGGCACAGTATGGACAAGGAAGAGGCTAAGGGAGCTGTAAAGCACAGGGAGAAACAGAAAGATAAAAGATTCTGACCACATAAAGGAATTTTAGAGATCATGAACATGGAAGAAGTGGGACATTTGTGGATAATGCCAAGATCAAGGCTATGACCATCTCTGTGTGTAACTAAGGTGGAACTGAGTGAAAGGCCTCTAAGAACCAGGGACATAGAAGAATTAGAAAGTGAGATTATCTGAGGGAGGATCAATAGATATTTGAAATCCCCTAAAATAAGAGCATATGTCGTGGAGGAGGAGACTTTATATAGGCAATGAGCTGAAATGAAGGGCAAAGTCCTGGTTAGGGTTAGGAATAATAACCACCAAGCTGGAGATTGAGTGATAAAGGGTACACTAAAGGAGGAGAGGTTCCTAAGTGCCAGCAGTAGATTGAGAGCTGGGAATCGCAGTAAGGGCAGTAAAGAGTATTCTAACTTGCACAGGTGGGCAGCACAGTGGACAGAGTCCTGGGCTTGGAATCATCTTCAGATACTTACTAGCTGTGTGACCTTCGGCAAATCACTTAACCTCTGTTTGCCTCAGTTTCCTCAACTGTAAAATGGGGACAATAACAGTATCTACCTCTCAGGGTTATCATGAGGATTTAATAAGATAGTATTTGTTATGTACTTAGGATATTGCCCAGCATAAAGAAGGGGATATATATACATATAGATATAGATACAGATATAGATATATAGACATAGATATAGATATAGGTATAGATACAGATATAGATATAGATATAGATATAGATATAGATATAGATATAGATATAGATATAGATATAGATATAGATATAGATAGATATGGATATGGATATGGATATGGATATAGATATAGATATAGATATAGATATAGATATAGATATAGATATAGATATAGATATAGATATAGATATAGATATAGATATAGATATAGATATAGATATAGATATATCTAGATATATATTCTTATTTCCCTCCCTTCCCCATCAGGACCAATGATTCGGAGTATGAGGAAGAAGTATAACAAGTACAAGAAAGGATGGAACATCCAGGACTATGATGTTAAGAGCCAGATGAAATTGTTTCACTGTCCTTGACAAAGAAAACATTTTACCATAGAGGTTTGTTTTTTATTTCCCTCAAATCTTTTTTAGAATGAAATTCAGTACGGAGATATTTACGGCAAGAAGACCAATTAGGAGGCTGTTGTAATAACCTGGGAAAGATGTGATGAGGGCCTGAACTAAGATAGTGACCATGTGACTAAGAAAAAGAGGTAGGCTAGTCAAACAGGAGATGGAAAGTTTAAACATCAACATCTTGGGCGTCAGTGAACTTGAATAAACAGAAATGGGTGAATTTAATTCAAGTGATCATTATTCACTGGAAAAGACCCTGCTGTTGGGAAAGACTGAAGTCAAAAGAAGAAGCAAAGGGCAGAGGATGACATGAATAGACAGTATCATAGAGGTGACGAAAATGAGTTCGGACAGACTTTGAGAGATAGTAGAGGACAGAAGGGACTGGCATGGTACATGGGGTCACAAAGAGTTGAGCATGACAAAAATAAAATGTAATAATAATGCTGGTTTATAAAACATATGCATACCACACCCATATAATGTTAGACTTTTTCACTATATTGGTTAGTTTTGCTAAGCATTTTTCCTCTTTTTTATTCTTTATTATGGGGGGGGTGGCTCTATGAGAGAGGGAAGAGGGATATATTAGAAAATGTAGTATATATTTTAAAAAACAATATTTTTTAAACTACACATATATATCTCGGTCCAAGTCCAGGCACATTCCAAAGGCACTGAATCTTTTATTTTTTCTCCAAGTAATATGACAATTCTATAGGTCCCTAAAGCATTTTCTCTCATTTAAGATTTCACAAAAGCACATTAAGAAAGGTATAATTTGAGGGCTGAGAGTAAATCCAAGGCCATTAGACTAAATCTTGACAATATAACTTGATTAGCAACTGTTCCTGTGAATTACTATTGTAAAATAATTGGCACTCGATAAGTGTAAATGGGATAAATATCTGCCTCAACACTTTGGTACCTAAATATAGCTGCTGAAAGATACAAACAACAAGCTTTAGAAAGAGAGTTCAAAAGGGGGGGGGTTCTCCTGTAACCAACTGACAATCATAAGTTGGGGGGGTCTCCTATAGCCAACTGATGATCATAAGTGGCAAATGAATGTAAAGAAAACCAAATTAAGATGTTCCTTAATATTAAATTGAAGCTGCCATTTTTCCCACTCATTTATTCCTCTTTGTCCCCTAGAACCTTATTCTAAATTGCTCTTTGACTTCGAATAAAGCGAACCAATAAGCAAATCAATCAATGATATCAGAAAAGTCAAAGCAATTTTTAATGGTTTCTCAGTGTTGATTTTACTTCTATGAATAAAATATTGTCCAGTCTTAGAATTCAACAACAGAATTAGCTAGTGATGCACATTAGATGTTGGCATCTAATTAAACTACAATATTCATTTTCAGAAAAAGAAAGATAATATGACTCAGCTCAACACAAATAAAGAGGAAAATGCTTTTCTATAATACGTCTTTCTTATACTGGAAATTTTACTAAGGCAGGATACACATGTCAATTGGGGAAAGGAAGTTTGGAGAGAAAAAGCTCTCTTTCCCTCTCAGGGTAGACATTTTTTATCATTTCATTTTGCACTAGAAGTGACTAAAGGACCCTTTCATTTTTGTTTCAAGTTCTATGACATAATGCTGTAAGGTCAAAGCAGCATTCTGCTACGGTCAGAAACAAATTGATTTTTAAATTGCATTCAAATGCTGGGGTATCTGGGAAATTACAAAATTAAATCATGAGACCACAAAAGTTATGGCTTTCCGGGTTCTTGGTTTTGTCCTTCTTCTCTCAAAATGCCCCCCCTCCACCTTGTACCAGGAATGGCCTTCACTCCTCAGAGTGATGCAAAGCTAGACTCTCCTCATAGACTCATTGATTCAAACTTTCTGGGGAGAAGAAAGATGAGTACTTTGGATGACAAGGTTTCCTCTTCCAGCTCTTCCTCTTCCTGCTGAGCTAGAATAAGAACAACTGCATGTGTCAAATTCATTAAGCCAAGTAGGTGGCCATGCTGTAAGAAAATCAAGAACAATGAAGTGATGGCCTCAAACTGAAAAATCCACCCGAGGAATGTGAACAGATACAGGGATTAAAACCAAACATGCCCAAAGAACAGATAAGACAAGCCACTATTAGGAATTACCTTTGAGTGAAAACTCCTGGCATTTCAGCTCTCAAAGAGTTTACAACAGAACCATTTCCAGGAGACAAAAGATTTCTAACAAAGGAAATCTGCCTGAGAAAATATACTAGTACAGAGCCTCAACTTGGCTGGATTTCTCTGTTCTACACTGGTTTTGACTTGATATTTCAAATTGCTTTTTACCTAGGCTCCTGACAGGGCAGCACTCAGATCAGCTCCACTATGGGTTGCTGTGCTGGTGTCATTCCTTTGTTGAATAAATGGCTTAATAAAAATGTTTAGAGTAGGAAACCGCTCATGTTGAAAATGGGAAATGTCTCCTTTAATGGACAATTAAGCATTACCACATCGATGTGCACTGCATACATACTTCAATGGACATTTTTAAGCAAGATTTAAACCAGCCTTGTAGATATGGGGGGGGGGGGAAGTCCACCAAAGTTTTGCCTCCAGCATGTTTATGAGGTCCTCTCAAACTTTACTGTTCAGTTAATGATCCAACAGTGAGTTCTCTATCATGGAAGTTATTCAAGCAGCCTCTGGAAGGCCCCTTGTCAAGGATGTTGTAGAAAGGACTACTCCTCTGGTACGTTAGACATTCAACTCAGAGGTGCTAGGATCCATTTTGGAAGTGATCAGCAAGAGTTTTAAGTAGTATAGGCACCAATTTATTTCAAGAAGCACTGAAGAGTCTATAATGTGTCAGGCATTGTGTAGACATTAGACTTTGTAGAAGGGATTTTCTAGTTTAAGTTACACTATTCTACTCAAAATCTATTGTTAGGGGAAGCTAGGTGGCACAGTAGACAGAGGCGCCACATCTGGAGTCAGAAAGACTCATCTTCCTGAGTTCAAATCTGGCCTCAGAAACTAACTAGCTGGGTGACCCTGGGCAAGTCACTTCACTCTGTCTGCCTCTGTTTCCTCATCTATAAAATGTGCTAGAGAAGGAAATGGCAAACCACTCTGGTATCTTTGCCAAGAAACTCCCCCAATGGGGTCATGAGGAGTTGGACATGGCTGAAACCACTGAACAAAACTTGTTGCTGAGGGTGGGATTTGGATGTATGTGGTTTTTTCAAAACAAGTAGCTGGTTTGGATTGTTTTTCCTTACGTTTCCAGGGACTCTGTAAGGAAAGCAGTTAGAAACTCCTAAAAGGCTACATCCATGTCTTATTAGTTGTATCTCTATGGCACTAACTCTGGGACCTCATCCACAACCTTTTCATCTTGTATGATTCCTGCCCAGGCCTTCCACAAAACTGTTCAAAAAGAAGCCATCCAATATGAAGAAAGCCTTTCCTCTAGGTCTTCTGACATTACACAGTTAACTAAACATCAGTTTGAAAGTCATTACTCTTCTTAGTAGATTGTTTCTTTACTATTTTTGGCGAGGCAGCAATTTTCAAAAAGAACTGAAAAGTTTTGGTCCTGTCATTATAGCAGAAAGAGCGCTGAACCTGATGCCCAAAGACTTGTGCTCAAACCAGAGTCCTGCCATTAATTCTAGACACACGCTGGGAATGAACAGGGTATCACGTTTCAACTCAATAAAGTTCAGTGTCTCTCAAAGAAGGAAGTTTGGATTTCTTAAACAAGCATTTATTAAGTGCCAACTACAGGCCTAGGCACTGTACCAAGTACTTTATAAATATTATCTCAAATCATCATCACAACGACCCTGAGAGGTAGGTGCTATTATTATCCTCATTTTACAGTTGAGGAAACTGAGGCAATGAGGTTAAATGAAGTCACAGAGAGCAAATCCGAACTCAGCTCTTCCTCATTCCAGGCCCAGTGCTCTATCCACTGTACCACCAGCTGCCTCTAAATCAGGAAAGAACACCAACTCAGGAAAGGCAGGCGCCACATGGTTGGTTGTCTGGGAACTAGAATGGGAAGGCAGGCTGAAAAAAAAAGCAGGGGTGGGAAGAAGGCAAACAGTCCACATAATGATTCTGCCAAGGCTCAGTCATACCTGTATATGAGAGGAACTCAATTCCATGTTCTGGTTCCTGTTAGAACATTAAGGATGCAGTATGGCAGTACGTTTCCTCATTTTCAATAAGTTTAAGGACTTCCACATTTGTTGGTGACAATCTGATAAATGATAATATCTTATCAACATTTTAAAACCACTTCATGTACTTATAGAGAGGATATAATAAGCTCAGTGGGAAAACAAGTTTTTTCTTAGTATTCAGGAGCAATTACTCTTTCAAGAAGACAGTTATCACTTATTTATGTTGGAAAGCTTCTATATAAAAATGTGGTATATATTACTATCCATTTCTTCAAATCTATAAAGAATTGAGTTATGATAATTTCTCCTTCAATTAGTATAATTGATGCTTTAGTATCAATTTCTTATAATTAACTAATTCCTTCAAATTAAAGGATCATAACTTTTATATTCCATGCTCAAATATTCAAATGAACAGTAATTTCATATTAGTTGCTATGTAGCTACAATTGACTTTCTTAATAAGTTTCCTAGAACTCCTTACTTTGTCCCCTTTTATTCAAGCAACAAGAGGAACCATCTTATCCATGACCATTTTCTCAAAACTTAACACAACACTTCATCTAATAACTCTGGGACAAGAGCAATTCCATTATGACATGATGTTACAGACAAGTGAACAAATTGTTCTTATGGTGCCATACAATACAACAAATTCTTGTAAACTAAGACAATTCTTCTCCCTACCACAGCACGGCCCCTTGAAGCATGTGTTCATTGCCTAATATAAGAATGAATGTTGGAGGATTGTTCTCAAAAGGCAAAAGACTATCATTTTTTGAAAAGAGAAGCAAAAGGCAATACAATATGATTCACTGATGCTATACCATGAAATCTATAAGGAAGTAAGAAAAAAGAAGTATGACAAAATGTGGGCATTAGAGGAAAAATTGAAAGGTAGCCTATAGAAAATCCATTATCTACAAGAAAGCCAAATACCTTTCCAAAGCACTTTCCTGGAAGCCTAGGAAAAAGAGTGTGCCAAGGGAAAAGTACCCAAATGTGAGAATTAGGAAGGCCAAATACTATAGGTTAGCACGTGAAGGAGAAATAAGAGAAATAGGGGATTCCAAAAACAAAAATGGAAGACCTTTAAATAGAGTCAAGGAAAAAGCTAACTAAAAAATCTGTGGGGAAAAAAATCAGAGGGACTCCTTCACACTTTTTAGATAAAAGAATAAATAGGATATTCAATTCCGCAAGCTTTTCTTTAGTAATTGCTATATGGCCAGCACTGGGCTTTAGTTCCAGATACTGGGATAGGGATCAGGACAGTATGAAAGAAAGTTCCTGTCAGAACAGAGAGAAATAGGGGAAGGTCTGGGAGGGAACATAAAAGCCAGAACTATCTTAAGATTTAGAAATAGAAGAGATGAATCAATCAATCAGTAAGCATTTCTTAGAGTTCTGAGGACATAAAAATAAAAGTTAAATAGCTCCCACCATCAAGGAGCATTCATTTAGATAATGTCAGGTGTAAAGAACAAGAAGGCCAGTGTGGCTGGATCATGGGGTGTGTGGAGGGGATTATTATATTATAAGACTGGAGTGGTAGGATCTTGGAGATCTCCTTTAGAGAAGGCAGAAATTAGACTTCCAGCTTGTTCCACTCTCCACCTGATGCCCAGCCTGGTTTAAACTCCACAGAACAAAATATCCCTTCCAGAATCAGCAGATTACTTCCAATCTCACCACCATGCTGCTAACTCAAGCTTTGGATACCACCTTCCTCAACCTGCTCTTCCCTCTGATTGGAGGCCTGGAGGGTAGAGTACCAAACTTCTCCTGGGGCCTTCCTTCCAAGAGGGCAGAAACTGGACTTCAGCTCACTCCATTCTCCATCTACAGCTTGGCCTGCTTTCAACTCCAGAAAACAAGACACCCTTGGGCAATCTGGCTCTGGGTCTGCCTGGGCACTCTTCCTTTTGTGGAAGCTCCTTGAGGGCAGGGAGTAGTTTTCGTTTTCTCATTTGTATCCTCAGCATTTGGCACAGTGCCTGACACACAGGAGACACTTAATAAATGTTTGCCGAATTGAACTGAAATTTTTAAAAAATCACCTCACTTTATATCTAAGGAAACTAAGGTGAAATGACTTTATGGTAACAAACCTGAGTGATGGGTAAGATGGTGGTGCCCTTCAGAGAAATTTAAGAGTAAAAGATGCCAATTTCAGTTTCTGATGTACTGAGTTTGTGGTGCCAGTGGAATATCTCGGTGGAGATGATGTCCATCAGACAGCTGAAAACGGAGAGGACTTCAGGAGAAATCAAGAATGTATATGTAAAAACAGGCCCTTTAATGAAAGTTTCATTTCTGTCGAGGTAACCAAAGCAACTGGCAGAGTGCCTGGCATGCAACAGTTCCTTAAAAAATGTTTATTGATTTATATACATAGGGATAATGGAGCAGATAGGATCACAAAGAAAAAGTGTAGAGAGAGAAAAGGCAGAGGGCTGAGAATAGAGCTTCACAATATCCATGGTCAAAGACAGATAGATGGTTAATGATGCAACAGATCATGATGTAAATAATAATAATAAATAACAACAACAACAACAATAATAATAAGTGTTCACACAGAACTTACTATGTACATGCCAAGCACTCTGTGAAATATTTTACAATCATTTCATTCAGTCCTCACAGCCACCTTCAGAGGTAGGTGCTATTATTATCCCCATTTTACAGATGAGGAAACTGAGGCAAAAAAAAAAAGGTTACGTGACTTCCGTGGGGACACAAAGCTTTTAAGTCTCTGAGGACAGATCTGAATTCAGGTCTTCCTGACTCTAGGCCTGGTGCTCTATCCACTGAGCAACCCAGCTGCCCCTTGAAAAAGACCAAAAAACAACAGCCAGACAAGCAGAAGGAGAATCAAGAGAAAATTATATCACAGATTCCAAGGAAGGAAAGCATATCCCAGAGGAAGAGGTGGTTAATAGCATCAAAAGCTACTGAAAAGTCATGAAAGATAAGGTCTGTGAAAATGCCATACAATTCAGAGACTATTAACAACTTTATGAAAAGCAATTTTTATAAAGCGATAGATTTGAGACACGATCAAATTACTCTCTTAGAAAGACTGGACTGGCCGCCGCAGTACGCCAGTATGATTGGATGGAAGACAAAATGGAGACAGGAATACCAGTTAGAAAGCTACTGCAGTCATCCAGGCATGAGGCAACAATCAGGCACTTGGACTTAAGTGTTAGCAGGTATAATTTAGACGAAGAATGAGTCAGCTAAGTTTTAGAAGAAGAATCAACAGGAAAAAGGATTTAGTTAGTGATAGACCAGAGGAAAAAGATAAAGAAGAATGAAAACATGACTCCAATCTAGAAGATTAAACAAATGGTGAGGCCACAGACAAATAGTTGAGAAGGGGATATAAATCAGTTACTTTGCATGGTTTGGAGGGAGAGGGGTATTGTGGAAGGAAAGGGGGAAAAAGCTTTATTTTGGATATGTTAAGATAAAGTAGATAACCAGGAGAGCCATAAAATACAATAAAGCTGAGATGACATATAATAGAGATCTGCAGCCCGGGGGGTGGATTTCAGAGGGGGGTCTGGGGTCTGTGAAATTGGATGAGAGAAAATTCCGTATTTATTTTCACTAACCTTTGGTGTCTTTTGTAATCTTCTGTATTCTACTTTATGCATTTAAAAGCATCATTTTGAGAAAGGGCCCACAGGCTTTATTAGACTGCCAGAGAGGTTTGGACACACAAAAAGTTAAAAATCCCTGTCCTACATAGGGAGTGAAAGGTCAGGGCTAGCAAAATAAATGAGTGTCTTCTGAAAAAAAGATGAGAGTAAAAATCATGCAAATGGATAAGCTCAGCCCGAGAGTGAAGAGTAAGAACAAGGGACTGAAAGCAGAATTTGGGAAGGCACTCTTGTGTACAAGGTAGAAGGAAAATAGATGAGACAGAGAAACCCATAAAGAAACCCAAGAGAGTGCAGTATCAAAGAAGGAAACTTGAAAGAAGTAACAGGTGATTAATAATGTCAAATGTGGCACAAAGGCTGAGGAGGATTAATATAAAAGGCCATTCTTTGAGAAACTCAGTGCTTTCAGCAGAATTTAATTCAATTCAGTAAAATTTAGCACCAGCTAAGTATAAGACATTGGGCTTGGTTCTGAGGATGCCAAAAAACCACAACAAAACCATTCTCTTCCCTCAGAGAATTTCAGTACTACTGAAAGGATTCCAAATGTCCACATTTAATTACATACAATCCTACAAATTAATTTCAAGAGGGGAAAAGTATTAATAACTGAGGTTAGGGGTAATCAGGAAAGGACTCCAGAAGGAGGTAGCCATGGAGAAACAAGAGAACAAGGGCACTTGGATTATTTCCTCTTTGTCCTCTTTTTAGCTTGTTTATACATAGCTATTTGCATGCTGTCTCCCCACCAGACTATAAGCTCTCCACAGGTAGACACCGTCCTTGGCCTTTCTTTGGATCCCCAGCCCCTAGCTCAGGGCCTGGAATACAATAAGTGATTAAGAAAAGTTTACTGACTGATTGACTTGATTTTTAGGAATAATAAATGCTGCCATTTATATGGAACTTTAAGTTTTGCAAAGTGCTCTACATGTTATATCATTTAATCCTCACTATAATCTTGTGAGGCAGGTGCTATTATTATTCCCATTTTGCAATTCAGGAAACTGAGGCAGACTGAGGTGAAGTGACTTACCCAGGGTCACACAGCTAGTAAGTATCTGAGGTCAAATTTGAACACAGCTCTTCCTGCCTCCAGGGCTGGTGCTCTATCCACTGTGCCACCTAAATACCTAAATTATCAGTTTGACAGCTCTATGAATAAGACTGGAGACAGAAGAGACTCTAAGTAAAGAGCCCAATTACAAGGTTTTTGCACAGACCAGGAAAGACACAATGGCGGCCCAAACTAAGGTGATAAGGAGAGCGAGTCAGGGCCACGGTCTTGAGGGCCTTGCTGCTCCAGCGCCAACACACCCGTTCAATGCATGGACTATGCACATAGGGAAGCCCTCTGCATGCTTCAGTTAAGAGAGAGAATTAATGCCTGTGTTAGAGGCTGTGTTGTACTAGGTTTTTATTGCACAGTACTACTGGATTCCAGGGAATATAATTTGACCTATGGCACCAAGTCAGCATTATGAAGTCCTATATCTTAAACAATAGAACCTACCATTCTATGAGTGTTGGAATGACAATCAGAAATGAGAAATGCATGACTTTAAAGTACTTAAATGTTCAAATCCAACAATCTGATATATATTTTCTACTGATTTCTCTACAGTTGATCTCAAAGTTATGTAATCACTCCAAGGTTCTGCCTACATTCCGTTAAATGTTATCTTAATTGATTTTGTCAGATCATCTACATCCACATTTTTAGTAGTACTGTACATTAAAATGATGGTCTGAACTGTCCCCTTAAGCTAATTCATCTCCTTCACAATAAGATAAAGGACTCCAGGAACTGAAAGTGACAATAAAAAAAAAATGGTGCTGGCATCTACCAATTGTTGCTTAAAGTAAAGATTTACTAAAGAAATCTTTCTGCATGATTTAATGATTGCTTGCTACAGCAGCACCGTTCTTTTGTCTGGTCTCTAATACAGCTCCCTAGAGTGCCTTGTTCAGTAGGCAACAAAACAATGATGTAGGGTTTTGACAAAGAGTCTATCTCCCTATTGAGGTAGCATTACAGGATAATAGCTGTCTAAGCTATATAATTCAATGAGATATATTTTAGTATTAAAATATCTCGTTAATCAGGGTTTTTTTTTAAAGCTGCAGTGTTCAAAACTCAGAACAATATGTAAAACATTCCTTCACCAAAGGGAATGAGTAATCTGTTGTACAGCTTTGATAAGTTACAAGAAACAGGTTTATCTCAGAAGACTGGTTATGATTAATATGCAGTTTCTAAAGCTCCTTAGCTCTGTATGGTCTCTCTCTAACTGAATCTAATAAAGATAGGTCACGCATTTTTCATATTCCTTTTTCACCCATGACAGATCTCTAATAGGATTTATATGCATTTGATATTAATTGTATCGGGGACTGTACCAACTGCATTAATCCTTCACTTCTTGGCCCTTTTTAAAACCATACATAAATTACAAAGTTTCTATTTTTTGTCTGACTATGGAGCTCACTAAGGAGCAACCATGTTTGCTATTAATGATGGAGAAGTAGAGAGCAGATGAAGAATTACTGACCATCTAACTTGACTCACTGGAACACCTGGAGGATCCCCAGTGCTCGAAAGCTCTGGTGGAGAGCTGCTTTGAAGGGTTCCTCCCTTGTGTCTGTACAGCCAAAGTGTGCAACATAACCCACGCTCGGAATGCAAGAGCAAAAAGCAAGTTTGCAATAATCACCTCACAGAAGGATGCTGGCAGCAGCCCATCGTTTGGATGAAGAATTGCTTTTCTAACCATCTACGGAGATAACACAGGAAATGTAAAAATGAGATAGTGCTGCCTAGAATGAAAAACACAGTGTCCTGGGGACTCCATCTAAAATGGTCCTTAATTTTAGCTCAGAGCTCCAAGCAGGCTTCACTGATGTCTGGGAGAAAAGAGATGCTTCTTATGAGACCATTCCAATTATAATTGCAGTTAATAGAAGTGGACAATTATATTTTCATATCCTATATTCTGTACTGACACATAAGTAGTAAAAAAAAAAAATTCATTCTGCAAAAGAGCATAGCAAGGGATTTGAGAAACTAATAAAATGTTGCTCCACACTCCATCAAAACACTTGGTTATTAGTGAACAAAATCCAAAGGAATAAAAGTAGGTCACAGTTTTAATGGTTTGCTTTTGGTTGAGACACTACATACAAATTCAGCATGTAAATGTCTCTCACATGTAAAGGAAAAAGAAAAAATCACCATCTACATGAGTGATTCAACTTTAGGGCAGTAAGTTATATGGCTATGCAGGCGATTTCCCCTGACTGGACACTGACTAGGATGGGGGGGGGAGAGAAGGATATAGCAAAAGAGAGGGCAAAACACTTCACATGTCTAAAATATTACATTCCCTTTTACTCACAAACTGCCCAAAATAGAGAGAGATCATAGCTTTAAAGGTGGACGAGGAAAGGGATCATCTAACACCCATCAGGACATCCTAAGGCAGCCCAACAGACATGGCTATCAACTCTAGTTTCAAAACCTGACTGTTCAAATATTTAACCAGTCACTCAGACCTTCCATTTGTCTCAGTGTGCCTTAGATTTAGAGCAGGGTCAGCCAGTCAGTCAACAAGCATTTTATTAAGTGCTTACTATGGGCCAGGAACTGGGTTAAGCACTGGGGACACAAAGAAAGCAAAACACATGGCTCTCCACCCAGAAAGAGCTTATACTTTACTGAGGAAGGCAGCAGTTACATAACTAGGTACATATGAAAAACAAACAGAATGGATGGAGGGTAATCTCTGAGGAGAAGGCACTAGCCCTGGGAGAAGGAAGTGGGGGGATGGAAAAGGCCTCTTGCAGGTGATCAAATTTGGGCTGAGTCTGGAAGGAAGCTAGGAGAGCTGGAGGAAGAGATGAGGAGGGAGAACATACCAGGCCTGTGAGAAGAGACTACTGATGGCAGAAGCCCCAAGCATGACCATCTGGGCAGCTCAACATGGACCCTGAAATGTTGCCTCATTTTAGGAGGTTATGGGCAGGAAGCCAGCCTGTGCACCCTCTCCTAATACCAGTATTGTAAATTCCCAGGTGTCCACAATTTAATTGCAGCACCTTTTCTAAGAGGAAATTAAATATAAAAGGTCAATACACTTCTTAAAGATGAGTTCATCCAAAGTAGTCATTTTTTTTCCCAGAACACAATCTATAACTTACACTTCTTGTCCGTTCTGCTCAGTCTGCCTTTCCTCCCCAGCCTCTATGCAACCTGAGCACCTGCTCCTCTCTAGAGCATCAATGATTTCAGATATGTTCTCTCATAGCTGCCTCTCCCTATGCATGCTCTGGATTGCTGCCCAACATGCTTCTCAAAGATCAGCTCCCATAGCCAGCCCCTTTCTTTTCTAAAATGTTCAAATCTTTCCCTTTCTGCTGGTTTCTTTCTTTCTGCTTTTAGCCATGTGAGGCCTGGTCAATAGCTATTGTCACCCCTCTGTTTTAGACTGAACTCCACCTGACTGATGAATCCTCTCCAGGGCCACACCAACCAACCACACCAACATACGGCAGTATTAGTGGACTTGGCGAAGCATTCGGACATCCATTTTGTTCTCCACTTGAACCTCACTTGAATCTTGTGAGTTACATAGTTACATAGAGAGCAAAAAAAGATAAAAATCCTCTTTACAGATAAGAAACAAATCTGTTCAGTGACTTGCCTAGAGTCACACAGCTAACAGATGGCAGAGCCAGGATGACATCCAGGTCTTCTGATACCTGCCTTTAAAGTACACACTACCACCTGCCTCCTTCTCATCCCTTAGATTTTTGCATTTCGGATAACACTGCTTTCTATTACTCTTATCTGTTCTAGACATATATTTTGTCTCCCAAAGACTGTAACTGTTGGGACTTGGAGCCCTACTTATTTTCTGGTACGTGTATAGTGCCCAGCATATCACTCTGTACACAAAAGGCTAAGTCATTCATCTTAACCAACCATTAACTTAAGCAATTATTACTCATCTGCAAGATACTTGCTTAGAATTACTTTTTCCATTGCAGGTGATGGGTTTTGCTTTGAATTATCTTCAGGGAGGCTCCTAGAGAGTTCCTCTTGTGATCAAGGATGTGCATTTAATGGAGACAAGGTCAGGAAAACAATCTTTATTAACACAACAGAAGTGACCACAGTAAGAAGTATGTAAAGGCTAGATCCTATGATCCTATGATATCTTAACTGGTAGTATGAGTCTGAGCAATCCTATTAACTCACCTAAATTCCTTCCTTAGTTTAAGGAATAAGAAAGTAAGTCCTAAGAGAAAGAATGCTCTCTTCTCAAGCCAGCTTCTAGCCAGATGCTACACATGGACCCTACCCTACTTTCCAGTTCTGGAACCTCAATCAAATCAGTACTGCCACTACTTTTGGAAAGGCTCTGTCAAACTAACTTATTGGCTCCATTCACCATCCCTCCAAATTTTACACCAAAACACTCCCCCACTCCCACCCCACCTCCTTATCTGTGTTGTGCCCCTCCAATAGAATATAAACTCCTTGAGGGCAGAAATTGATAGATGTTTAATTAAAGCATTTTGATTCATTCACAGAAAATCTAGGCCTACATCCAAGTCAAAGATAAAAATGTTAAACAGCACACGACTAAGCAGTTCACTGGAGGCCTCCCACCACATTGGCACTGCCATTCCTTCGGGCAGAGCATCTGCAGATGAAGGTATTATACCCTACATGGACAGGAAAGAAACCTAGCCCATAAACCCCAAGATATCTTTGGAGGTTTCAACAGATTTCAGAGATCTCTTTCTTAAAGGATCTGTACCTTAAACCTAAATCACCTCTCACAGACTGGCCAAGAATAAGTCCCAGCCCAAGTCCCATCTGGTCATTGTTTGGGCCTGTTTTGGCTAGATACCCTGAGGGTCTTCCCCTCCCAGACTAATTTTTTTTTTTAAACTAGGTAGAAGAGGCCTCATTTTTTACCTAACCTGAATCACTGAATGGGCATAGCCTCAGTCAAACTGAGACTTGTGAAAGACCTTAGCTTAAAAAGGCCAAGGTCTCCCACTCCCAGGGAGTGGGATAATCCTGATCTATATCTCACCTGGGCCCAGATGGCTCTGCAGGAGAAAGTGAGGCTGGTGACTTTGCACAGCTTTCCCTCACTTAAATCCAGTTCACTTGTAAGTCATGGCATCACCTTCCTGATGTCATGGTCCTCTTCAAGAAAGAAGGACAAGCAACAACTAATGAGTCCATCATTAAGCTATTTCCATAACTATCTAATTATACTATCAATCACTCAATAATTCACAAGTATTGATTAAGCATCTACAATGTCCCAGGCACTGGGGATAAAAGTACAATGAATAAAAAAAAATCTACTCACATAAAGCTTCCATTCTAATGAGGGAGATAACAAGTACACAGAAAAAGAGAGAGTATATAAATATAAAGTGAATGAGTACAAATTTACACAAAGTAGTTAAATCCAAGGCAGGCTGAGAGAGAGAGAATGCACTAGCAGTTGGGAAACAGGAAAGGTTTCATGCAGAAGACAGTGCCTGAGCTGCATATTAAAAAGAGAGGAACTCTATGAAGTGGAAGTAAGGAGGAAATATATTCCAGGTATGGGAGACAGCCAGTTCAAAGGCATGGAAAGGGGAGAGATGCAATGTCTTATGTGAGGAACAGAGAAAAGCTATTCAATCTGACTGGATCCCAAAGTATGAGAAGGGAAGTAGTATTCAATCATGGTGGAAAGGTAAGTTGAGACCAGCCTCTATAACTTATATTTTACCCAAGAGACAACAAGACACCACCAGGCTCAGTGACTACGTTTAGGAGTCAGATCCGTGTTAGGGAAAACTGTCTTGGCAGCTATGTGTTGGATGGAGAGGAGTGATGAAAGACTTGAGGCAGGGAGACCAATCTGGAAACTTGTAATGATCTAGATAAGAGGGGAGGAGGGCCTATATTTAGGTGATGGCTGTGTGAGGACAGAAGGGGTCAGATGCCAAGTGAGAATGAGGCAGTAGAAATGGCAACATCTGGCAACTGACTGAACATGTGGGATGAGGAGAGACTGAAAATGTTAAGGATAATACTGAGGCTATGAACCTAGAAGACTAGAAGAATGAGGGTGCCTTAGAAAGAGAGAAGTTTGGCAGACAGGAAAGTTTTAAGGAAAAAGAATCAGTTCAGGTTTGGACAGGCTGAGTTTCAGATGCCTGCAGGATGTCCAATGTGAAACACCCAAGAAGCAATTAGTGATGCAGAAGTGAAACTCCAGGGAGACAATGGGAGAAATCTGCAGTCAGACCCATGGGAACTGATGAGGTCACCAAGACAAAGTGTGCAGAGAGGAACAGGAAAAGGGCCACGGACAGAAACAACTGGAACATCCACGGCTCAGGGCCATGATATGGACGATGAACCAACAAAGGACACTGAGAAAGATGAGAGGGTAGTGTCACAAAAACCCAGAGAGGAGAAGGTGGGCAACAACAGCAAATGCAGCAAAGGGCTCAAGAAGGATTAGGACTGGGACAATTAAGAGATGACTGGTAACTCTGAAGTGAGTGGTTTCAATTGACTGATGAGGTCGGAAGCCAGACTGCAAAAGGATAAAGAATGAAGGAGAGGAAAGAAGAAGTGGAGGTAGAAAATTCAGGCAGCTTTTTCAATGAATTTAGTTAAGCAAGGGAAGAGAAATATAGGGCAATAACTTTGAGGCAATGGTAGAGTCTAAGTGAAGATTTTTTAATAATAGAGGAGACTCTGGACATGTTTGAAGGCAAGACAGAAGGAACTAGTTGATGGGGAGAGGGCAAAGATTGGGGGTTTAGGGAAGGAAGCGATATAATCTGCTGGAGCAGACAGGAAGGGATGGGACCAAGGGTACATGGAGAGGGACTGGCCTTGGCAAGCAGAAGGGCCACCTCTTTGTCAGAGACTGGGGGAAGGAGGACAGTGTGAAATGATGTCAAGAGATGAAGAGAATGGGAGAACAAAGAGTCACATCAAATGGGCTCAACGTTCAGCTGAGAGCACAGGTGAATAGGGAGGCAGGAGGTTTAAAGAGGACAGGAAAGGCTTGGAAGAGTTTTTGTGTAGCAAGATGGGGATCAATCATGAAGGAAAAGAAGCCTGGCTATCGTGAGGGCCCAGTATCCCAGGCTATTTCCAATCTTCCCCAACTATTCTTAATGAATTTGCATTTATGGTAAGTCTAGCTCTAAGCTTACCACAAAAAAAAAAAATCTAGAGTCAAAGCATAATCAAGTAAAATTAGACTATGGGAAGCCTGGCCCCACCACAACAGAATTCTAGTTCTAAAAGGGGCCGCTCATGGCCCAAGGACGAGCATACATTTTCTGAAGTATGTGAATTCACTACTAATTATTTAACTAATACTTTCTAGGAGCCTATTTTTTAAGTGTAACTTTCATTTCAAAATGTAATGTGACTGCCTTGATATTATAATAATCAACATTATGAGACACACAAACCTATTTAAAATATCTAAAATTTAAATAAATGAAAATTCAAACATATTAACCAGCACCAGGTCTCTGAAGTGATATTAAATTTACATATTATCAAAATAATGCTTTTATATCAATTCAAGTGTTCGACTGTAACATATGTTCTTACCATAGGATTAAAATAAGCAAGAATAGTCAAAATGGTGTGAAAAAATTATCACTGAGCTTATATATGTAAGATACACTGGCAAGTCCCCAATTCAGTTATGCTTAATTTTCCAAACCTCATTTCTAAGTCAGTTGCTTGGACCATGAAACATATCTTCCTTTAGAAACCATGTGATAAATTGTGGTTAGGTTCCCAGGATAGGCCACAAAAATCTATATAACATTTACTAGGGTAGGACTACATTAATAATATGCCTGAACCATATGGCTCTCCCATAACGGATGGGCTTCAAGTTTTCCTATTAGGAAAAATCTCCTGATTATCACAACAAAATACATCTGAGAGGAAGCAGGGCAGTAGCAGAGTGGCTCCTTCACACAAATCCTAAGGCAGAGGTGGATGCCACAGGCACTGTACCATGAAAAAGAGCATCTACTTCGCCACCACTATCCCACCCTAGAAGAAGTCTTAAGTGACAGCTTGCTAAAGCTTTCATTCCTGAGGAGTCTGCAAACCCAAAATGTTGCAGCAGACAAGACAGTGTTTTCTTCTAGACCTGACAGATGGTACAACTTCTTTGTCCCACTGGGAATGAGACCCCTTTGACAACAAGCTCCATGTCCTGTTTATGTGTCCCCCTACCATGCATCTATGAAAGGTTAATACAAGTCAAATGGAAACTTTGACTTGCTTTGAAAAGCTTGTAAACAACTTCTGCCTTGCCTCAAATCTCTCATTTTGTCTGCATTTAATACTTTTTGTCAGATATTGTTGTCTTTTTTAAGCCACATTTAGATATCTTATCAGCTCCTGACCATGAACTCAGGAACCCAGAATCTCTCATCCACTTCAGTGCAAAAGTTCATTTAAAAAAAGTCCCTTCAGTCCCTTTCTTGAGAACCCAGACCATAAAACATATAATCCCCAGCCTTCATAGCAGGGTGGGAATAAAACTAGGCCATAAGAATGCAATTCCCAGCTTTGTACCTCACTAGCTTGGTGACCAAAGACAGGGAAGTTTCATTAGCTGATCTATCAAGCCCCTTTTAACTTCATAATTTTCCCAAAGAAGATCCTGAGGCTTCTCTTGGGGGTTTGCCTGCCTGAGAGAAGGGCTCTAATCTGTTGACATTAAGTCTTCGGGTAGTCCTCTGCCTCGGGGCTGCTGCTTTTGTCATTAATCAATGCTGAAGGCATTGTCCATTTACCTCAGGTTGAAGGCTGCTGCTGGAGCTTCCCAATACCTGGGCCTATAAAAACTTTATATAAACCCACCAACTGTACAGGTTGATGTGCCCTCTTACACCAAGCTCCAAAGGACAGGACCTATTTCCATCCTCCCTGCCTGCCCCCTTCAAATTGTGAGTATTTCCCCTAAATAAAACTGGACTGCATCACTTTCTCTCTACTGATGCTGCTTTCTTATACTCCATGTTTCCTTGCAGTAGACCTTAAGATCCTGAATTTTACTCAACCTATATGAAGCCATAGGAAAGTTGGGAAGAGGGGAGGGTTTGAGGGGGAAAGATGAGTTCGGTTTTAAACATGCTGAGTTTGAGATATCTACACTGGACATCCAGATCAAGACACCCAAGAAGTAGTTAAAAAGTGCAACAGTATACAAGACAATTTGGGAAAGGGGAGAGCAGTGACAATGAGGAGGAACAGGAAAGGCTTTCTAAGAGGTGGCACCCAATGGGAATACTGCTGAAAAGTGAGCACTTGTGAGCAGTAAGCAAAGATAGAGGCATGTCATGTTGAGGGAACTGCCACGAGGCCAGCTGGGCTACAACACGGAGCAGAATTCTTACTATTACCAAGAGTAAGAATGTTAAATAAGCCTGGAAAGGTAGCCTCAGGCCAGAATGTAAAGGGCTTGAAATGCCCAGCTGATGAGCGAGTTTGGGCTTTATCACTGAAGCAATATGGACTTACTGAAGATTTTAAGTATGGGAGAAACATGGTCACACCTATGTTTCAGGAAGATTATTTGGCCCAGCTATGTGGAAAATGCATTGGGTCCTAAGATGCTAGACTTAGAGGCGGAAGGGCCCACTTCAGAGACCAGCTAATCCAAACATCTCAATTTACAGATGAAGAACTGAGGCACAGACTTGAAATAACTTGCCCAAAGTCCATGACGATAATACGTGACATCCTTATCCAGAATCCAACTAGCAGGTTTGGCTTATTCTTAGTGAGGACAGAAAATATAGGTATGGCACTTTCGCAGAAATCTGTAGCCACACTTAGGATCTCAAAGCTGGGATATTTAAAAAGACAAAGGATGTAAACTGTCAAATTATTCTTGTTGCAACACAAATAGAAACAATTTTAAAATATCACCTGATCGCATCAATAGATTTAGGAAAAGCTTTAGACAAAATTCCAAACTCCTTTTTGTTTAAAAAATAAAAACCTGGAAATCATTGAAAGCACAGGATTTAATGGCCCATACCTTAATATGATAAATAGTATAAATCTCAAAACAAGAGACAGCACTATCTGTAATGGAGAAATACTATTGGCCTTTACAGTAAGATCAAGGGTGAAGCAAGGACACCCACTGGCACCAGTATTACTTGATAGAGCTCTAGAAACAGAATCCTACAGCAATAAAACAAACAAAAACAACCAAGAGGATACACAGAAGCAAAGAAAAAACAAAAAAAAGAAAATGTTTTTGCAGATGATATTTCTTATTTACTTAGAAAAAACAAAAACCTACTAAAAATTAGAAAAAGAGAACAGATCTGGGATTATTAGAAACAGTAACTTCAGCAAAGTAGTAAGATCTGTAAAAGAGAAGACTGGCCTAAAGAGCCTCTGGGCTCACTTCCTGCTCTACGATCTATGATGCTACAACATAAACCAAATCCACAAAAATTGTCCTTTCCCCCTCTATTCTTAAAAGAGAGGGGGAGGGGGGAGAGAGAGAGGGAAAGAGAAAGAGAGAAAGAAGAGAGCTAGAAAAAGAAATTCCTTTTGTCAGGACCCAAGACCACCTCTCTGTTTTCAGACACCCTGTTTTCCAGAGCAAAAGTCCAGCAAGCAAGCTGTGCCCTGAGCTTGGCATAATAACAATCCTTTGCACTCTGGATCACAGAACTGACGATTCCTGAGCTCAGGTAGGCACCACCAGGCCCAGACACAAAGCCCTGCTGTGAATGGACTTTTGGTCACTAGACAATCTTGCCTCATTGTTGCTGCTGCTACACTATGCAGCTTGATTCTTTATCTAGCCACAAATATATAAATCAAGGTTCAGCCCCATTGCCTGAGGTCTTCTACCAGAGGAGGCCTGACGCATGTCTAATTTCATTCCCCCAATGGAATGAAGAAAGCTTTTTGAACTCTTTGGCATTTTTGGAGTTAACATTGTGACTCCTTGGTCATTTGTTACTGGAGCTGACACTTTCATAGGATCACAGATCTAGAGCCAGAAGAGATCTTGGAGGCTATGTAGTCCAACCCCCTCATTTCACATACAAGACACGGAGGCACAGGCTGGTTAAGTCACTTGTGCAAGCTCATACAGACAGTAAACATCAAAGGCAGAATTCAAACCCAGGTCCTCTGACTCCACTATACCAGGCTGCCTCTCATACATTAGCAAATACGATTTTTTTAAAATTTAAGGTTGAAAAAAAGATTGTGAAGAAGGCCTCCAGCACATTTGAGGATCCCTCGTAGCAAACTTATGAAAGGATTTGAACAAAAGTCACACAGGATAGGCAGGCATGGCTGGATTGCTATCTGCATGGCTGGAGGGAATACTCACTATAATGAGATCACCCATTAGCTAAGTATCTAGTAAGCCCTTAATAAAAGTTTGTCCCCTGGTTAACTGATCATCTCAGTCAAGATGAAAAAGGCCCATCAGCAGAAGACTGGCCAAACCATGTTAGCACTTCTTTGTTCACAACCATAGCAACTCATTAAGATCTACTAAAGCACAGAGGGGTACTAGCACCATCCCTAGACAGGGTACCCTCTCAGAAGAACCCTAGATCTCTGCTGTACCGAAGAAATGATACTGGCACTGATTATCAGAGAGAGGAGGGAAAGTGCTCCTGCTAATTGGCTAACTCTTTTAGGTAAGGTCATCTTCACTCCAAATACACATATGTGTGTGCATATATATACACATATATGCACACATACACACATATGTATATATACATACACACATATTTGTATATACACATATATATTCATCTTTAATTCCTAACTTTTTATTCTGTTAGGCATATTTATTCTGCTTATTATTATTCTGTTTTTAACATATTTCTGCATTTGTTCTTTATTAATTATATACTAACAGCTGCTTGAGAATATGTTTAAGGACCTTATGTTCTTTAGGGTCAGGACTAGTTTATCTTTCTAGATTTAGGAGAATGGATGTCTTTTATCAATCACAGCAACTTGATTTTTCCCCCAAGTATGAATTTCTATAGAAATCATAGATTCTTAAAACCCTCTCCAAGGTTACTGAAGATCAATACTGAACTATAAATTAGAGCTCAAGTTTTCATTTGAGTTTAAACATAAAGAGATTTTTGTCAAGATAGCAGTTCATTTGATGCAAAAGCTTCAAACTTTAATAGTGATTTGTACTGTGCTAATCAACCATGCTATAACTGAATAAGTTATAAACCCACGTCGTATGTAGGCGTGCCAAAACAAATTGAATATTATTACTCCATTAGAAAAAGTTCATAAAGTTTGCGACTCGGCAGTACTCACAGCAAAACTGTAGCCTAATTTTTGACAAGGAAAAAATTTTGATAAAGGGGGTTGGGGAATAGAATAAATCTTAAAATCATTTTTAATCATTTCATTAAATTTAAACCTTTTGCACTAAAAATCATCAACTTCCCAACACAGAATATTACAATCCTCCCAAAAAATGCTATCTTTCAAGGCTTCAAAAATATATTAGTTCCAAATCCATTTCTTGGTTCCCGCTGAGATTTAAATTACCTGAGACTAATAGCCTCACCACAAGAGTTCTCTCTCCTGGCTGGTAAGTTGAATTCACCAGCATGACAGCTATGTTTTATATATGTAAATTCCACAGGTTTACTGTAAATTCATGACATCGACAGCAGTGGTTTCCTAAAAGATTGGTACTGCGACTGAAACAAATACAGAAAATGAGACAGGAAGTACCTATAATTTTTCCTCCTTGCCTATTTTATTGCAGTAATCATGGAAAAAATGGAGATAGTCTAGAGCATACAAACTCTGACAGCAGCCAAAGGCAATGTAAACTAGCAGAAAAAGAAACATTCCACTATAAATCAAGGCAAGCAATAAGGTTTACATCATGGTGCATAATATAAAATTATTTTATTACACAAGCCACAGCTTGCATACTAGCTTCAATTATTACATTTTCTAGAATTTGGCACAGGCGATATTAAAAGAAAATTTACTAGCAATAACATATACAGTACTGACATGAAATCTTTTCTCCACTTCAGTTCCCCATACTGTGACTGAGGAAGACTCCAGACATAATAGCAAAACAAAAAGTCTTTTCACAAGAATTAATGTAAGTCATTGATAAGATGGAACTTAATGCAGATAAATGTAAAGTCTTATACTTAGGTTCAAAAAATCAACTTTACAAATACATGCAGCTAGTCAGCAGTTGATGTGAAAAAGATCTGGAGGTTTTAGGCTACTGCAAGGTCAGCATGAGTCAACAGTGATATGGCAGCCAGAAAGCTAACAGAAGCACAGGCATAGTATGTAGAGGGGCACAGTATCCAAGACTGGACAAGGCAATATTCCTGATGTACTCTGCCCCGGTCCAACCACATCTGGAGTGCTGTCTTCAGTTCTAGGCAGCACATTTGAGGGCGGACATAGATAAAGCAGAGAGCATACATGGAAGAGAGTGACAAAGATAGTGAAGGGCCTTGAAAGCACACTAGTGGGGGCAAGGTTGAAGCACCTGGAAATGTTTAGCTGGGAGAAAAGAAGATCTGAATATGTGATAGCTACCCTTAAGTATGTGAAGGGCTGTCATATGGAAGATCAACTAGCCTTGATTTACTTGGCCTCATAAAGGTGAGGCAGGAATGGAGGGTGGGAGTTGCAAAAAGGTCACAAATTTAGACTTGATAAATTGAACATTTTCACGACTATAAGAACTATTCAAAAGGGGAAGGAGCAATATTAGGAGACTCTGTATTCCCCTTCACTAAAGACCTTCAAAGTCAAGGCTGGATGATCATTAATTGGGAATGCTATAAAAGATATTCTTGGTCAGGTATGGTGTGGAATATGGGGCCTCTGAGATGCCTTTCCATCTCAGATTCTCTGATCAATGTCTTGTAAATGAAAACAAGATGTGACAAAGTAAAACAGTTCAGCAGATTATGTGTTGCAGAGGCTGGAAATCTCACCTACTTTATTTTTCCTGATCTTTGAAATCTTCTGCTAAATAGCTATGCTAACAATATTGCCAGCAATGCTCTAACTAGAATTAGGATGGTTTCTTAAACCAACAATAGAAATTGACCTCCATGTTACTCAAGTTTGCCATTGTAAAAGTTACACGTGTTGTACATTTTAATACTGAGATAGATGTATAATTTCATTGATGATTGTATTACTTCCAAAGACGTCAAATGCAATCTATTTAGAGCCTCTCCATGTCATTCATGACAAGTCATCAAATCATGGTTTTACAGCTCTACAAAAATTCATTCCAAATGTAGAGGAGCAAAGTTAATTTAGGTAGAGCAGGTAAAAAGCTGTTGGTGGAGATGTTATATAATCTGAACATTACTTTTATAAAGCTAAGCTGTATTATTATGTGAAGTATCCAAATTCCAAGTAATTAGAAAACAAATCAATGCAGTAAAACCTCTTCCTGAAACTGTGAGAAGAAAAAGTCATCGTGGACAGCTAATGGCTTATACCCCAGCATTTTTTGTTTTAAGGAAATAGGGAAAGTTTTGTTAAATAGGATTTCAACTAGGTCTTAAAGGACAAGCAGAATTTGGAAAAGCCAGAGGAAGAGTAAATAAGAAACAAAATGGAAGAAATAATGTGATTAAAGGGACAATGGAGAATGAATATAATTGCAGGGGAAAAGTTGACAATAAGCGATAGGAGATAAAGTTGGCTAGGAAGCATAGGGCAATATTATGGGGAAACTTGGAAGTAAAGATAATAATGATGTACTTGATTCTATACGCAACAGCAAAGCTGATGAATAACACATTTTCCTCCATTGTTTTTACTCAGTCATATCTGAACCCCATTACCACCACCACAACCACCATCCACCAAGAATTAAAAAAATTAAATGACCCTATTGCTTTTTTCATAATACATAAACCTTATACCTTACAATTATATTTTTAAATTAAATGTGTCAGTAACCAATTTTCTCATTAGTAGTATGAGTTAGTGTTTCATTATCATAAAGTTAATCTGAATTTCTGGATAAATATTCCATGATAGTAAGCAAGAAAAAAGTTTAAAACTTCCTTCCCCCCCAAAAAAAAAAAAAAAAATTTTTGCAATATAAGTATACTAGAACAGTGGGATCCAAACATTTTTAATCACGTACATCATCAGAAAAAATAATTTTGAATATGCTTCCCCCCAACGTATATATTTACTTTTAAATTATACACATGTACTACTAGTTGTTCAGATGCTTTTCAGTCATGTCCAATTCTCTGTGACCCCATTTGGGGTTTCTTGGCAAAGATACTATAGTGGTGTGCCATTCTTATTTTACAAATGAGGAACTGAGGCAAACAGGGTTAAGCTCCTTGCCCAGGATCACACAGCTAGTTAAGTGTCTGAGGCCAGATTTGAACTCAGGAAGATGAGTCTTCTTGACTTCAGGCCTAACATTCTAGCCACTGGGCTGCCTAGCAGCCAATACTACTAGATTATGTACCTTAAAAAAATTTATACAAAAAAACCCAACAAATTTAAAAGGATGAGATAAAAATGAAATAATAATTGATCCTATAGTCAGCAGGGAGCCACTACAGTTTTTTTTTTTGAGTAGATGAGTGACACAGACTTGTGCTTTAAGAAAATCACTTTGGCAATTTTGTGAAGGGTAGATGGGAAAGGAGAGTGATTTGAGGCAGAGAGACCAATTACAAGGCTATCGTTGTAGTAGAGAGGTAAGGAGAACCTGAATTAGGGTGGGTAGCTGGCTGGGTGAGTACAGAAAAAGGCAAATTAAAGAGAATTTTGGGGAGATAGAATCAACAAGACTTGGCAATAGATTGACTATGTGAGGAAGGATTAATAGTTGAAGATGAAAATGAGGCTGTGCAACTGAGTGATTAGGATGGTAGTGCCCTCAAAAGTAATAGGGAAATCTGGAAGAGGAACGAGTTGGGGTTAACAACAATGAAATGAGATCTGTGATCAGATTACAATCCATTCATGCCTTCTTATCTTGAGAGACTCATGATCCATGCAAAATGAAAATGACAAAGACTCCCACTCATCAGTGTGACTGGCCCCTCAACCATAGTCACAAGGTGATAGGAGGAGAAAAGGGTGGGTAGTTAAAGAGGGTGGGGAATTTTCTCAATAGTACCTACAAAGTTCTTGCTATGGATACCCAGGTGGTGGTTATACATATACATATATATCTATATCTATATCTATAGATATAGATATAGATATATACATTATATATACATATATGCACATACACATACACATATGTGTGTGTATGTGTGTATATACATATATGTGTGTGTAATGTGTGTATATACATATATGTGTGTGTATATATATATATATATATGTATGTATGCATATAGGCTATAACTGCCCTATAAGGCCAATACCCTGCTAAAAAGTAGGGAGGTTGGAAGCTTGTACAATGGGTAGAGGGGGCAAAATGAGGAGTATCAAGAGATAAAGGTAGGTGTGATTTAGACATGAGCCCCTGATTGTCACAGGAAGGGTGAGATGTGAGCCATCTTCCCACTCTCCATCGGTTCATCATAAATCCCTTGGGGTCACACTGAAGCTCCAACTTTACAACCCACTGAACTAAAAGTAAAAAGCACACAGGCAATACATACATTGCTCTGATAATCAACTATTTCAGTAATACCTATTTTCACAGGTATACGGTGTTATTTTATTTTTGAGGAATGAAAGCCATTTATGGACATTCTACTGGTCCTAACAGAAATCTATAAAAAAAACACTCAAAACTTTCATAATGTTACAGATAAAAATTAGTGTAGTGTACAGGGAAGGACAAAGCCATTTTAAGTGAAATGAAAAAGTGACATAGTAAGATGCTTCACATCAGACATGATCTAGAAATGGGTTTTTAATGTACAGCATATTTATAAGGGCTATGCAGCAGGAAGCCTAACTAAATTCTAAGTATAACAATTGCAGTGAATGGAAGTATCATGTCAGACATCCCATTACTTTAAATTCCACTACACCTGCCTAATGTTGGCTTCTGCAAAAACTACTCCTGGATAAAAGCCAATGAATTAGTATGGGTATAATTACCTCATAAAAGTACAAACAAAACAGATGTTAATCGTTTAGTTTCTTTATTTTATTTGTTACTTTCAGTAAGTAATAGGAATGCTTTTCCAGATTCTCTACCAAAAAGATCTGGCAGTGACTATCTTAAGAAATATGAAAACAAAATAAGATCAAAATGAGTGACTGTGTAATACACAGTTTATTGACTTTTAATAAAAGCATTATCAACCAAGCTTCCCATCTTGTTTTAATGCAGTTTCAATCCTTAATTTATCATGTACATGAACTTATACAATGTGTCAGCTGATTTTAATCAGCCTCCTGAAATGCAATAACTCAAAAATAAAATTAAAATTATACAATTGTATACTCACATACAATCTGAAGTGACATATTATAATTGGACATTAAAAACAAAAGCATGAAATTGCTCTAGCAGCTATTTCAGCCTAATCATCTGTTTAATATAGAGTGGTCTTGTCCAAATGAAGATCTTGGCTCACTAGCTGCAGTAATTCAGCAGCACCCGCAAAACAGGAATGAAAAGTAAAAGAAACAATTTAATTCTTACTAACACAGTCCTTCTAGATTTTGACAACATATCCTTATTCTATAACCAAGAGAATGGGCTCACATGCATCGTATTTGCAAATATAATCAAGGATGGAAAACTCAATATTGGTAGAAATGCAAGAAAACAAGCACACTGGTCAAGTTTTGAATTGCTCTAATCTTTTTGGAAAACAACTGGAAATTATGCAAGCAAAGTTACAAAATCATTCATACTCTTCTTGTATTTAGGGAATCTCACTATTGGCTCTGTATCCCAAGGAGGTTACAGACAACACATCTATATAACAATATTCACAGCAGCATTATCTGAAATTGAATACATACTATATGCCCAAAGACTACAGAATGGCAGAACCAACTGTGATATGGAAATGTATGGATTACTACTGTACCATAAGGAACAATGAAGACGAAGAAATCAAACAAATATGGGGAGAACTGTTATGATGTGATGCTAAGCAAACAAAATAGAACCAAAAAAATAGACAAATACTATGACTACATATGTTAAGATGACTTTAAAGACAACAAAAAGATGAAAAAAATTTCAACAATAGTGATACCAACTCATAAAGCATATATGCATGAGTAAAACAACTCAAGACTGCAGAAACTATCAGTCACCATAACTCTTTTCAGATGTTTTCCTTAACTACTGGGGAAGTGGCAGTTGTACCTGAGGGAGATGCAATTGGGAATATAATGAAAGTTTACATCAACAAAATGTGCTCAATAAAATTTTTCAGCTAAAAAACTTTCTGCCATCCTAATTTCCTATCACTAATCTTAGAATGCCCAAATGTTGTCTCTACAAATTTTATTTATACAACTCCTGAACTGAAACCTTCCTTCGTTTGTCCAGCTAGAAGTGATTCCTCCCTCTTTGAATCACTCATACCATACTATTTGATCTAGCCAACATACTCATCATATGCTAACACACATGTCTTATACACCACCACCGCCACCACCCCAACACACAATTTTAAGTTCTGTAGGGGAAGAGAGAGTTTTATTCACATTTTGGCATTTCATTGCCAAAAGGCACTAGGGCTCCTTATGAAATGAATTACAAAACAAAAGTGCCAAAGTGCCAATGATTTGTTACCAGAATACTACTTGGTATATAAATAAGTATCTCACCTAAAGTCTGTCATGAAATTTACCCTGTTTTACAGAATGGAGGTGTACCTAAAAAGATAGCTCTCAAGTAAATATTAGTTAAATAAAGTTTGTTTTTGTCTTTTTTTCTCCCTACCTAGTTGTTAAATGTACATATACATATGAAAGCAAACACACACACAGTATAACAACCTAGATCCAATGCTGCTGCATTCCTTCTGAGTGTTTTATACCTTTAGAGTTCTCTATAAAGGAATGCAGCAATACAGAATTTCAAGAGTAATAAAAGACAGTCTTGTTAAAGACTTATATATCCCCATGATGATTAGTGCCATCTGACAAGACCTTTTCTGGTGACAAGGATGGGTACCTGCTAAAGCCAGATGACCAAGTGCAATGAAACCAGCTACACAAAGCAAGAAGAAGGGATCCTTGCCAGAATCTGTACATGGCAGCAGCAAAGCACAACACCCCCAAATTCCTAGCCCAGAAACGACTTCATTTCCCAAGGAGAACATCGCTCCCAGGCAGATGAATCGCCTTTTCCACATAATAATATTTGAAACACTACTACTTTTGAGCGTAATTCCCAACTTTAAAATACTGCAAACATCAAGGTCCAACCAAGTGTTTACTATGTTCCCCCTATTCTCTTTAATGATCACTTTATATACTGGGTGCCTTTTTACTTTTCCAGTATGTCCAAGAAGGAGCAAAAACCTCAATACAAAAGACATTCCCTTTGGATGTGATTATAAAAGATCATTTCCAGGTAAAAGGTCATATGATAAAAATTCAAAGGAGAAAAGATACCTTACAGATTCACAGATGAGGGAAAGTTCATAACCTAACAAGGGATAGATGATATCAGAAAGACAAAATAAATGATCTTCATTATATGATATCAAAAAGTAATTGCATTAACAAAATCAATGCAAGTAGACTAAGAGAAAATGCTGAGTTGGGGGGGCAAAGTCTTCGCTTCAAACATTCAAATCTGATAAAATTTTAATATCTTAAATATGTAGGGACCTAGCTAACATAATTTAAATGACAATATTGCCTAAATTAATCTTTAGATTCAGTGCCATACTAAACTATCAAGGAGTGCTTTATAGAACTAGACAAAATAAAATTCATCTGGAGTAACAAAAAAAGGTCAATAATCTCGAGGGAAATAATGAAAAAGAAAAGAGGAGAGAGAGCTAGCTGTACCAGATCTCAAATTATACTAGAGTAGTAATCATAAAAACAATTGGGTACCAGTCGAAAAGACAGAAATGATGATCAATGAAACAAATTAGATATTCAAAACACAGAAACAATCTAACAGCAACAGTATTCAACAAACCCACAGACACCAACTACTAGGGCAAGGACTCACTATAAATTTCTGGGAAAGCTGAAAAGCAGTCTGCGGAAATAAGGCTTAGGTGAACAGTTCACACTACATATAGGAAGGAAAAAAGCATTTTTTAAATGCCTATGTGCCAGATATTATATTACATGCTTTACAAATATTATCTCATTTGATCCTTATAATAACTTAGGGAGACAGGTACTATTATTATCCTAAGTCTACAGTTGAGGAAACTGAGGCAGACAGTGTTTGAGTGACTTGTCCAGGGTTGCACAGATAGTAAATATATCTGAGGCCAGATTTGAACTCAGGCAGGTCTCCTATATTAATATGTGCCATATTATACATTATGATGCTTTAACAAGCTTTAAATTGTTTATTATGCAAACAAAATAAAATGTAGTTAGGATTAAAAGGGAAATCCTGAACTGAAAAAAATCTGTGCAGCAAACTTCACTGATAAGGTCTATTAACTAATATATTTAGGGAAATGATATAAATATATAAAGACAAGAGCTCTTCCTCAATAGATAAAGAGAGGATATGGACAAGTGGCAGAAAACACAAGCCATCTGTAACAGCCTTTTGAGAAACTGCTCCAAATTACTATTATGAGAAATGGAAATTAAAGCAACTTTCAAGTTCCACTTCATAACCCTCAGATTGGCAAAGATGACAAAAAAGAAAATGAGAAAGTGTTAGGGGGGTTGTGGAAGGGCAAGGCCTCCGATGGGACACCTTGGTGCAGCTGTGAATTGGCCCAGCTATGCCCAAGAAGCCACTAAACTGTGCACACCCTGTGAAGCCAGGCCATTTGATGCCAAATCCAGCATAGTTTTAGCTGTACGATGCCCATGCAAGATGCTATGAAGGGTCTGAACTAGGGTGAAGACCAGGAGAGTAGTAAGAAGCAGAGGGTGGGAGAGAAATGGCAGAAAATGAGAATCAACAAGACTTGGCAAATGATTAGATATGAGAGATTGAGAGAAGGGAAGAATGACGCTGGTAGCTGTAATAGAAATAGGGAGCTCTGGATTTGTTGGGTGTGAGGTGGGGAAAGTTCTGAACATGTCAACTTTGAGATGCCCACAGATAGTTGGTAAGGTAGGAGTAGAGTGCAGCAAAAAAAGATCAGAGCTGAGTCTTTCATTCCCGGTAAACAAGAATTGTGTGCTGGCTTTGTATAAGGACTAAGTTAAACAGTGCCCTGGATATATTGGACATACTATCTAATATAGCTATTAACAGTTAAATTCCCTGAATAAAAGTCGATTCTAACCAACTGACCCCCCAGTAGAATGTGAACTTCCTGAAGGCAGGGACTATTCTTTATATCCCCAGCACCAAGCACAAAGCCTTGCACAAGGGAAAGAGCTTTGTGTCTGTTTGTATTGTTCATTAGGTTACATTAGACTGTATATCATGAGCAATAAAAGCTGACTGCAGACCCACTGTGTGTGTGACACTCCTCTCTGCACACGGCAAAAACACCTAGAAAAGAGCAGCTGACTCTTCTTCACAAAGCTGACAGTTAGCAAATATAAAGAAAGAGATCTAAATCTCCATTTTTAAAAACCACACATACCTACAGATATTTTCACCTTATATACTTGATTTAAACTATTAATTTTTTTCTAATTTGTTTCTAGAAACGTAGTTGTTCCCAATGCAATGATACATGTAATTTCTATAGTAGTAAGAGTATTTGGATTATGATAAAAAAACAAATATTAAGTCTGTAATCATTTATGAACAAGATTTATATTCTTTTAGAGACAGTCCGGTAAAGCATATTTTACTCCTACAAAAATTTCTATAGCCTTAAACATTTGCAAAGTACTTTACATATGTTATCCCATTTGACCCTTACAATAAATCTGGGAAGGAGGTGCTATTTTTATCCCCATTTTATAGATAAGGAAACTGAGAGTGAGAGAAGTTAAAGAAAACTGAGGCTGAGAACAGTTAACTTCTTCCTAGGCAAGTGACTTGCCCAAAGTCACACAGCTACTAAGTGCCTAAAGTAATATTTGAATTGAAGTCTCCCTGTCTCCAGGTCTGTACTCTATCCACTATGCCATTTGCACTGGTGGGCTCCTTTTAAGCTTGTGCTTAAAAGTGGCTGCACAGATTTAAGGAATACTGGACAGACAAATGCCTTAATAGGAATATTTGGACCTCCCAGATTAGGCAAAGCATAAACCGTCACAGTAAAATGAATATACAAAATGTCTCAAAAATCTTAGTGCAGTTTTAAGCTAGCATATATATGTGTGTGTGTGTGTGTGTGTGTGTGTGTGTGTGTGTATGTTTTTTTTTCTTTCTATTGTTCTTATATTTGTTCTTTAATATTACTAAGGCTTTAAGATGCCACCTGTCCAGGCAGATTTCAGAAAAACCCAGAAAGACTCACATGAACTGTGAGTGAAGTGAGCAGAGCCAGGAGAATGTCGTACAAAGCAACAGCAACATTGCGCAATGACCAACTTTGATAGACTTAGCTCTTCTCAGCAGTGCAAGGATCTAAGACAACTCCAAAAGACTCCTGATGAAAAATGCTGTACACATCCAGAGAAAGAATTGTGGAGTCTGAATGTAGATCAAAACATATTATTTGCTCTCTCTCTCTTTTTTTCTTGTTTCTTCTTTCTCATGATTTTTCCCTTTTGTTCTGATTCTTCTTTCACAACATGACTACTGGGGAAACATGTTTAACAGGATTGTACATGTATGTGTATATATGTATATATATAGATAGATAGATATAGATATAGATATAGATATAGATATGTATATGCTTGCTGTCTTGGGGAGGGGGGAAGAGAGGAAGGGAGAAAAATTTGGAACTCAAAATTTTACAAAAATGAATTCTGAAAACTATCTTTACATTGGGAAAATTTAATTGGGAAAAAACCAAAATACTATTTAAGGGAAAAAAGATACTGCATGCCAAAAAAGGAAATGTGTCCTAGTTATTGGTCATGGAACCAGGAAAGTCAAGTAAACTGATCAAAAGACACCAGACACTACACCAGTACAGACCTAGCCAGTGGTATAAGGCCAAAGGTTCTCTGTCCTAATGGATAAGAGAATGGCATACAAAAAAAGCAGTCAGAAGGCTATCTCCCCTAAAGGGTCAGGAAGGCTGATCAGAATAGAGGAAATAACAATATGAACCTACTCTACGGTTAGGATGCACAGATGCTTCAGTGAAGGTATCTTATACTTTATTTATAAAATACATTATACAGACATTGCCAGGAAATTCAAAACACTGACACTACAAAATCTACACAGATCTTCTATTTGTTGTCTCTCCATTTCCCCCCTCTTTAAGCACCCTCATGATGACTTGTCCCATTCTTTCTATTCCTATGACTTGTATCCTATCGTTCAGGCTTTTGTAGCCTCTTGTCTGGCATTGTATAGCAGAAGGAAATTGAATTTGGAATCAGAGGACCTGGCTTCAAAGGATATGCACAATTTTGTGACTTCCTGGCATAGCTCCAAATTGCTTTCCAGAATGGCCGGCCCAATTTGCAGCTGCACCAATGTGCTGTATCAGGGTGCTTGTCCTCCCACAACCCCATCAACAATGTGGCATTTTCTTTTTTGTCACCTCTGACAATCTGATAGGTTTGAGGTAGAACCCAAAGCAAACTATATGTAATAGACATTTATGTTTTCATGTATAATCCTCATTTTCTGTTATACCTTGAATATTAAAATGTTCTTTTTTTCATGTTCAGGATGTTTCATTCAGAATGGAAATTTTTTTTTAAATCCTACAGAATGAACAAAGAAAATAATTGAAACAATATCTTCAAAAAAGTAGCAGGAGACAAAAAAAATCAACCTCCCCATTCAAAATGTGTATATACATATATTATACATATAAATTATATATATTATATGTATATTTTATACATATTATATTATATGCATATTGCATACACAGACACTATATATAAATATATATATATACACATATATATGCATACATATATGTGTGTATATATCCAGGAAGACATAATATAAAGGTGGAACCCTATTCAAAATTAACTACAAAATGCTTAAACTAACTGGGAATCAATCTACCAAGCTATATTCAAGACCTGTAGTGATGCAGTAACAAAATTTTCTTATCCTGTCCCTCATCCTCTTCCCTTCTCAGACCCAGATCTCTTGATTATACTATTACATTTTTATTCTTTCCTTGACTACCTCAGATAAAAAGGTGTAAGGGCAGAAAATAGGATTAGATTCTGCAAGAAAAACAAAGTCACAGGTAATTTTAAAGAGTTCTATAACAGGATGTGATAGAGGAAAAAGTTAATTTAATTATAACCTTTAATGTTAACTGGATAAATACCATAAATCAAGAGAGCTGCAGAACAGATTAGAAAACAAAACCTAAATAATTTTCTGAATGAAAAATGCACATAAAACATTAAGAGTTACAGTGAGAGACTAGAATAATGCTTCACCTGAATCCCAAAAAGCAGAAGTTGCAATTATGTTTTCAGATAAGACTACAACAATAAAAATAGATGCTGGCAAGAGACAAATGAGAAAAGTAAGTCAAGCTTAAAGGCCCTATAATGAAACAATCATAATAACTACATGTGACTGATATCCTTCTTTTAGAGCTAGTTAAATTTAACAAATATAAACAAGAAGGCAATTTTGAATTTCAATCAAACATTGGAAAAGTAACTTTGATAGATGTATGTGCAATTATTAAATGGGAATCTAAAAGAGTATTCTTACTTTTCAGCATTGCATAAAACCTTTACCAAAAAAAAGAATATGCTATAGCATAAGGAACTCAAATAAATGCAAGAAAGTAATGATATTTAAATATAACCTTTACAAAAGTTAGCACGATACAAACTCGAGTGAGTATGGACAATTTTGCATAAGATGCAAATGAAAATGAAGACTAAGTAATGATGGCCAAAATAATGAATGGATCAAAGAAGAAATCATTGAAATAATAATCACCCTAAAAAGAATTTTTTAAAAGCACATAAAATTCTATGAAATGTAGCTAAAGCAATCCATAAAAGAAAATTTCTCTCACTTAGCACTTAAGCACAGAGTCTGGCACATGGTAAAGAAAATGCTGTGGAGGAGCTATGGGGGAAAATGCTTCAAAAATACTAATTTGGTATCTGTATACAAGGTGAATTCAAGAGGGCAAAAAACTGGAGGCAGAGAGACAAATTAGGAAGCTACTGCCATCTGGGTGGAAGGTAACAAGGACCTGAATTAGGCTAGTTATGGTATGAATAAGGAACTGATGGGAGAGATGCTATGAAAGTAGAATCAACAGGACTTGTCAAGATTAGACATGAGCGTAAGTGAAAGTGAAGAGTCAAGGACGACTCCTAGGTGAACTTGGGTGAATAGAAGAACAGTGGTGTGTTCAATAGAAAGAGACAAATTAAATAGAAGGATAGGTTTTTGGGGAAAGGAAACGAGCTCAATTTTGAACAAGATGAATTTAAGATATCTACAGGACATCCAGGGAGAGATGAACAGTAGGCAATGTGTGATACAAGCATGGAGCTCAAAAGGCAAATGAGGGATACATAGATTAGGAGTCATCTGCATAAAGATGACAGTTAAGCTCATGAAAGCTGATGAGATTACCAAGAAAGCTAGAGGCAGGGATGAAAGAGGAAAGGATGGGGGGGGCGGGCAGAGAGGGGGACAAGGACCAAAACTAGAGCCCTTTATCAGTTGACTTGTGCTGTCATATTTAAATTTTTGCAGTCTTAACCTGTCACTTCCTGCACCCCCCTTCCTTTGCTCATAAAGCTTGAACCACTCATTATTACTACCAGGATAAAATATAAATTATCCTGTTTGGCATTTAGCTGTTCACAATCTAATTCAAAACTATCTTTCCAGGCTGATAACACAAGACTACACCTCAAACAATCTATATTCCAACCATTGGGCCTATTTTCCTGAAATCAACATTCTATCTCCCATTTCCATGCTTTCAAACAGGCAAAGTAACCCCCAAGCCTGGAATGTTCCTACTCCTTACATCTACTTGTTAGAACTCCTAGCTCTTTTCAAGCTTCAGCTCAAGCGGCACCTCTTACAGAGGCCTTTCCTGATTCCCCTAGGTGTTAGGAACTCCTCAAAATTACTTCTTATTGATGTTACATTTACTCATCTTTGTATATGTGGTTATCTCCCCCTACCCCCGCCATAAAAGGCAAGATCCTGAAGAACAGAAGCTGTTTCGTTTTGTCTTTAAATCCCTAGTGCCCAGCATAGTGCCTGGCACATACTTTAAACATCTAATAAATGCCTGTGGAACTGAATTTCAACTCAGGTCAAGTATAATGGACAATGTTGGTACAAAGCTATTGAACTTGAAGTATTATATAGCCTTGCTTTCTGTCAACAATCAGTATAAACTTGAAAGTGACTTGTACTCTCCAGAGCTATAACACTATTAGGCAATGTTGCTTCACTGTCCTAGGCAAATAAATTCTTTGGGGGTAGAGGTTCTTCTGAGTGTTTTGGTACGGCGGGGGGGCAGTCTGTTGCATCAAAACAAAATCAACAAAAATATTTTTTCTCTTACAGAGGACAGTCTTAGAAGATTATCAACAATATTATCAACACACAAAATAATGAAAAAATGGTAGGAGGAAAAATGAGTTTGCAGAAAGATTGACTCATAAACAAATTAAGTGAGATCATAGCAATATCATCAGGGATGAAACCAGGCTTTTAAAGGGCTTCCTAACCTGACCCCTCTCTACATTTCCATTCCTCCTACATCTTACTTTCTTTCACATACTCTGCAACCCAGTCACTTTGGTCTCCCTGCTGTTCCTGACACAAGAGATGCCATCTCTTGCCACCATGCACTTTCATTAACTGTCCCCTATACCTGAAATTTCTTTTCCTCCTCATCCTCACTTCTTGGCTTCTGTGGTTTCTTCCAAGTCTCAGCTAAAATCTCACCTTCTGCAAGAAGCCTTTCCCATTCCTCCTAAATATCGGTGCCTTCCCCACCACATCATCTTGAACTTAATTTCTGTATATCTTACTTACACACAGTTGATGGCACAGTACTCCACCCCACCCCTGCCCATTGAACTAGGAATTCCTTGAGAGCTAGGCTGTTGTTTTTTATTGTTGTTGTTTTTGCTTTTCTTTATATCCTCAGCATTTAGCAGCAATCCTGGCACATAGTAGGAACTTAATAAATGCTGTTTGATTTGACTTGAGTTGGAAGGAAGACAGTAGACTGATAAAGAATGGAAAATCACTCAACATTTTCATAACACATAATTAATACAAAACAACACAAATGTGTAAGAGTTGCAAAAGGATATCTGAGAGATTTTTTACTGCAACAGGAAGGAAATCAGGGAAGGCTTCATGGAAGTAGAGGGAGCAGCATTTAAGTTGGATAAAATTTCAATATGCAAAAATGAGGATGAAAGTATGTAATCCAGGTGTTGAGCACAGCATGAACAAATGTATGGAGGTAATCTCAGCTAACATTTACACAGTGTTTTATAGTCTGCAAAGCACTTTACTTATAATACATTATCCCATTTGATCCTAACAAGCCTGTGCAGTAGGTACTATGGGTGTTGTCTCCATTTTACAGATTAGGAAACTGAGGCTTAAAATCTAAAAGACTTGCCCAAAATCAAACAGCTAGTTAGATAACAGAGGCAGGAACCCAAACCAGGTTTTTCCTGCCTCCCACTAAGGCATTCTTTTACTATATCATGCCATGAGCATGTATGAGGGTTGGTGAGTTGTCTAGGTGACTTCTGAATCCATGTACAACATGGGCAGGGCAAAAAATGGAAGATGAGTTTAGAATGATAGGATGGCATCACATTGGGGAGAAGTTTGAATACTAAGCTATGGACAATGTTTGATATGCAACAGGAAGTCACCAGAGGAACGACATGAACGGAACTATGCATAAATCTGCAAATGTGATAAAGTAAAAAGAACACTGAATTTGGGATAAGACAATCTGGATTTGGATTGATTCCCACTCTGGATCCCCAGTGGTAGATTTGGATCTACCACTTACCAGCTATGTGACCTTAAGCAAGATACTTCATGTCTCTGAGCTTCCATTTCCTAATTTACAAAATACAGATGTTGGAGAAGATGGTTTCTAAGATCCCTTGCAGCTCTTAAGTCCTATTCTGAAGATTAATCTACTAGTAATTGTGAAACTTGGAATGGGGTGGGGTAGGGAGTGGAAAACTAGAGTCAGGAACATTGGTTAGGAGGCTAAGTGCAATAGTCATGTAGGTGCTGAGAGCCTATAACAGGACAGAGGCTGCATGAACAGTGAAAAGGTAAACCTACATGACATAGATTGCCAAAGCAGAAAAGACAGAACTGAACAACTTTTTAGATGTAAATGGTCCCAGAAAGAGGGGAGAATCAAATATAACAGTGAGATTTCAAGCCTGAGCAACTGGGTAAATAATGGAACCACTGAAAGAAAAAAGGAGGTTGGAAGAAAGAACTGTTTTTAGGGGGGAAAGTCATTTCCATTTTGGACACATCAAGTCTGAGGTACCAGCCAGGCATCCAGGTAGGCCACTGGAAATGGGAGTCTGGAGCTTGGGAAAGAGATCAGAAATGGAGATACAGATTTTGAAATAATCTGATTTTCTGAAAAAGAATGTCCTTGAACAATAAAGGATATACATCCCCAGTCTTTACTACATGTTAAACTCTATGCTGGCAGTAATGAACCTTATATAAAGATCACATTGGAGAGATTATGCTAAGTAAAAATTTTCAACTACCTGTAACAAAACTATCCTACAATGTATAACTGGCAAAAATGCTAGTGTGCTATACTGTTATTTCACAGTTGAAAGGCAAAAAAAAAAAAAAAAAAGAATTTAGTACATTTTTCTCAACTGCAAAAGTCAACATAACACAGAGAAATGGGTAGCTAAGTTTTTAAAGGAACTCATATAAGGTATGACTTCACAAGGAAAAAAAAGTTACCCATATATCTTATCATGGAACTACTGAAGTACCTCATCATACACATACAAAAAATGAATTTGGGGGCAGCTAGGTGGCGCAGTGGATAGAGCACCGGCCCTGAAGTCAGGAGAACCTGAGTTCAAATCCGGGCTCAGACTAAACACTTGACACTTACTAGCTGTGTGACCTTGTGCAAGTCACTTAACCCCAATTGCCTAAAAAAAGGAAAAAGAATTAATTTGGAAGAGAAAAATGATACCTAATTACTTTATTACTCCAGTGGCTCCATAATCTCCTCAGTGTGGGCATTCTTTTCAATGCCACAGACTGCAACCTACCATGTTGTCTCAAACTGCATAGCTCTTATCCATATTTCCCCCTAAATTATCCAGGAGGTTCAGATTGTCCTAGACATTTTTGGCAAGGTCCTTTAATAGCATAGAAGCACCAATGGACCATTTGGGCTATTCCTCACTCTCAATACATAACAGCGTTCCTCTTTTTCTGATCACACATCTTCTAAATATTATCTTTTATGCCATTTTGGGTGAAGGAGACATCAATGGCAATGGACTACAAAGCCACATAAACCTTCCATTAATTCCTCCTTCATAAAATACACTGGAGAGAAATTCTGTAGAGTTCTTCATGCTAAAAATTCTCTAAGTGATATTTAATTAACATTAGAAAACAATAGAATTTATGTAACACCTGACAGTAAATAAAAAGTATCATGGCTATTTAATAACAGAAGAAGTAGAAGTTTAAGAAGATTCACTGACCTGTGCAATGTAACAAGGGAAAATAAGTAGGTGAATTGGGGGTCAAATACATCTCTCAATGCAGTGTTTCTTCTACTAAACCCATGCTCAGAACTGCAAAGGTATTGCCAACACAGAGACTTTTGACAGCCAAGAGATATCACAAAACGTTATCATTCCTATTGGGAAATTTCAATTAATTTATAAAACATGTTAGAAAAAATGATGTAGCACTATTTTTTCCTTTTAAGTGCTCCCAATATTAATTAATCTCTCTACATTCTTTTGGGCACCTTTAAATATTGAATTTATCCTAGCATAATAAATGTGATTTTACTTATGGCAATACATCCTAATGTAAGGGAAGGCTCAGTTTAGGAAATGTTCTTCAAGTCAGTGAAGATATGTAGAATTTAAAAGCACAAAAACAAAAACAAAACCTGAATACCTATAGCCAAAACAAGTATCTCATCTGATTATCTTTATTAAAATATAAGGAAAGGGAAAGTATCTATTTATTGTACTTAATGGATATGAAATTTAAAAAAAATTAAATTGGGAGTTTAACAATGTTTATGTAATTTTTAAAAGATCAGTTATAATCGCCCACCATTAAATAGTCTCGTCTTATTTTCATCTGATTACCACATTAGTTTGTTTTTCTATTTTTTATGCACCAGTTAAAATGTAATGAAATTAATCATTTTTATTCTAATTGAATTTAGATATTTTCAACAAAATTGTCACTACCATAAAATTGAACATTTTACAGTAGCAACTATTCCAGTTACCAAAACTAAACAAGAAAAAAAAAGTCAAAATGGGATATGAATGCTAATGCTCTGTCATTATAAGCAAAGCTACCTATAAATTCCAATAATGCACAGTTTGTCTCCCCCTTCTGGCTTGCACAATTAATTATGCAGAAAACACTGAGTAAACTAAGACTGAAATCCTCCTTGCAAGTTTTCCCTTAATTCAAATAATTAACATGAAACAACTAAGCCATGAAATGCCACAAATCCTACAATCATATCACCAATCTAGGACTACAATATCAGTTAACCGATCCACTCACGTACACGAGCCAACTCCCAACACTGTCGTGTTTAGCACTATTTTAGGGACAGCATTACAAAGCTGGCTAGCTAATAATAACATTTGCAAATATGTTATACTGACAATACATTTTCAAACTAAACAGGAATGGAGTCTCAGTATGACAAGCTCTCCTAACCTAGAGAACCATGGAACTACACAATAGGGAGAAAATTGATTATGAAGTGTTCAAAATTCAAAATATTAAGGAGCCTGGTAATACCTATATGAAATGCCTGTCATTTTCTCACCCAAAATGAATAAAGATATAATGAGTTATTTAACCCCAGAGTATGGAGAGAAAGCAGTGGATAGGAAATCAGAAGACCAGGGTTTGACACCCTCCTCTGCTACTTACTAACTGTATGGCCCTGGAACAAGTCACTTCCCCTCTCCAGATCTCAGTTTCCTCCCCTGTAAAATGAGAGATTTGGACTAGACAGCTTCAGAAGTCTTCCAGCTCTAGGCCTCAGATCCAGTGAGCCTTCCTAGATAATGAGCACCTTCCCCAGACATAGGGCTGCCTGGAAGTGGTTCAAATGACCCAGACTGGAACAACCGAAATCCCTCTGCCCATTCCCAAGTCAATGTGAGATGCTACACAACTGCTTCAGTGGCAGATACTCCAAGGATGACTCCATTTGGACCCCTGTACCACAATCTCCCATGCTAATTACATGTAGTTTTTAAAGCCCTGGTTTCTTGAGAGGACACAGAGATGCTTCAGTGAATGAACAGATGAGGAGAATCAAGGGGTACCTCACCAGAGTTTGATTAAATCTTCCACATGCAGTCAAATTCTCCCTTAAGCACAATCTGATGGTACATCACATAAAAAGGCTTGTGCTTTCAGCCCCTGGACTATGAGCCAATTAATTTGAAATAATGACATCACTGGGGAAGGAATTCTGAGTTTTTCCAGTGTTCTGCTACTAAAAATGCTGCTATAAATATTTTATTATATATGGGACCTTTCTTTAGATGGGACCTTTGGTTATTAGCTAACTCTGTTTTGGAGCACATGCTACAATATATCATAAATCATCTCCTTCTCAGGGTTAGGAGATACTGTATTGGAATTTAGAAAGGATAGAAAAGGTTCCATTGGTCCAGTCTCTTCACCCTTCTCCAAATCATCTATCCTATGTGTAAATATTTGCAGGGAGAGATTGCACCATCTCTCATTGTAACCTATTTCATCTGTGTCAAATCCTGTTATTTTATTAATCCCCTAAAACAGCTTTGTCAATGTTACCCTGAGGTGATATAACAATCTTTAACCCACTTCAAAGCCCATTGGCAAACATCTAGACCAAATAAAATATGGCTGGCCTCCAGTACGCCTGGGAGGAATCCCTGGGCCTTCCTCTGTGGTCCTGCTATAGCTCCAGTCCTTCTCCCATTTGTATCAAATCTTCCCCAAACTTCCCCAATTATTCCAGCCCACAATGATGGCTCTGTCTTCTAATCCTACACTCACTACTTAATGGGGTATCCCATTATACTGCAGAATCTACTTCTTTTTAACTACCACCTTGCTCTGCCTTATGGAGCCAAAGAGACATGAAATAATCCTAGTTCTATGTGCAAAGCATGTGCTAGGAGCTTAGAGGATACAAAGACAGTTGAGCAACAAAATACAAATGTAGTGCTATAGGAATGCAGGTGAAGAAGACCTCACTTCTGGCCAAAGTGACGAAGCAAGGCTTCGTGGAAGAGCTGGCATATGGGCTTAGCTTAGAAAGATAAGTAGGATTCCAACAGCCAGAAGAGCAATGTAGGCAGAAGAAAGCAGAGGAGCAAGGGCAGTACACTAATACACTGTTGATGAGCTGTGAATTGGCCCAACTGTTGCATAGACCAATTTGGAACTGTGCAATAAAAAACACAAAATTGTTCATGCCCTTTGACCCAGCAATGCCACTACTGGGAATATACTCAATGGAGGTCAAACACAAAAATAAACACCCCACATATACCAAAATATTTATAGTGACGATTTTTATGGTAGCAGGAAAAATGGAAACCAAACTCATCAATAAGGAAAGAGGTAAACAAATTGAAAATTAAATGAAATATTACTATGCCATAAGAAAGGACAAATCGAGGAAGGCAGAGAGATAAGGGGAGACTTAATTGCATTTATCCAACATGAAGAAAAGAAGAATCAGGGGAATGAGATACATAATAAATAAAACAGAAGACACCACTAAAAGGCAGCCCAACTCACATTAACTGCAATGACCGACATGCACCTTAAGAAAGTGGATGAGGAAACATGAACTCCCCTCCCATTAAAGAAGTGGGTGACCATAGGATTTAAGTGTATGTGTTCTCACTGATTTGCTACTTTCTTGGTCAGTTTTGCTTAACTGTCAGTTTAGTGTTTTGTTTTGTTACAATGGCGGACTAATTTGGGAGTGGGGAATATAAGTAACTGACCATGGTACTAAACACATTTTTTACTTAACTGTGGCAGCAGGGTATAGTATCACATGGAGGAGAGGCAAGTGCAATAGCAAAGGAGAGAGAGAGAAGACTGAGTGGTAGCAGTGGGAGAGGAAATAGAGGAATTACCGTGACATGCAATGCCAAGGTAAAATCTGTACAAGGGGCAACAGGTTGGATGGCAGAGAAGAGTCTAAGATGTTTCCAAAATCTCAATCTGGCTTCTGATATCATTAATGAACTGAAACTGCTCCCTCCAAAATTCTCAATAATCTCTTAATTGCCAAATTCGGGGCTGATCACACATGACCCAAGCAATGACTGATGAAAATGAATCCAAACATTCTTTGAACATACCTAGAGTGGACAAAAAATTGTAATGATAATAACAATATGTTATGGGAAGCTAGGTGGCGCAGTAGATAGAGTACCAGCTCTGGGATCAGGAGGACCCAAGTTCAAATCTGACCTCAGACACATGACACTTACTAGCTATGTGACCCCGGGCAAGTCACTTAACCCCAACTGCCAAGCAAAAATAAGAAGAAGAACAACAACAACAACAACAATAATAATAATGCTTGCAAAGCACTTTTATACATACTATTTCATTTTGTCCACATAACAACTCTAGGAGGTAGGTGCTATTATTACTCCCATTTAAAAGATCAGGAAACTGAGGCAGACAGAGGTTAAGTGATTTGCCCAAGAAGGTCACATGGCTTAGTAAGTGTCAAAGGCTAAATCTGAACTCAGATTTTCCTGACTCCACGCCCTTCAGAATATATCAAAGTAAATGTAAACTAGGTGTTCTATGGTGTTTGGAGGGATGTCTCAGAAAAAATTCTGACTATACATTTTTCCACTGCATATATTCATATCAGATCTAGACAGCACGTTGTGATTTCTCTTATCTTCCAAATAATAAGGTTGTAAAAAAGTTGTCAGAATTTATACAAATTATGACTTAGTCTGGTTTGCTATTAGCAAGTTTAATCAATTTTACACAAACTGGATTTACAGATTTTTTTTTAATTAAAAACATATTTCATTTATTTGGGGGGATAAAGAAGCAAAAAACAATTCAGATGCTCTAGGTAGTAAAACTAGCAGAGTTCTTGAGATGTAAAACATATCAGCATTTGGTTTTCCAATGGAGTATTACATTCAAAGAGGGCTAAGCCATAGCTAAATGAATGTACATTTGATATTCCAGCCTGAGGCCAGATAGCCATACCTAACCCTATGGGGATTTTGTTTCAACACCTGAGAATATTTAGGAATGCAAGCAGTCACTGACTTAGGGAGGTGTTGTGTTATGAAACATCACATATAAGCTCACTGTGTGAAGCTTGTCCTTATAGGAAGCCATGATCAATATTATAAATGGCAGTCAGTTTCTGAGACTCCAAAAGCTCATGATACATAGTGGAACTGACTGACAGTTTGGGTACTGTACTAATAGCCATCAAACATGACAAATAACCAGAGGCCATGTGAAAGAATGCTCCAAAACACTAAGAATAGAAGAGATACAAATTAAAACCACTTTAAACTCTTATCTCCCACCTCCAAAGGAAGGCAGAGGGGGAGAAAAAGCTGAGGAGGACAGCAGGTTTCTCAGCAGCTCCAACAGCAGCACTAGAAGAGGGAAGAGAGAGTCCTGGGCAGCAGATCCTTGGGAGAAAACTCAAGTGGCCACAGAAGGAAGAGTAACCGAAGGACCACAAGATCACAGACTTAGAGCCAGAAAAGCCCTATGACACCTCCTAGTCTAACCCCTTCATGGTACAGATCCAGGAAGGAGAACCATAAAGGTTAAATAACTTGGCCAAGGTGGTGCATGAAGCGAGCAGCAGAGCTAGGATGGAAACCTAGGTCCTCTGGTTCCAAGGAGCAAAGCTGGGTGGTGCTACAGTGGCTGGAGCACTGGGCCTGGAATCAGGTGGACCCGAGTTCAAATCTGGCCTCAGACAGTTACTACTTATATGACCCTGAGCAATTAACCCTCTCTGCCTCAGTTTCTTCATCTGTAAAATGAGCTGGAGAAGAAAATGGCAAACCACTTTAGAATCTTTGCCAAAAAAAAAAAAAACCAAATGCGGTAACAATGAGTTGCACAAGACTGAAACCCCTTCCATTGCACCAAGGGAATACTCAACTGCCAAATTCATTGAGCCTTCCTAATTAGTCAGAGGCACTATGGGTAAGTTCAATAAGAGCTTAGAAAAATAAACGCCAGAGATACAAGACTTCCTCGCCCTGCCCTGCCCGCCCTACAGGACCTTAGACGTCTTTGTAGTATATCACTAACATATTCTCTATCATAGATCAATCTAGATCAGCTAATCCAAGCCCCTCATGATCAGCTAATCCAAGCCCCTCATTTTACGGATAAGAAAACAGGCCTGGAGAGCCAGGAATGGAACTAGGATCCTGGGACTCCCCTGTCAGGATTTTTTCCACATGCTCATCCTTCCTGGAGGACTGAGAGAAGACCCAAAGAGTAAGCTGGAAAAGCCAGTGGTCAGACCAAGCCCAGCATTGGCAGGTGGTGGTACAGATAGCGTTATGGAGCATCCCCTGTCCCGCTTCCTTAGCTACTGGAGATACAAAGATATACAAGTCATTCTGCACAAAGTTCCAGTGATAAGGACACTTAAGATATAACAGAGAGCACAAAACTATAAGTCAGGCAAGACCTGAGTCCAAATCACCTCCATTACTGAGCAAACTATGTGTGCAATGGCAAGTTATTTGACTTTACTGAGCCTCCATTTTCTCATCTATAAAATGGGGGTGGGTGGTATTTGTAGTAAGAACCTTAGAGAGATTTGGGGAGTATTAAAGAGAAAAGTATGTCAAGGGTTCTATATATTTCCGCTATTTTTATTACTTTTCACCAGTACCTGACTCAAATTTGTGCATTAGACAAGTGCCTTAAAATGGAGGAGGGGTCTTCCAACCACCCTATTTTGTCAACTACTATCCTTCATTCATGTTTTACTAAGTTCTCCATGTACCTTCTGCAGAATAGAAGTAATATGTATACCATCAGGTCAAATTAGGAAAGTGAAAGTCTATGCTTGGCTCTTCACACCAACATGGATGACTCTTGGCATGGTATACAATGGTAAGTAACCACAGCACTAGAATGTTTCACTTAAAAACCTGCTGACTGTTCATGCTGGAAGGGACCTTAAAAAACATCTTATCCCAACCCTTCATTTTATTGTTTTTGGTAATTTTTTTATTTTAAATTTAAATACAAAAGAAAAAAAAAAGAAGCAAACTTAAATACTTAAAGTTAAAAACAAAATGAGAAAAAAACCACTGCCATGTGCACAGCAGAACATAAGAGAGGATTAAAAATAGAAAGCAATAAATTTCCATTTCAAGAAAGCCTATACAATAAATACTACATGTTGTGTTCAGAGCTGTCCATCTTTTCTTTATTTCCTTGTAGATTTTATTTTGTTCTCTGCTGCGTACTTTTTACTTTGTTCTTTTTTTCCCCTACCTCCCCCTCCAAAGAAGGCAACAATTAAGCTTGAAGAGGTATGTATGTATGCATGTATACATTTATGTGTATCTATGTATATGTGTGCATATATACATACACACATACACTTAGATACATATACATATAATAGATATCTATAATCATACTCACATACAGACATATACATTTATATGCATTGGTATAACAGCATATTATACTTGTTTGCCCTCTGTTTCTCTGAGGGTGGAAAGCATCTTCCTTCATAAGTCCAAGTCTGACCTGTTTTTCTAAATCCACCAATTCATCATTTCCCACCCCACAGCAATATTCTGACCTTATACTGTTGACCTTTCATTTCATAAATGAGAAAATTGAGCCAGAGAATAGATGTGACTTGTACAGAGTCACAAAGGTAATTAATGCCATAGCCAGGAAGAGAATCAGAGTCTTGGAGTAGCTTGTCTACCCTAATTCTAACTATGCAATAGAACTCAGCTAAGCACAGTGAATAAATCAAAAGGCAACTCCCCCAACCTCACCCCCACAAGCAGAGTTCCTGAGTAAGGTGTGTCTATGAGCACCAATGGAACACCAGGAAGAGCTGAAGCACATTGTCAGGGGGATCCACAGGACTGACAAGGTTCTGCTTCTCTTTGAAAACGTCAATTCAACTTGGTTAAAACCAGGACAACAGAATCCTATTCTATTTTTTAAAGTATTTAAATAATAAAGAGTTTAATGAGATTCAGAATTGCACATGGAAAAACATTTCCTCTCAATGTTTCTTTCATTACTTTGGTGAGAAACAAGCAAAAAAAAAAAAAGAAAAGAACTAAGCAAATCAAGCACTATAATCAACTATATGTACACACACACACACACACACACACACACACACACGCACACACACACACACGCACACACACACACGCGCACACACACACACGCACGCACACACACACGCACACACACACACACGCGCACACACACGCACACACACGCGCACACGCGCACACACACGCACACACACACGCACACACACACACACGCACACACGCACACACACACACACACACACGCACACACACACACACGCACACGCACACACACACACGCACACACACACACACGCACACACACACACGTACACACACACACACATACACACACACACGCACACGCACACTTTTTATATGCTCAATTCTCGAAAAATACAAATGTAATTCTGGGGCAGGGGAGGGGGGAGAACAATATATTATTTGTACTCACCATAACTTTACTTCCAACTATCTGCATACAGTTGTCAACACAGAGTGATTATGGTGTAAGAAAAAAAACAAATAGCAACAATATTAGCAACCAGAAGCTTTTCACAAAATTAGTTAAGTGTTTAGTAAATTCATAAATACCTAGTTCTACTGGTTATATAGTTTAGAAATAATATCTGATTAGAAATGGAAACGTAACAACACTATCACCATCTTAAAAAAAAAAGCAAGATGTTTTGAGATTACCAACTTAGAACATCCAGACAAATAAGAGATTGGTATTACTTTAGACCAAATAGTTTTAAAAGATTACTCTATGAGGGTTCATAATTCTAATGTAAAGTAATAAAAGACATGAAAGTAAAGGTGAGCATTAAATTATTTTTAAAATTCATAGTTATAATCCGAGTGAATACTAAGGAACAGAATAATTTTAGAGACAGAATTTTTTCTTTTTATTATGACAAGCATACAGTTAATATTGAGATGTTCATTTTTTAAACATTAATGCTGCTTTTGCAATTCCAGTAAGTAATTTAAGAAGTAGCCTTTGGATTTAAATCTTAAATATTTACTTAAATCAAACTGTAAGAAACACTCATTTTTAAAGGTAAAACCCACAAAAAAAGACATGTCACTTTCACTACTCCAGTTTTCTAGGTAATTATTTTATATGTCATGAAAGACTACTATGTATTGGATGAAGACAAACAAAAATGGTATCCAAGCCCACTCTTTAACATCCCACACATTCATTCTGATGAAGTAAGTAACTCCAAAAACCTCAGCTGGCCTTTTCCTTGAATAGGGATTAGGGACACAGTTCAAGTTCAGCAGACATTAACTCTGTAAAAGGAAGCTAAGTGATAACCATGACTAGCACTTTCTACCACAAATCCAACTAGAAGCAAACAGCTCAATTGGAGGATTCACAAAAATGGCAGAGGGGTTGGAATAACCAGACACATGGGTGTCCTCCCATTCACCACTTCTGCTCTGTGATGGGAAGCCCACTCTACACAGTCCCTGATACCACCCCCAATGCAGGAACTGCACTCTTTCAGAGGACTTTACTCGAACTGAGCAGCTTCTTCAGAGCTGCCTATGCCATGCTTCTCACATCCCCAAAGTCAGCTGCTCAGTAATGGTCTTCCAGCCATTTAGAAGATTTGGGGGTCCTTGTCACCAAGGGGTAGGAGCTGGTAGGAATGGCATTTATTTTATAGATACTAGGCTTGTTTCCCTTTAAGAGAGCTAGGAGGCCATCCTCAGGATTTGGTTGGTTCATGAGACTAAGGCTCAAGACACTGGCATTACCTCCTTGTGAGGGATGAAAAGCCCAGCGGATGGGGAGTTAGCAGCCGTGATGTTCAACAGAAATTCCACTACCTTATGGGATGTCTTTTATATCCAGCATAGCCACTGTGGCAAGTGTGGGGGCAGGAGAGAGCCTTATTCACCAAAATCAATGTTGTATCCTTATTAATACTTTTTATAGTTAAGTGAGCTTCTCTTTGTAAAATATTTTATCACCTGCAAATGTCTCATTGTGTTCCAAACCCAAGCCTGAAAGCATGGGACTGGCCTGAGTTAAACCTGGCCCAGACCAGAAAGAAAATGGGCAAATTCATATTAAAAAGATGGCAATGGGTACTAAATTTGAGATAAATATTTTTGCAGTTACCACTTTTTAAAAAATCAAGTTTCATACTTAGCAGAATGAAATTCCAGATTTGAAGACTTCATAATTCCAAAGTACAAAGAAAAGGCATAATCTAATGCCTTTTGTGAAATATGAGCATTAGCACTACTGACCTATCTCCAAAAAGAGTCTAGGAATCTCAGAAAGACCACTTTAAGTATTCAGTCAACATTTAATTATTTGAATGAATAAAAGATACCCTGATATTATAAACAAATTGGTCCATGGAAAGTTATTTTACTTAAATGATGATTTCACAAAAGGAAGGAAGGAAGAAAAAGAAAGAAAGAAAGAAAGAAAGAAAGAAAGAAAGAAAGAAAGAAAGAAAGAAAGAAAGAAAGAAAGAAAGAAAGAAAGAAAGAAGAAAGGAAGGAAGAAAGAAGAGAAAAGCAGGAAGGAAGAAGAGAAAGGAAGGAAGGAAAAAAGAAGGAAGGAAAAGGAAAGAAGGGAGGAAAGAGGAAAGGAAGAAAGCAAGGAAAAGGAAGGAAGGAAGGAAAAGAAAGAGAGAGAGAAAGAGAGAAAACAGGTTCTATTGGACCCTTTTTAACTTAGCACAACCATAACATTGACATGGTAAAGTCAGACAGCCCTAACAATGAGAAGAGATACAAAGCATATCAAGGGGACTAAGGCCTGGCAGAACTGGTCATTCGGGCCTCCATTTAAATAATGCATCCAGATTGTAACATGATTGGTTTTGGCTAAAATACATCATATCAACTGGGTACATTAGCAGAGGCAAAGTGAATGGTTCTGCCATCCCTTGATTCAGGTGTTTTGCCACTGACAGGACTATAGAGAAACAGTCTGAGTAATGTTCTTATATCTGATACCAGAAGCAAATCAAAATCAATTTGCATTGAAATAAGGGAATAAAAATTATATATAAACAAATGTTATGCGCACATACTCAAAGAATACATAAGAGGTGCCATGGAGTATGGAATAGAGAATTGGCCTTGGAGTCAGTAATATATGAGTTCAAATCCTGCAACTGCCACATCCTGACCCTGTGACCTTAGCCACATGGCAACTTAGTGACATAAGTTACAGAGGAGTCACAAATGTGCTTTGGCACAGAGTTTCTACATAAGGAATTCCATACACTGAGAAATTGCAGGGTTTTTTTTTCTTTTCATTTTCACATACGTATACACACATATATAAACATATATACATATATATACATACATATGTATATGTGTATGCTGTATATGTATGTGTGCATATATGTACAAAGATACATATACACATAAAATTAAACATATATACATATACACACTTATATGCATACATACCTATTCCCCCCCTTTTTTAAATACAACCTTGCTCTCTCTGGTATCTGAGCCTCATTTTTCTTTAAAGTAGATGTTAAAAATACCAACTTTATAAGTTAACAGCATTTTAACCATTTAATCTCTATTTTAAAATGTATAACAAAAGGCTGATATCATGATAGAAAGTGATAGCCAAAATACCCAGAAAACTGCATATTTATCTAAAAGCACATACTTTAGGTCAGGGGCAAAAGTCTTCAAGATTTCATGATCTAGATTCAAAGAGACTGTCTTCTAAACCTAAAATCCCCCCATACAGCATTTTAAATGCTTTCAAGTATAAGTAGTCATACTGTACAAAACAACTCGGGAAAAATCCAAGTGATCCTATTCCATTTGAGTTCATATAAAATCTATCAGATCAAGTGAGTTGGTTGGTAATTTAAAAAAAAAAAAAAGCTCTATCATTTCTCTTAAAGAAATGGTAAAAAAAAGTTGTACATCTTCAAAATTCAAAAATAAATTCCAACAAATTAAATATGTTAACTTGCTGCAAATGTATACAGGTTTAAATATTTTTGAAATGGATATTTTACTCAATATTATTTTTTCAATTCCTATGAATTGAGTCAGAAGGAAAGTGATATCAGGATAATCTAATTAGGACAGAGATTTTGAAAACTTTGAGATTTCATTTGATAGGTCTGGGGTGGGGGAGAAGGTTTCCTACATAACATAAGTAAGAAATCAGGCATGCAAATTTCCTTTTCTAAAACACTGCTGCCTTAAGTTTATTGTGGTGATATAAATCTCATTTTAACAGCTATGTCACTATTGCAGTCACTAATAAATCTTTCATTCCCGGCCTTCAGAAACAGCCGCCAATTGTGTATTCCCTTTGCCCACAGTATCTGCATCCGTTAGTGCAGCTGGGGCAAGGCCAGAGCTCCATTCCAAACAGCCGTAACAGTCTTCATTGAAGCAGGAGCTCTTATCCCGAAACGCCCCCCTCCTCACTTGTACTGGAGACAAAATGACCCTCTACAAACATCCACAGATCTTAAACCTCATTTAATAACCGATCTGAAATGGAGGGGCAAACGAGAACTACACAGGAGCCCCATTTGCAGACTCTGCCGGTCTGGCCAGGCTTCCCCTGCTTTCCTCCTCAACGAGGGCTCATTTTAACACAGCACACAGCACAGCAACAAGAAGTTGATTTAAGAAATGGATTTCTAAGACATGCCTCTATTTGCTTTCATTTTCCTTTAATGTCATTATGCAGGAATCTAAGGAGAGAACAGTGGGCATTTATTAATGAGCTCTGGAGAAACAAAAATGTGACTAACTGCAAATTAAGAAAAAAATTCAATTTATTTAAAAAAAAAACTGATTCGCAATTGCCTTCACGTTTTTAAACATGATGGGCTAAAAGGTTATACTTTTTTTTTTAAATGATGCAGCCTTTTAAAAGCTCTAGAACAGTTTTAAGCATTTTTATAATTTTTATAGAAAAAGTGTCAAATATATCTCTACATTTAATAAAGGGCTTCTTTAATATATATATATATTTCAGTGCAAAATACCCAGGTCTTATTTTAAAAAAGAGCACACTACCCTCAGCCTCTCTCTCTCTCTCTAACAATCCAAATTACAGCCAGAGGGAAGAAAATCTTGGTTAGACATCCAGGCAGAACAGCCACATGTACAGTCACAAAATGATGGACTTCTCACAGGAATCATCATCAGTAAGAGATCACAAATTATGGATGTTGTTTGTCACAATATTCTCCCTCAATATCACCTTCAAATAAGGAGATTACAAAGCAATTTCCTTTGTTTTAATGACAGAAAAGACAGCATTCAAAAATGTCTAGCCAAAGCCTGGAAGCTTTAAAATATGCTCATCAACCAGCAAAATATTAGCAAATGATACCTCAAATCTTGGCCTCATAACAGAAAAGTGCTACATACATGGTCTGATCCCAATAAATATGGGCTGGACACATTTTCTATTGGCTGCTTTGGTGTTTCTTGGCTATAGAACTGATTATGAGCTTAATAATGCTTGAACTTCCTCTTTTCATTCTTTTTCGTCTTTAACACAAACTAAGCCAATTGTAATATGGTAATCACAGTGCAGTGGGCTAGGCTGCTAGAGTGAAAACAGCTGGGCTAGCGCTGTCTCCACCGATTACTGCTCAGTGCCGACAGGACCCTGGATGAACCCTTCTGGGCCTCAATTTAGTCATCTGTAAATAAGGGGGATTGGACCACATGACTTCTAAGGTCCCTTCCAGCTGTGTATCTATAAGTCTATGACATAAATCTAACTGAAATTTATTTTCTTGTTCAAGTGAATCGTACAAAATGAAAAAAAGAAGAACCCTGAAGATCAAAGTTTAAATCAGTAGCAAACTGATATTTAAATAAAAATTCCATAGATTAAAGAAGAAAAAATGTTTTCTTATGGTCATCACACTCAGTCCCACTTTTATAAACAAATATGGAGAGACATTTAAAATCTTACTTACTTTTTTAAATCACCACATGATTATTCATGCACTGTTATCTGTATTTTGCACTCAGATTTAGTTACATAGGTTTACTAGTGTTTCTGCCTTTAGGTATTTAAAGAAATAACACTGAATATACAGTCTGCATTTCCCAAAGCATTTTACTGTAAACAATAACTTGAACGCAAAAATGAAAAGAGATTCATCAGAATTTCAAAGTAAAACCCTATGCATCACCTAATTCTATTGAAAACGACGCTCATGGCAAATTTCACTTATCACTGGAAACATATTTCTGCCCTTGGATACCAAAAACAAATTAAAAAGCGAGCTGCTGCTTTGCTCAGGCAGCTGCAATGCATTCGATTTACATTGTTCCACATTCAGATTCAGCTTGCTTCAAGTATAATATAGAACTAATGCACTAGTGCAATTCAGGAAACACTTCATTTGTCATTGCCACTGGAATTACTACACTCACACAGAACTGACATCATAATTTTAGGATGTATTTTTAGAGAGAAAGAATTAGATTTTTCACTAGTCACCTTCTCAAAAATCTCTAAAAGCCATTACAGCTCTACTCAATAAGCTTTACTTATTAAATACTCCTTCCCTAGAAATGTAAAAATTGTGAGATTGAAAATGTATTTTCTTGGGAGAAATTTAACTTGAAGTCCAATGTTGTAATGGCTTAGGGTGGGGAGAGAAGAACAGAAAGAAATCCCAATCTCTCTCAGTGTCTATTGTCAAACATTTCGTTTCCAAGTTTATCATGACTCCTGTCACTTGAAATGCCCATTTCAAATCTCTAGAATCTTACAAAAATACACTTGATGAGAACTACTATTCAATGCTCTCCTGTATAATCAAATAACAATGCAATGACTGGCATGAGGTAATTTACATGGTTGGCATCACATATGAAAAAGTAAAGAAACAAACTCCAATGACTCATAGCAAACTGCTGTGAATTTCATGCACCAGAATGTGAACACTTAATAAAAATTGAGGTAAATGACAGGATACAATGATTCCCAACCTGTGAGTCCAAAGACCCTTTTTAATATTAAACTCCCAGAAGATAATAGCTGTACTGTGTGGGGAAAAAAATACATGATAACCGAAAGCTACTATATTATTTAGTAACATCTTTAAATGATTTCTACCATAGGGCAGGGGAAAGAAGACTGAGATTTGGGTTTGAATCCCCGCTCTATTAACTCCCACATGTCAGATCATTTTGACAAGTCATATAATCTCAAGTAGAAAATAAGGGTGGCTCTGGCCCCTTCTAGGCCTAAATCCATGATTCTACTCAAAGCACAAGAGCAATTCCATACATTGAGCAAATGGTCATACGGGAGAAACACTTTATTTACTCATTCTACTGCAGATACATTTGCTTTTTTTAATAACAAATTCAGCTCAAAAAGCATTTCTATATTGGGGGTGGAGCCAAGATGGCAGAGTAAAAACAGGAACTGGCTTGAGCTCTCCCTCACAGCCCTCCAAATACTTGTTAAAAAAAAAAAGGCCTCTAAACAAATTCTAGAGCAGCAGAACCCACAAAAAGCTAGAGTAAAACAAATTTCCAGGCCAAAACAACCTGGATGGTCAAGGGGAAAGCTCTGTTGTGCCACTGGGCTGGGAGAGGAGTGCAGTTCAATGTGGACCCCACAGGCAAAGATGGGGCTCCAGCAAACCCAGAAAAGGCCTCAGGGGACTGAATCAAGGGCAGTTGTGGCAGTTTCCAGACTTCTCAAACCACAAACGCCAAAGACAACTTAGAAGGTCAGTGGGAAAGGTCTGTCAGACCTGGATGAGAGATAAGCACGGTCCAGCCCTGGCCCTAGCGTGGCTCTGGGGTGGCAGCCACAGCAGCAGCAGCTGCTTCTGGAGTTCTCAGCCCACAGATGGTGGGGGGATCGAGCAGCTGATCAGAGGGGGATTGCAGGGAACACTTTGCTGGCTCTGAGGCAGGATTCTCTTGCTTTGCCCATGCTTGGATCTGGGTCCCAGTCCTGGGTGGCAGTCCTGGGGCAAGGAGGAGCACTAGCACAGCAGAGCTCGTGGCAGCAGTACAGACAGAACCCTCCTCTCGTTTCCAGGGCAGAAAAGAGTGCTTGTGGTCACTCACAGACCAGAGCACAGGCCAGGAGAGGAGGAAACACCTCTCCTTAGATCATATCACCTTGGAAGAAGTGAAAACTTACAGGTCCCTAGAAGTATCTCTGAAAACAAATGCACAAAACCCCTGAAGCTTGGGACAATACATTCTCCACACTGGAAGTAGACCCCTACCTTAACAAAGCATTTACAACTCAAGTAATTGGCCGGGATCATGACCAAACAGAGGGAAAAAAAAACTCAGACTACAGAATCTTACTTTGGTGACAAAGACACTCAAAACACACAACTAGAAGAAGACAACAACAAAGTCAAAGCTCCTACATCCAAAGCCTCTACTAAAAATATGAAGTGGTGTCAGGCCATGGAAGAGCTCTAAAAGGATTTTGAAAAGCAAGTAGGAGGGGTACCTAGGTGGCACAGTGGATACAGCACAGGCCCTGGAGCCAGGAAGACCTGAGTTCAAATCTGGCCTCAGACAAAACACTTGACACTTATTAGCTGTGTGACCCTGGGCAAGTCACTTAACCCCAACTGCCTAAAAATAAAAAAAAAAAATAATAATGATAAAAATTTTTTAAAAAGCAAGTAAGAGTAGAGGAAAAATTGGGAAGAAAAATGAGAGTGATGCAAGAAAATCATGAAAAATGAGTCAACAGCTTGCTAAAGGAGACCAAAAAAAAATACTGAAAAAAATAACACCTAAAAATACAGACTAGACCAAATAGCAAAAGAGGTCCAAAAAGTCAAAGAGGAGAAGAATGCCTTAAAAAGCAAAATTGGCCAAATGGAAAAGGAAGTCCAAAAGCTCACTGAGAAAAATAATTCCTTAAAACTTAGAATGGAGCAAATGGAAGTTAATGACTCTATGAGAAATCAAGAAATTATGGGGCAGCTAGGTGGTTCAGTGGATAGAGCATCAGCCCTGGAATCAGGAGGACCTGAGTTCAAATCCGGCCTCAGACACATAACACTCACTGGCTGGGTGACTGCGGGCAAGTCACTTAACCCCAACTGCCTCACTTAAAAAAAACAAAGAAAAAAACCAAAAAATTATAAAACAAAACCAAAAGAATAAAAAAAAAAAGACAGTGTGAAATATCTCACCAGAAAAACAACTGACCTGGAAAATACTTCCAGGAGAGATAACTTAAAAATTATTGGACTATCGGAGAGCCATGATAAAAAAAAAGCCCAGATATCATCTTTCAAGAAATTATCAAGGAAAACTGCCCTGATATTCTAGAACCAGGGGTTAAAATAGAAATTGAAAGAATCCACCAATCTCCTCCTGAAAGAGATCCCAAAAGGAAAACTCCCAGGAATATTATAGCCAAATTCCAGAGTTCCCAGGTCAAGGAGAAAATATTGCAAGCAGCCAGAAAGAAACAACTCAAGTATTGTGGAAACATAATCAGAATAACACAAGATTTAGCAGCTTCTACATTAAGGGATCAGAGGGCTTGGAATATGATATTCTAGAGGTCAAAGGAGCTAGGATTAAAACCAAAAATCACCAACCCAGCAAAACTGAGTATAATCGATGAGGGGAAAATATTGATATTCAGTGACATAGAGGAATTTAATACTTTCTTGAGAAGCAAGAGCTAACTATTTAGCTTTCAAATTGACTTTCAAATACAAGATTCAAAAGAATGAAAAGGTAAACAAGAAAGGGAAATCATAAGGGACTTATTAAAGTTGAACTGTTTACATTTCTACATGGAAAGATGATATTTGTAACTCATGAGACCTTTCTCATTATTAGGGTAGTTGGAGGGAATATATATAGACAGAGGCAACAGGGTGAGTTGAATATGAAGGGATGATATCTAAAAAAGAAAATTAAGAGGTGAAAGGGGAATGCACTGGGAGAAGGACAAAGGGAGAGGTAGAATGGGGTAAATTATCTCACATAAAAGAGGCAAGAAAAAGCTTTTACTGTGGAGGGGAAGAGGGGGGAGGTGAGAGGGAATGAGTTAACTTTACTCTCACTGGATTTAGTTAAGGAGGGAATAACATATACACCCAACTGGGTATAGAAATCTATCTTACCCTCCAGGAAATCAGGGGGGAAGGGGATAAGAGAGAGAGGGGTGATAGAAGGGAGGGCATATTGGGGGAGAGGATAATCAGAAGCAAACACTTTTGACGAGGGCCAGGGACAAAGGAGAGAATAGAATAAATGGGGGCCAGGATAGGAGGGAGGGAGGGAAATATAGTTAGTCTTTTACAACATGAATATTATGGAAGTGTTTTGCATGACTATACCGGTATAGCCTATGTTGAACTGCTTCCCTTCTCAATGAGGGCGGGGTAGGGAGGGAGGAGGGGATAGAATTTGGAACTCAAAGTTTTAGAAATGAACGTCAGAAATTGTTTTTACATGCAACTGGGAAATAAGATACACACACAAAGGGATATAGAAATCTATCTTACCCTACAGGAAAATAGGACGGGGAGGGGATTATGAGGGGAGAGTAATAGAAGGGACAGCAGATTGAGAGAAGGGGTAATCAGAATGAACGTCATCATGGGGTGGGGGAAGGGAAGTGATGGGGAGAAAATTGGGAACTCAAAATCTTGTGGAAGTGAATGCTGAAAACTAAAAATAAACAAATAAACTGGGGGTGGGAAGCATTTATACAGCTTCTACTATGTGCCAGGCACTGGGGGATCCAAAAACAAAAATCTCCACGATTTTCTGCCCCCAAGTGGGACACTCTTCTAAAGGAAATCATATCTGTACATATTGGTAAGTAAACACAAACTATATACCAAGTAATTTGGGGGTGGAGGGGAACACTAAGAACTGGGGAAATCGGGGAGATCTTCACACAGAAGGCCCCTTACTTAACTAAACAGGAAAGGAAACTCAGAATTCCAAATGCTGGTACTAAGCAGAGAGTACATTCTAGGCACTGGATTTCTGTGCAAAGGGTACAGAAGTGAGCAATGGACTGTTATGGGGGGGGGGGGCAGATCCAGCAAGTCACTTTGGCTGTAACACAGAGTACATCAAAAGGATTAAAATGTAAATCAATCCGAAAAAGGTAGGCCAGTCTGGAGCCAGATTATGAAGGGCTTTAAATGCTAAACATAGGAGTTTGGATTTTAACTTCGAGACAACAGGGAGCCACTGAAGGGCCTTCAGTAGGAAAGGTACATGGGTAGACCTGTGTTTTAAGAAGCTCCATTTGGCCATTATGTGAAGGCTGAACATGAAAGGGGAAAGACCAGAAATCAGTCAGATCAATGAGGAGGTTACTGCAAAAGTCTAGAGACTGGGCCAGAGTAGCTGCAGTATGAGGGGACAGAAGAAGATGACGTTACATTTATTGTGGAGGAGGGCTGATAGGCTTTGGCTCTGATTGGCTCTCTAATTTGCTGGAGATACAGAAAGATCCAAATGACAGTGCTTAGCACGCATACCATTTTGTAGACCCTTTGTAATAACTAACTTCAAACCCTGAGAGGGCTCTGCTACCCACAGGTTGGGGACCATTGTACTACCCTATAATCTAGAGCATTGATCTTTTCCCCAAATATGGAATTATTTTTAATAAATAAGGAAGACATTTGTGCTTTTCATGACACTTTACTTAAAACCTCCAGTCTTACGTGGATAAGACCATACCAACTCTACTCCAAAACTCTCTTAACTACTCCCAAAGCAGTGTATTTCAGTCTTACTGGTTTTTAATTTTTTAAAAATATCACCCTTTAGATTACTGGGTAGTTGTGAGATACATAATAAATTCTAATAAATTTAATATCCACAGTTGAGAGCATTTTTAAGGACATAATATAAACAAAATGTGGTGGGCTTTTTCCTTTTCACATAGCCAAGCAGGGTGAGTGGATGAAGAAATCTGAAGATTTACACATAAGGGCAAAGCAAAGAAGGCCACGCTCACCCGTTGCTGTGGCTACTCACCGACTTGGAAGTGGCGGAGATGTACTGGACGACCATCTCATGCTTCGTGCCGAAATCTTTATCTCGGAGGGGAGCTTTTCGTTCTTCATTTAGATTCATGTCTTCCTAATAACACAGAGAACACACACTGTCAAACACACACTGTCACATTGTTATGTCCATTTCTGAAGCCCAAACAACACCGTCACCAAAGAAGGGCTAGCTCATCGTGCAACCTGTGAGCACGTACATGTCTCTATCAAAGGAAGAGTTTCTTTCAGAGAAACTTCCTAATCATGTTCCTCCTTTGTCCCCACTCCATACAGATCTCTTTTACCCTTAAAATTCACTGTCAACCATGCACCTTCCATAACAAAGCTACTCGACTTGTAACAAAAGGAGATTCTAGAAGCTTCCTTCCTCCCTCCAGGAGTACTCCTCAGAGCAGCACCATGAAGAGACCAATATGATTTCCAAAGTCACATTAGAATCAAAGTCCAGAAGGGATCACTGGAATAGTTCCAGCGAGAACTTCCACAGAGTTTCAGAGAACCTCCAGAGAGAGGTTCCTCTCTCTGCTAAAAAATGATAAACCATAAGAGTAAAATGCTACAAGTTCTGTCACCCATAATCACTTTGTTAAACAGTTTTGTTTTAAAATACTCTTAAGGAAGGATATTAAGAAAATAATAATAATAGCTTACACATATATGGCACTTTAAGCTTTGAAAAGCACTTTACAAATATTATTTCATTTTATCCTCACAAAATCCAGTGAGTAGGTGCTATTATCCCCATATTTAATGATGGGCAAACTGAGGCCCAGAGAGGTTAAGCAATTTGCGAGGGGTCACACAACCAGTAAGACGGTAAATGCCTGAGGCAGGATTCAAGATTTGGAGAAAGTATTCTATCCATGTGTCAAAGGACTATTGGGGTATACAAGGGGGAAGGAAGGTGTTGATTAAGAAGTAATAGACATACCAACAAAATATTCTTAAAGGTAAAGCTGGAGAAAAGATGAACAATAAAAATGCTGGAAAGAGAAAAAAATCCACTCAATTAGAAAGTAACAAAAGCATACCACCACATCAAGGAACTCTTTGCCTTTTGGGGATCATAATATCCTACTATCTTTTGTTTAATATTATATCATAGGCAATCCTCAAAAGGAGATCATATAACACATATTTTACTAGACAAAATTCACTTTCGGATGTATGACATACCTTCAGACCTGGGGAGACAACCTGGGGTGTCACAGGACCAGGACTGAGAACAGCTGAGATGTATGATACCTTTAATAGAAATGATTTCTAGCTCTCTGTCCTCAGTCCTCTTCTCTCCCAACACCTACTCTTCTTGGCAAGCCCACAGTTTCAACTAATTACCTCTAGTCCAATACAGATAACTGGGCAGACCACTACATAAAGCAGAGAGTACAGTTAAATTATTTCAAGACTAAGTTCCACGAATTCTTAGAAGCCTGACAATTTTTTAAGATATCACCTTAAAAAGGGACCACCAAAATAGCATCTCCTCTCAACTAACAAAGGAAAACATACAATAAGATTAATTGAATCAGTTTGTTTTGGTTTTTTTTTACAGTGTTGCCTAAAATAAAGTCAGTACTTTCTGTATATTAAAAAAGGCAATGACATGGCCAAAACGGACTCAAATCTACCCCGCCATTCCCTACCCAAAAAAGCCTACCTGACAATCAACACCCTCAGAGACCGAGCTCATACTGTTCTCCCTGCCCAGAATCTTCTCCTTCCCGTTCACTGCCTCCTGCCACAAGTCCATTCAGCTTTCCTCCCTCACTTTCCACCAGTGCCCCCTGCCATTTCTACCTACTGAACTACAATCAAATCAATATAGCCTTTGTAAGAAAAGAGTATGTCAAGCTACTTCCCTATGGCTAAACTCATCATCCAGGTAATTTCACAGACTCAAAAACCTCTGCCTAGCTACCACACTCCTAAATGTGCTATGTGTCTATTAGCACATAAGCATCTGCAGGGCAGGCGGGTACTGGCCTGCTTTTGGATCTGCAGCTCCAGCACTTAGCGGCATCTTGCCACACAGTAAGAGCTTAATGAGGACTGGTTCCTTCACTGACTCATTTCCAGTCAGTGACTCCCCATGCACTCCACCTCCACCTTGGCCTTCTCAGAGCACTTCGCTTTAATTCATGATACAATGTATTTACTTCTATGTTTGATCCTGAGGTATGCTGGAGCCAGCTCAAACTGGCTCACGGGAGGTGATTGTGACATTTAGACCACAGCAAGTGGCAAACACTACAAATCAAGACCTTGAGTTATTGTTTTGTTGATTGTCTAGGCCAAAGAAAGTGATGGGAGAAAATGTTAATAACACAGATTAAATTTAAAAGTGTGTTGTGAGAACACTTTTTCCCAGAAAGCCAATTGTTAAAAATTAACCAGAATACAACTGTTCTTACCCTTCAACTAAGGTAAGTTAGGCCTCTTTCTATCTAAACTTTATCTATATTCAAGCACCATCTGCTTGCAAAAATCTATGATAAACATCTGTGAATGAACTTATACAATTACCTTCACATAAATTCGAATACAAAAGTTTTCAATTTTGGATGAAGGGTACTGAACACAAAGGGAGAGAAAAAAAAGTACTATGTCCCTTTTGTTCAGACTATCTCAAAGTGTTTTACAAGAGTCAGTAAATTTTGCTTTTTGACTCTAATTTGCTAAGTGGATAGGGAGAAAAATCATCAACCCTTCTGGGCCTCAGTTCCTTTATCTGTTGTTGTTCAGTCATGTCCAACTCTTCATGACCCCCTTTGGGGTTTTCTTGGCAATGATACTGGAGAGGTTTACCATTTCCTTCTCCAGCTCATTTCACAGATGATGAAACTGAGGCAAACAGGGTTAAGTGACTTGCCCAGGGTCACAAAGCTAGTAAGTGTTTGAGACAAGATTTGAAATTGAAAAGATAAGCTTTCCTGACACCAGTCCCGGCACTCTATCCACTACACCACGTAGCTGCTCAATCTGTGAAACTGGAACACTCCTTAATCTGCCTTCATAGAGGGAGTGAATTAGGTTCCCGCCAGTTTAAAGATCAAAAAAAAATTATGATCACTCTACTGATCAAATTATACTGATCCACAAATTCTTCTGAAAAAGAAATTTGATAGGGTCACAGATTTAGAGTTGGAAGGAACTTTGGTGTCCGATACCTTCATACTGCAGGTGAGAAAACTGAGACCCAAAGAGATTAAATGATTTTCCAAAAGTCACTCAGGTTATAAGTAGCAGAGCTCAAGACTGGAAGCCAGGTACTTTTACCTCAAATCCAATGCTCTTAGCAGTTTACCACTATTAAACAGTCCTCCGATTTAATAATAATAAGTAGACTTTTCCCATCAGTCAAAGCTTCTTATCATTTAATTCAAAGTTTATAATGTAATAGTAAAACTGATGGTATATTTAAAAACTTTTTAAATTGTTATTTTATTCTGAACTTAACACCTAATAAAATGGGCATTTCCATATATGGTTGAACAGAAAAAGCAGACTATGTGAAAACATGGATCTCCACAACATCCTAAATCCAAGCTGTAGTTTTCAAAGCTGTCCTAGTTCTCTGTGATTCTTTCTGACCCTCTGCCTGATTTCTTCTGCACATTTTTAAAAGAAGATGCTCTCTTTTCCTTCTTTTCTTTTTCTTTTTGCTACCCTTACCCTAACCAAACTCTTCTTCCCATCTCATGCCAATGGATTAAAAGGAAAAAGAAATCCTTCACATAGAAACTTGCTGAGATGATTTTTTTCCCCAGGTAACCTGTTTCCCTTCTACTATTTAACTGAATTGCTTTTGTTTATGTAAGAACTTTTAAATTTTATATATAAAAAAAATTGCCCTTTCCCCCCTACTTTCCCCTCTCCCTCTCCTGAATTAGAGAGGAAAATGGCCCACAACAGTAGTAACCAAGTCCTTTAAAGTAGTAGTGCCAAACTTCAATAGAAACAGAGGCTACTAAACTATCCAGAAGGATCCCTGCAAGAACACTGGCCCAGAAAACCACATATTAATATTATCTATGTTTTACTGCATTTTATTCTATTTTGTTAAATATTTCCCAATTATATTTTAATCTGCTTCAGGCTACACTCAGGAGTATTATGGGTGGCATATGGCTACCAGTGGGCAGCCTGCTTGATACCACTGGTCTAAAACAATACTAACAGTGTTAAGAAGGCTCAAAATGATTCTCTATACCTAGTATGTAGCAATATGGATCACTGTTCATCTTACAAATAATATGTAATTCTACTGAAGATGAGTGAGCTATCAAACCAACCTGGTTATCTACCGCAAAGTACTAGAAGTATTTGAGTAAAATATGTGTCACCTCTTATGAAAAATGCAACTTGGGTCTTCAGTGGGTCACATCAAATGTTATTCGTATGCAATAATATTTATCAAGTACTCATGTAAACCCAGGTGTTAGTTCTGACATTTTTTAAGGCAAAATCATTGCCTGCTGAGTTTATGGACACAAAAGGGAAAAGATTCAGCCAAGCAGTAAACGCATTTGGTTTGTTTCCTTCATTTTAAACCTGACAAAGAGGGCAAAAGCACAGAGGGCATGACTGGGTTTTATGTAGCACGTCAGTACTAATACAACTGTTTGCATTCGAAAAATATTCAAGCCACTCTGAAAACTAAATAAAGCCATCATTTCACTTTTCACAGATGGCCAAAGTTGTAGTACTGCATACTTAAGAAAGGAGTAGAGGTCAATCTTTTTTTTTTTTCCCCAAAGGGGCCCCCTCCAAGAGCTCACTTTTTAAGCGTGTGTCACTATGGGATATAATTAACCATGGCTTATGTTCATATAGGAGCACTCTAAGTATTCAAACCAGTTTAGTCTAACTATCCACATGGGAAATAAAGACTAAGTAGGTAAAGAACATCAAAAGTCTAGACCCAGGTTATGCAGCTGGATGGATTATCAATCAACAAGCATTTCTGAAGCACCTACTATGTACCAGGTAGTGTGCTAAGCACCGAGTGTGCCCTCAAAGAGCTTACATTCTAATGATAATAGAACAGTGGACAATAAAGCTGGGTTAAAGAAAGCTTATTAACTTACCCTACACTAAGCAAAGTCTTCCTAAGCACATTCAAAAATAAAAACGGAAAGACTGAAACAAAAAAAAATATGAAAGATGTACAAGAACCATTTCAACAAACTTTTTTTTTTCCATCAAAGACTGGAACCATAACATCTGGACCCTCAAGCCTCTGAGATGATTATAGGAGAGGCAAAAACAAACATGAGAAATCAATCATATTAGATCAAGTATATACAGAAGAAACCCATTCTGAGGGCAGGACAAATGTGAGAAGACTGAAGGATCAACAGAGAAGGTCTCTACTCAGGGGAAGATATCAAAGGGGTTGGGAAAAACTGTCAAACCTTATTAATATACCTGATAGGTAACTGACAGAACATCACCAACTAACGACCTATCACTTGACTCTCCCATACACGCAAAATCTTTATGTTGTCATCTATCTACTATCTGAAGGCTTCTTCAATTACCATTAGTATGGAACAAGAATTGTATGGCATTAGTATTAGTATGGAACAAAAAGCCTTTTACAAACAATATCCAACAATGGACTATGTTACTACCATCTCACAATCAGCTGAAAGATCCCACAGTACTTATTGTTTATTCAATTATAAAAAAAGCATTTGACTTGGTGGAACAAGACGTGTCTTATAGACTCTTTTACAACAAGCTATTTCCCATCTGTATATCAAGATCACTTAGGGTTCCATGTAGGATGTAACAACAGAAATAACCCTGTTCAATGACACTCTGATAATAAACATCAGGAGGGAGAGAGAAAATAAAAGAAGCTGTACGCTCACCAAAAATAGTCACCATTGTACTGGAGGAGGTCCAGCAGAGTCTAGGTTGAAGAGGGATTTCCTGTGGCTGCTCCTGTTTGTGGATGACATTATGCTGATTTCTGGGACAGGAAGTATAGATGAATAATGAGCTAAGTCCAGAGTTGAAACAGAGGAAAAGAGTGGCCTGGATTGCTTTCAGAACATTACAAAGTACTTTTACTGAACCCAACTCTCCCAGAACAGCAAAGGCCTAACATTTCAATATAAGTATTTCACTGGTATTTCACTGCTGCTTGGCAGTGAGACCTGGAACAAGAGTGCCTCTGAAGAACTAAAAATGAATATCCCTTAGACAGAAAAGGTGTATGGTGGGTGTGAGCAAACTAAGACAAATAGCTAACAAGAAAGTCTGAAGAATAAAAGGTCATCAAAGAATTGTATGACAGAAAGAAAAAATGGGCTGGTTACCTGGTAAGAGCAAAAGATGATGGGCAGACAATCAGACTGTCCCACTGGTACCCCTGTGATATTAAGACAACAGGAGGAAGGCCTCTGGCATGCTGGTGGAAAGCAAGGAAGGACATCAGCATTTCGGGTGGACCCTCTCTGGCACACTTCAGGGAGGGCATGGCCAAAAGCCTCATAGGATAAGAGGGTACAATGAGTTGGGAGGGCATCACTGAAGGAAATTCCAGAATTGATAAGATCACACATGTATCTGAGTATCTTCTTCATCAAGCAACCTGATATATAAATAAGTAATATTTTAGAATGGCTACTCTGGAACAATGCATTTTGGAAGCAATAAAATAAAAGATACTAATTTATGATAACCAAATTTTTAAAGGTAGAAAAAAACTTTATTAAGAGCAAAGCCAGAGGAGAACAAATTACCCTGCCCAGTGAATTTGGCATCCAAAATAAATAAAATATGTGTTAGCCTACAACATCCAATGTCTTCTACTTCTAATCAAACTAGAGTCAAAAGTGACAGCACAGAAATAGAAGGAACAGCCAACAAAATCTCAATGATATCAATTTGCACTAAGACTTCAACTAACTGTAGCCAAATTACTTGGCTCTCTCAAATAACCAGAATTACTCTGCACTCTACTCACAAAAAGAGGGCTAATGACAAGCAAACAAATGGTAGCAGAGATTTAGTACAAATACACACATTATATTTTATGTAGTCACTACAGATTTAGGCTAATCTGCCATCCCTTCCACAACTAAAGCCCTGAAAAATGAGACTTGATATTCATAATTGTGACCCTAAGGCATTGCAAGATTCCCATGGGAAGATTCGATTATGTTCAGTATGTTGTGCTTAATTTCTTGTGAAAGACTTTCAATGAGGTTAGAAAGTGAAAGGATTTTTCTGGTTAACCCTGAGTTAACCAGAAGTTTATTCCTCCAAAATACACTATCCCCCTGATCCCAGCAGTCCAGTTGGTCGAGCCTATATCCCTCATCCTGATATTCTAATAAAATAATTTATCCAATATGTTATAGAATGTGGCTACTCATAACTGGATAATAATATTTTTATACAAATTTTAAGCCATATTTCAGCCCTGGGATATGTCTAAGATCTTAAACATTATTTTACTATTTAGACTAAAGAATCTCAAAGTACAAAGTCCTTCCAAATTTATAAAAACCCATAAATTATTAGGGTACAAAAAGGAGTCCCAGAAAGAGAACACAAAGTCACCATAACTCTCAGATATTACATGAACAGCTTTCACATTATTTGCACAAGGAAGGAATCCAGTAGGAGTGAAATGAAAATAATTTCATACCTCTCAATTTGGTTAAAGGATTCACGTTCCTTCCCAATCAACTGTGTTAATGACGTTTTAAGTGTTCCATTACTAAGCTGACGGCCTCTCTCTTTTCCACTGGCATTCCAGGATAAAAAAAAATCTGAGGCGACTCATTTATCAGCGGCAAATATTTCAACCCAGGTTGGCTTTCTCTTGCCACCCAGCACACCTCTGAGTAGCCTTTACCTGTTAGTTTTTGTGTGTTCTGGGAAATCATACTAATTTTAGCTTTCATTTAAGCAAAATCCTAATCACTAGAACTAGGTAATCTGCTACCCCAAAAAAATCATGTGAGTTAGAAATGATTTTTGATTGTCAGTTATTCTGCATTTTATGTGCAACTGCACTGCCTGTTATCTATATATCTAGTTTAAATTGTATAATACGAACACACAAGTTTTGAGCTATGTGATGCCTAGGAAGTTAGACACTAAGGAAGGCAATAAATTCAAGATTTAAAAAAATCACATTACATATAAAGCTCTTTTCTGTGATTAATAGTTCTGTAAAATTAGGATTCAACATATTACTTAAAAAAAAAAAAACTAGCTTGAATTTGAAGTCTCACAAGATAGCCCTAGCCATTACCAGTTTTGATTCTATTTCAACTAAAGGTTCACCAGAAAGCATATAATTTTCTACACTGAAGGCAAGCGAATGCTGCACTCTGTAGAATGGATATTCCTAGAGAAATGGCTGTTAACATACAGTCTTATACACCAAAGCATATTACCTTTTGATTTCCATTTTAAAATTAGAAATATATTGCCATAGGGAGAAAAAGGTAAGACCCAGGATTTAATTTTTTTTTAAATATCACAATTGTAAATGCAGTAGGCAAACCACTTAAAAATCGCGCATTTTCTGATATAACATTAGCAATATTTTTTTTAAACTGCTGGAATGGAAATGTAAAAACTCTGTGGTCCCACCTTCTCTGGGTACTGAGTGCACAAGGGAAATCTACTTTGTGAGCTACTTGACCCTTGAAATTCACTAAATAAACACAGCCCTTTAAAAGCCCTATCAATCTCTTGGCAATCTGTTATTAATAGGTTTATCTTCATTATTTCTTATGCTAAAATCACTACCATTTAAAAGCAGCACATCAGGAATCATTAAAAGACCTGTTTCTATAGTTAGTTATGTCTACAAATGAAGAGTTACAAGCAGCAGGAAGACAGTCTACAACTTTATGCAAGGAAAATAAATAAGGGATGGGCCAAGAAAGTTATCTGCTTCAGAAGAGAGAAAACACATTTGGAAATGTCAATGGAAGGGTCCACATCCAACCCATCCATGTGTATCCACTCAGGAGCCAACTGGGATGAAAAGCTACTCACCTGCTATTGTGGGACAGGGATCAAGTGAAAAAGCACTGAAGGTTATTCAAGAGCCTCCAAAGTTTTGGGCTAAATCTAATAATCAATCCATGAATCAACCAATAAACATTTCTGAAACATCTGCTATGGGTGATGCACTGTGCTAGGTACTGGGGATACAGAGACAAAAAATTAAAACAGGCCCAGGCCTCAATAGTCTTATATCCTGCAAGAGGAAGCAGAATATACCTATAAATATGCACAAAATAAATACAAAGTAATGGAGAGGTAGAAAGAGGCCATAGGGCTGGGGAGGAGCGCCAGGACAGGCTTCATGTTTTAATACTTTTCTTTTCTTTTCTTTTCTTTTTTTTTAGGCAACTGGGGTTATGACTTGCCCAGAGTCATACAGCTAGTAAGTGTTAAGTGTTTGGTCTGAGGCTGGATTTGAACTCAGATCCTCCTGACTTCAGGGCCCATGTTCTATCCACTGTGCCACCTAGCTGCCCCTGACAGGCTTCATGTTTAAGCTGAATATTTAAGGAAACGACGGATTCTAAGAAGAGTGAGGGAAGGAGGAATTGTGTTCCATTGACAGGGGACAGCAGTGCAAAGGCCTGGACATGGGAGATGGAGTGTGGTGTAAGAAGAACTGTACCAGGGCCAGCCTGGCTAGACTGCAGAGCATGTGAAGCACATCAACAGGTAACATGGAGCAAAGAGAGGGTAGGGCCAGCAGGTGAAGAGCTTACTAAGTCAGATACAATTTGGATTCGATTGTACAGGCAGCAGAGAGCCACTGGAGTTTCCTGAGTAGAGAAGTAATCTGGTCAGAGTTGTACTTTAGGAAACTCTTTATGGAAGCTGAGGAGAGAATGGACTGGAGAGGGGAGAAATTTGAGACAGAGAAACCTGGAAAAGGAGTTTACGGCAACAGTCCAGACACTAGGCAATGAAGGCCTGAACAAGGGTGTAGCCATGCAATGGAAGGGGGTGAGGAGAAGAAATGTTTTGGGGTGGAAACATGAAGGCTTGACAAGTGGTCTGGCTATGATGAGTGAGGAGACAAGTATAATACCAAGCTTGCAGACTTGGGTGACCGGAAAGATGATGGTGTCCTCAATTGAAATAAGTAGAGGTGATTGGAAGATGGGTGGATTTTAGTGGAAAAGATGAGTTCCATTTTGGACATACTGAGCTACCTACAGGACATCCAATTTGAAAAGTACAAAGGGCAGGTAGAAAAGCACAACCAAAATTCAGGAGAAAGAAGAAGTAGACAGAGACAGATAGACAGACTGCATCGAGGTCATTAAAACCATGGAAGTAGCTGAAGTCACCAAGTGAGATTACATAGAAGGAATAAAATGAGATTCTGAAGATCAGAGAATAAGACTGAGCAGAGATCTTCAAGGCCCTCTAGTCCAAGCCCTTCAATTGCCACACAAGGAAACTGAGGCTGAGAGAAGCTAAGAGATCTGCCCAGGCTCATTCGGTCTGTTGGCCAGTCCTCAAGCTCCAGGCACTGTGCTAAGCACAAAGCATCAAAGGTGAGCCCGCCTTTCCTGCCTTAACAAAAAACAGGAATGCGCTAATAGGAAAGACAACATGTAAATTATTAGGTACATACAATATATATAGACAGGCTAGATTGAATGTAAATCTCAAAAAGGAAGGCCTTAGAAGCTGGGGGGAATGGGTCTTCCTGACACCAAGCCCAGCTAGTGGCCAGCTGGGTGGCACAGTTGATAGAATGCTGGGCCTGAGATCAAATCTAGGCTCGGACACTTCTGATCTGTGTGACCCTGGGCAAGCTGCCTCACCGTATTCGCCTCAATTTCCTCATCTGTAAAATGAGCTGGAGAAGGAAACTTGCAAACCATTCCAGTATCTTTACCAAGAAAACCTCAAATGGGGTCACGAAGAGGCAACAGGTTTTCTGAAAAAGACTGAAACAGCTGGTGGCATAACGCATAGTGCATTAAGCAAGGAGTCAGGAAGAAACAAGTTCAAATCTGGCTTCAGACACTTATTAGCTGTGTGATGCTGGGTAAGTCACTTAACCACTGTTCATCTAAATGTTCTTCAAGTATAAAATGAGGATAAAAATAGCACCTACCTCACAGAGTTGTTCTGAAGATTAAATGAGATAATTAAAAAAGCACCACTTAGCACAGCGTCTGGCACACAACGATCATTCCCCTTTCCCCTCCCTTTTCTTAGAGGACTGACAGCTCAAAGAGTCAGCACTGTGATATGGGAACCAAGAAACAAAGAACAAACAAAAGAAAACAAGCCCGGGCCTCGATGGCCTACTACAGGAAGTAACATGTACTGACAGAATAGTATTTAAAATATATACACAAAATAAATACCAAGTAATGGGGGGAGGGGAAGGCAGGCTTCTAGGTGTGATCTTGGGCTACACTGGGAGAGGAACAATTGCCAGAAATAGGAGGTGACTGCCCTTTCGTTCTCTGCACAGTGTGAAGGTCTAGGGCCCACAGCTTAAGAAGGACTCAGATAAACTGGAGAGAATTCAAGAGGGCAATCGGGATGGCAGAAGGCCTCAAGTCTAGTACACATGAGAACCCGCTGAAAGAAATGGGAAGGTTTAGCCAGAATTAGAGAGGAGCCAGCTGACTACCTGTATGGATAGGGCTGAGAGCACAACAGGAGTAATTTGGGCTAAACACAGGCACTGTCCCAAAGGGGGGCAGGGAGGCTGCCACTCCAATTCTGTGATTCTGGGCGGCCAAAGCTGTTGGATGAGGTGTGGACTGCACCTGTTACTGGATTCCACAGCAGGTGAACAACAGGTCATACACAAGTCACTTCAACCTTCAGATATGGTTGAACGCTTAAATAAAAGGGTCAAAAAATCCTCTTGGAGAGTAAGTCTGCTAAGTCTAGAGCATTTATCTGGGCAACAAATAAGGCAGATAGGAGCTAGAGAGCATAAAGGGCAAAAATACAAAAGATAGTAGAAAATAAAAAAGAACAGGATATCAAAACTTCCCAATCTTATTTCTGTTGTAAATAACTTTCTGGGTACCTCTCTTTGTAACTCCAGCCTTCCTCAACTCCCAAGGCCCTGAAGATTTGAGTCCCATATCACTCCCGTTCTCGGCCTCTCGGCCTATTAAGCATTGGCGTTCTCCTCAAGCCAAACAATCCCAGTACCACAAGCTGAACAGAATGGCCCGACATACCTTCTCCCTCATGCCCTCACCCCAAAAAGCAGGATTCCTGGGGCAGTCTTGGGGATAATTATGGCCAAAGGCTGGAGTTCTGAAATCCAGGGTACAGGAACTCTCCAATGAATAATGGCCACATACACAGACCAAACACTGTGCCCATTAGACTGCCAGCTCTTCGCGAGCAGGGAGCATTTTGTTTATTTGTCTGTTTTGTCTTTCTTTGTAACCCCAGCACTTAGCATGCTGCCTGGCACACAGGAAGGGCGTGATAAATGCTAGATGGCTCCACATTGTCTCATGCTACTAATAATGTCAGTAAAAAAGGCAAATGGCTAGTGGTGTGCCTGACAATGAGCTGGAGCTGGCAAAAGAGAAAAGGGGAGGAGGGATTCAAAGTAAGAAAGTACTTTTACTAAAGAATACTCAAAATATGTGACCTGGCAACCCGATAAAAGACCCCACTCACTCCAAAACGTGGGCAATTTGCTAGCAGAGTGGAGAAACTGCACAGTGCTAAGTGCTTCACAATTAGTATGCCATGTGATCTGTACCTCATTTAATACCCCCATGAAATAGCTGATGGTATTTTCAGCAAGATGAAATCACACCCTGTACAAAAAAAAAATCAATCAACAATCAAGATGTTGAAGTTTTCTTTGGAAAAGAGTTGTTGGGTCACCTAATTGCTTCTCCTCTCTCTTTAAGTTGTAGAAGCAGCATGTACACATAAACAAAACCAAGCCAAGTGCCACTCTACACACACACACACACACACACACACACACACACACACACACACACGACAATTTACAACAAAACAAGGGGTCTGACTTACCATCATTTTTTCAAAAATATCCTGCACTTCCTTTTCGGACAAATTCTGGGATCGCTCTTCATATAGCAGTTGTGACGCTGGAAATTCAGTCAGGGCAACTTGAGAGTCAATGGGGTGCTGAATAAGAGGTTTTTCTTTCTTGATGGCAGATTTTCTAAAACTTGTAATTCGGTCTCGCTGCAAATAAGAAGGGGGAAAAGCTCTAAGAAAGGGCTCAAGAAACACTAAGAAATGAAGCATCTAAATAATTCTTAATACAACCCATCAAACATGTCACAACTATGACTAAATATTGTTTTAAGCTGCAAACTCTAATCAGAGAGTGTACTATTGTGAAATTTGAAAGTAGTTCCCCAAATGAGATGTGGGGGGTTGAGGAAAGGTATTCCCCTGGCCCAAAGCTTCCTTCTTCCCCAATGCCTAAAAAAGACATGCCACATCTCCTCAGTGCAAAAATGGAAACATCCAAGCTCCAAGCTTTGGATACATATCCCCAGTTATGGGGAAATGGCTAGCAGGGATTTCCCTCCTCCTAAAGACTAGGAGATATTTTCATGGCTAAAATGTCAGTGAGGATGACAGTCCATGGGAAGAGCAGAAATCTGAGGTCCCAGTTACTTCCAATATGGAAAATCTTAAAAGGCCATTTTGTTGCCTGCTAAATAACAAGTGAGTAGGAAAAAAAATAATATCTCATTTCTACATGGCCACTTTTCTGAGGACCACAGCGTTAAGGAGAACCAAATCTTGAGGCACTGTTTCAAAGCACAATCTCTGTTAATTAGCTTGCAGTTTCACAGGAAAAAAGAGTTAATGGCTTAAGTTATGTTTAAAAACAATTCCATTTTTGTTTTGTAATCTGAAGAAGGGATTAGATAGCACTTAAGTTAGTCATGTCCATAAAACTGAATACTGGTCAGTTTTATTCTGGTTTCCCTATTATTACGCAGCACATGCATACCTGCACCATTCATATGAAAAAGCCCAAGCATCTCATGCCCAACAGCAAGGAGGGGTTCCAGCCCATCTAGGCTGATGCTGAAGTTCACCTCCCCACCTACCATAGGCTCGCCCACAACCCTTCTATCCCTTTAACTTTGCCAAAAGGAACACGGATGTTATGAACAAAATCTTCAGTTCTCACGAAAAGAGTAAACCATATTATTTTAATCATCCAGAGAACACTCATGAAAAAAGATGCTTGGAAAGTAACATCAATTACACATAGGCTTAAAGCACCTTATTTAGGGTTACCAAAGTACCATTTGACTCTGTAGGACACATAAGTTGTACATGATAAGATACAACAGAATTATAAAATATGAAGACCTGGAAACAATCTTGCAAGCCTGGTCAACCCCCCCACTCCCACCTCCCATTTTAATGATAAGGAGTCTGTGGCAAAACCAAAACTAGAGCCTAAGACTTCTGACACTCCCAATCTCCATTCTAGCTAGCTAGCGAGCTATGTGCATACACATGTGTATGTGTGCATGTATACATATAACAGATGCATATATACATACATAAATCTAGGTTTACATATGTATATATATAATATGGTATTTCAAGTTCCCATGATCTAGGATTTTTAAAACTGGGGATTTTAGAGATAAATTTTTTCAAACCTTAATATACAAAACATGTTGAAGTAACCCTAAATAATTTAAAGGCATGCAATGTATCTAACGTGTTATATTTCACAGTGTACATGGTTATTATGGACATTAAAACATCTAAGTATGTAGGAAACTAGTCAATATTCCATGGTCTTTCTCCCATTACCCCATATACCAGTTAACAAAAAATTAAGTAGGATCATAAATAAGATCACAGACTGAGGGGCTCCAAACCTAGGGTATACACACTCCCAAGGGGCCCATGGATAGATTTAAGGTCTATGAACTTGGACAGGAAAAAAAGATAACATCTTTATTTTAACTCTGCTCTAAATGAAATTCAGCATTTTCTCCGATTATTTGAAAATAACTTATTCTGAGCAGGGATCCTTGGGCTTCCCCCAGACTTCTGCCCAAGTGGTCCAGATGACCCAACAAAGGTGAAGAAGCCCTGGGCTAGAGATCAAAGGGCCCTCTGAGGCCATGGAGTCTAACCTCGGGGAGGCAAGGTGGTCCAACAGGAAGAGAGCTGCATTTGGAGGCAGAGAGCCAGCATTTAAACCTCCATTCTGCCACCTTGGGTAACTCATTTAATTTCTTCTGGGCCTCAGTTTCTTCAACTACAAAATGAGGGCTGCATTAGATGACTTCTAAAGTCACGTCCAGCTCAACCACTTTACAGATAAAAAAAATCGAGGCTAGAGGAAATTAAATGACTTGACCAATGTAACAAAGGAAGTTAGCATAGGAGATGACATTTGAGCCCAGATTCTCTGACTTTCCATTATACACATGGCTACAATGAAAGCAAGCATTACATGCATGCAAAAATAATGGTACTGGTACTCTTCAATTACTTATTATTCCCTAAGTTCTATATTCATTTTGTCTTGGATTCCTAAAGAACTTCTGCCTCTTTCTTTCCAAAGGGAAATGAAATTAAGCAAAACAGCAGCAACATTTGTAAAGTATCGGCAATAATCTACACTATCATTTGTACATAGTTAACTTCTAAATAAAACAAGGAGGTATTGTTTAAAATGGATTTTTTTCATTTAATTGGTCAGAATGAAAATGATAGATTTAAACTTCGTATCAGTAATCATTTCCACCAATATTGGTGATGATGGTATCAAATTCCTCCTGAACAATTCATCTTGTTTTTTCTTGCTTACTATTTGATGTTCAATTTTCTTGACTGTTATTCAATAACCAAGCAGTGGATGTGAATAGCCATCAAAGTCTTACTGAAGCACCTCATTATGGCATAGAAGCCAAATGTTTATCCAAAAAGGATGTAATTAGTTTTGAAAGGGTTATGATATCAAGCTTTGAGCAACTGTTGACGTTGCCAATAAACGTAATGTTTAAGAGATATATAAAATAAATCCAAGTATAACTGTAATATCAAAACTGCTCAGTATCAACAATATTGATGGGAAAAGTACTGTCCATAAGTTGAAATTACATATATACAATATATACATATATACATATAACATCCATGCATAGATGTGGCTGCTTTATATTCTTACATATATCAATGTTTTAATGTCCATATATTGTAGTGAAAAGACACCATGCATTGATAATTTAACTGAACATGCTGTGAAGGCCACCTTACCACATCATCAGCCAAAGTTTTTATTTGAATGTTCTATGAAAACCAAAAGGAAACAAAAAGAAAATTACCAATTACAGTATGAGAAAAAACAATTAAACGTTGCTGTTTATCTAAGCACTTCATCTCCAAATACTTAAGAAGCGTCAGGAAATTTTGCAAAAACACATGCAAACATGCATGTGTGTGGCACATACACAAATATACACAGCAAAGAACAAATGAGAATTCCCTCAAACTTTTTTTCTCTTTTTCCCACCCCAATTCCAGACCTGGCACAGAGTAAAAGCACTGAATGAACACTGATTAAGCGCCTGTGTGTTGAGCACTGGGGAAATGCCAAATTTCAATAGTTTCTGCCACACTGGATCATAGAGTCCTATTGGATGTCATGGTACACACACATAAATTAACGATAATACAAAATACTTACATTCATCAAACAGGTGCCAAGTGTTAGGAGAGGTCAAATTTAGAATCTGGGGTGGATGGGGGTGGTGGGAGAAATCCAGTGAGGAAGAGGCAACATTTGAAAACATGGAGAGGAAACCCCCCGGGGAGAGGAAGAGGTGGTTCAGATACAGCTAAGAGGATGAGGAAAAGGCAGAGGCAAAAAAAGGGGAGGGCACACAGGAGAGTGCGTGCATGGGAAGACTAACGTGAATATAGGCACATGAGAAAGAAGAAAATGAGCTAAAGCTAGAAAAGTAGTGGAGAATCAGATGACTAAGAGCCAAAAAGCATCAAGTCCAGCAGCAATGTGAAGAATGGTCTGTAGGGTGAGCCACCTATCTAGCCACGGAGCTACTGTAACAGTCCAGGGACAAAAAGGAATAAGTGTTTCTACAGCACCTACTATGTGCCAGGCCCTATGCTAGGCACTTCACAAACTTCAGCTCATTTGATCCTCACAACAATTCTGTGAGGTCGGTGCTGTCATGCAACCCATTTTACAATTGGGGAAACTAGGACAGAGCTTAAGTGACTTGCCCAGGGTCACACAGTTAGTGTCTGTGGTTACATTTGAATTCAGGTCCTCCTGACTCCAGGCCCAGTCCTCTGGGAACTGTGGTGCCCCCTAGCTGCCTCACTATATCATCCAGACAGATATGTAGCCACAACACTGTACCAGGTGCAGGGAATGCAACAATAAAAGAAATCAAAATTCAGAAGTCTCATTCAACAATAGACTGGGCATTCTGTGTAAATATGTGCATCTGATATGATGAAAAAAATTTTTCACATAGATTTCTCATACTCGAAAATTTATGACTAGAAATGTTGATGTTGATGAATATATTACTTATCCCTTCCTTTAGGAACTACTCAAAAAGAGATAAGCTTAATCTGCCGAGAAAAAAAAAAACCCTTAAAATGGAAAAGGGGTTTTTATGGGTTTTTTACCCTGATATTAAAGCATACTTCAGGTAAGATGTAGAAGTTTCCATTAATTTATCTAGGATGGGAAAAAAAACTATTTCTACCAACAAAGTAAGAGTTAACTCAATTCTCTCAATATATTAGTCACAAAATGAGAAACATGTAAAAAAGTAGATGAAACCAATAAATTAAAGGAACCATAAAAGTTGATTTCATTAAAAGACTGAATTACATTGACTATATTGATTATATTCCAATCTTAAATGCCAAATAAAAACATTTATTGCATTAAAGAAACAGATTTTCATGTATAATGAAACTGTGAAGGGACCAGATGACACATTTTATCCAGAGGTGATTGATTTCTGTAGTTTTCCATAACACAAATTAAGAAGCAAAGGTAGAGTTTGGCCCAAAGTACACAGAGGACCAAACCACAAAACAAACAAAAGAGCTTTTGGTCATACCCCTAAATAAAAAAACTCTGAGAAAGTTGCACATTTTTATTCTGCAGATCTAATGATAATAGGCATGATGAGAGTACACTGACCATCTATTATCATGAAAAGTAAAAACTAGAAACCAAACGATTCAAACTTAATATGTGATCAACTATATGTCACACAAGCATCACTCTAGAATCTCAAACCCTTAAGGATAAGAGAAATGTTTGATTTTGTTATAAACTCTATTGTTGATGTTCTGATTACAATACAAGAGTCATTCATTACTGAAAGAAAATTAAGTTTTAATTTTCTCAATCAGCCAGAAATTAACAAAAACAGCAAGAAATAAGGAATCAACTCTCTCATGGTTAGTGTTATATGGTAATACAATGATTTAGAAACAATGTTGAAATTACTCTTGTACCAGGGAAATTGGCCACCTAAATAGCATATAATTCAAAACCCTTCCCCCAACTGAAAAGAAAATAAGACATTAGTTTTCTATGCTTTCTTCACTTTTAGGGAGAGGGGAGGGGCTGGACCTCTTATTTCACCAAGAATAAGGAGAGTCCCCAGTTCTTTGTGCACAGGAAAAAGCAGTAACTGTTCCTGGGTAATAGTCCTGAGAGCTGCCTAAAGCATCAAAAGGTTAAATGACTTGTCCAATGTCACACAGTTAATGACTTAAGTTGAAGGCAAACTCAAACCCAGGCCTTCCTGAATCTGAAGGAGGCTCTCTAGCCATTATACTACCCTACTTTTAAATAAGGAAAAGAAATAAGCTAATGATTTCAACTGAAATAAAGGAGTCTGCAATATACGTTTCAATCAGAAGTCTCTTCTGGTTTTCTGAGGAAGACTAATCAATTAATTCCTCAAGGAAGACAGTAAGGAATAAGAGCCCAAAAGTCAATAAAATCAGACTCCTCTCCCATCTGTCCAGACACTATGCTCATCTGAACCTTAACTGCCTTACAAAAGAAATTAAAATGAATACTTCACTCACCCAACAGCACGCTTCACGACAAAGCTAAACATTTTATATATGCCTATACTATGATATAAAAAGAAGCTGGGGTTTTTTAAGGATCATAAAAGAGGCTCATTTGACCAAGGCTGAAGAAGCTTGGAGAGGGGACAAGAGAATGACATGAGCAGCCGGCCAGTAAGGGGATTTTTTCCAATAGTCACAAGCAAGAGACTAAGGACGGACCAAATAGAAGCCTAAGGCTAGGTCCCCAGATGGTATGAACAACTCTAGAAGACACAAAAAGCCTAACAACTGGGTTGCTATGGGGCAAGTAGGAAAAGAGGCAAAAGATCATCCAGCAGCCCCTTTCAGTCTTTCTCCAGGAAGTGATTTGTGGGGATCTAAAAAGATTCTCACCACCACACCTCCTTCCAGGTCTTTTGTAGTCAGTTAAGGTGGAACACCTCCCCCAACACAACACACACACACACACACACACACACACACACACACACACACACACACACACATCCCATCTGTACAGGGTAGATCAAGAGTTAAAAAGGAACTTTCTGGCCACAACTGAACAGCAATAAAAAGAACACTTAGTGACTCCATTTTCTGGGCCAAGATAGTAGAGTTTTGCCATTTCCTTCTCTAGCTCATTTTACAGATAAGGAAACTGAAGCAACAAGGGTGAAATGACTTGCCCAGAGTCACACAGCAAATAAGTGTTTGAGGCCTCATTTGAACTCAGGTCTTCCTAACTCCAGGCCTGGCACACTATCCACTGTGCCACCTAGCTGCCCAAACAAGAGTTTAGACTGTCAAGAAAGACAAATTTAAATGCCTAAAGACTTCCCTAGCTTGCTGGCCTGTTGTGGCTTGGCGGCATCTAGTATCATAAAAGAGCTGAAATACTACTGGGGCTATGAGCTAAAAAAGCTGAAAGAAATGTGGCTGAGTTGCAGCAAAGAGAACAGAACAGAAGGGAAACCCAAGTCAAGAGACAAAGCAAATCAAAGTTCAATGACATAAACAGCTCAGTGGGGAAACAAGCAAAAGCATCAGAGACAGAAAAGGATTCCAGCAGGGATGCCACCTAAGAAGCCCAAGTTGCCTTAGCTACACACATCCCCTCTAAGCATGTTCTCTGGGCATGTGTGTTCCACAGAGCCATTACCATTGTAACCAGTGCTATGGTAACCAGCATGACAGAATACTCCTGTACGTAGAGGAAGAATCTTTGTTGATCCTGACTTTTCAATCGGGGTAGGAACGGGAGTCTAGGTGCAATATAAAGATAAGACTGTGCAGACTGAGCCAATCAGATTTAAGTTGAAACTAGCAACAAAATATAAATGCCCCATCATTATAGTAAGGAGAGTCTATACCTGCATATTCATTCTACTGGGGGGATGGGGGGACCAGGAGAACAGAAGTGTGAAGGACTCTCGCTGAATAATAAGAAGCAAATTGTCAGAGTTTAAATTTATTAATTTAATAGAGATAGAATTTGGTAAAGAGAAATTTGGTAAAGAGAAAGGATATGAACACTTGAGCTGAAGGGGGGAAAAAAAGATCTCAATTTGAAGAAGTGAATCTGAAAGAGGAAAAGGTTTGAGGAGTAAAGATCTAAAGAGAAGGACTCAAGGAGAAAGGAGTTGGCAAGATGAATAAGAAAGGCAAATGAAACCAACTGGAGAAAAAAAAGTAAGAGGCTGTAAGAAAAGCAAAAGGAAATGGATTCTGATTCTAAAGTTCCAGAGAAAAAGGAAAGGGAGCTGGGTGTGGTTACTGAGTTGTTGATAAATGTCTTAAGGAGAAGGTTTGGAAGTGAAGTGTATAAATCCACAAAGAGTTCCAAAAAAGAAGAGGGGGTAGGGGAGAAAGAGGAGGAGGAGGAAAAAAAGCAAATTGGAGAAGTAAACAGCTGATTGAGATGCTATCTGAAAAAGGGATTTGGATTGCTAGAGCACAGGTTAAATACTTTAATATCCTGGTCTGGCCAAGGATGAAGTATATGCAACACAGGCTGGAAAGAATTTATTTGCCTATTGTCTTCCAAATTTGACCAAAAGAGCTATTAAACCAAAAAGGAAGGGGAAAGGAAAAAGAAAAAAAAAAGAGGGAGGGGAGGAACATGCATTTAGCAAGTGCCTACTGTGTCAGGCATTGTGCTAAGCTCTTTACAAATATTATCTCATTTGATCCTCACAACCACCTTGGGAGATCAGTCTTATTATTATCCCCATCTTACAGATGAGGAAACTGAGGCAGGCAGAAGTTAAATGACTTGTCCAGAGTCACAAACCTAATGTGTATTTGGGGCCACATTTTAACTCAGTTCTTCTCGACTATACGCCCAGTGCCCTATCCACTTTACCATCTAGTTGCCAAGCTGAGAGTAAGATAACTGCTTGTTGAAAGCCAACAAGCCAGAGATCATCAAAAAAAAAAGTAGTTATAATAAAGTTTGGATTTTTAACCCTTTTTGTATCATGAACCCCTTTGGTAATCACATTGAGACCCCTTCTCCGAATGTTTTCAAATGCATAAAGTATATAGCTAAAGGTTATTAGAAGAGAAGGAACATAAGATCATAGTGTCTTCCCAAGCCATTTCCTTCACCATGCTACCTATATGTGACCATCCTTCTCCTCCACAAACCAGGCTCCAGGTCTCTTCTCAGCCATTTCAACACCATGAGGTTGGCCGCACTGGATTAAAGCAAGAATGCAGACCACTCTTCCTAGGGAATCTGTCCAGAAGGGAAGGAAACAGAAAGTCCAATTGCTTCCAGGAGTGGCAGGATTGAGTAAAGAGGTTTTTTTTTTTTCAGGATAGGGGAAACTTAGACATGTTTGTAGGTCGAGAGAAAAGGCCCACAAATAAAGGAATTGAAGACGCATGAGACTGACAAGAGTTGAGGTCATGGAGAGGCAAAGAGGGAGTGACACAGAGACTACCGATAAAGAGAGGACCTAACTTTGGCACAGAGAAGTTCAAAACCTTCTAAGGCTCTAAAGAAGGAGGAAAGAATAGGTGAGGGCACTTACAAGATTCAAAAAGCAGAAGAAAACTGAGGGAGTTAGTTGTCCCACAGGCTGAAAGTAAGTACTGCTATCCCCATTTCAGACATAAGGAAAATGTGGTTCAAAAGTTCATCTTGCCCAGCATCACAAGGCTAATTAATAAACAGCAGAGCAAGACTTCAAATCTTGATCTTCGAGTAATGACAGATTCCCATTGTGAGGCTTACAAATGGACAATGGAAAAAGACAAGCTCCAATTCTGGGGGGGTCAGAGAGAGCGGAAGGAGCAAATAAGTGTACAGGCCTCCCAAATGACTTTTTTGATGGAGGCAACACTTTCTAGATTGCTTAAATTCAATTCAATCCAACAAGAACCTACTAAGTGCAAGGTATTATATTAAATACCAGTGACACAAAGAAAAAAAATCAGCCTGTGCCTCCAAGGAGCTGACATTCTACCGGATTTCCTTCTGGTCCATTAGTTTGTGACACAAAATCTCTTCCTGCTATAAACAAAGTCAGCTGACAGCACAACTCCTGCCAAAGATATGCCAGAGAGACTCAAGTGAATGGCCTTGTTGCCACCTACAAACCTCAAGAAGAGATATGTCCTTAATTCCTTGGGTAGTAACAAAGGAAGTGACTAGAGGCTAAGGCAGGCCGTGCTGGGTCTGTTTTGACAAACAAGGGAAAAATCAATCCCAAAGAATAAAAGACCATAAAGTTGCCTTAATTTCACTGTTATAGAGTGGGAATTGAATTGCCATGGTAATTCTCATAATAAGGCTGATCAAATAATCACATCTTCCCTACAACAGCCGTGACTTAGAACTTCATTTCTATAGGGATTACATATCTGATCAATAATCAAATATAAGCAAAGGAAGGAAGTTCAGAAACAGAAACAACAAGCAGGGCAGTATTAGAACTACCATGTTAAATTTGTTATATACTTTTTTAAAAGCAGTACCTAACAGATTTCTGATTTCAAACACATCATTTTTCTATTCATCATACTGTATATGGAAATTATCGTTATTTGTTGATGTTCAAGTTTATAACAAAGAAAATTTAATAAAATAATAATCGAATATGAAGAAATATCTCATTCTGAATTATGGTAAAATACATCCTGTAATACAAAGTCCCGCACACAGCAAAATATTTATAATAGCCATGTTTTTTAGTAGCAAAGAATTAGAAACAAAATAGCTGCCCACCAATTGGGGAATGGCTAAACAAATTGTGTTATACAAATGTAATGGAAGCAACATTACTGCTCAATAAAAAATAAAGAATATGATAAACACAAAAAAGCCTGACAGACTTATATAAACTAATGAGGAATGAAATAAATAGAACCAGGAAAACAATAAACATAATGACTGTAACATAAACGAAAGAACAACAACAAAGTCAGAACTGAATGCTACACAATTAGAATTCCTAAGCTTTAATGTAAAGATCTAGGAATACACTGCTTTCTCTCCTGCCTTTGCAAAGGTAGGGGGGCTCTGAGGGCGGAACCCTACACAGAACGTCAGACTTGGTCTATGTGTTCAGTTTTGCTAAGTGATTTGGTTTTCTCTTTCTGTCAATCTTTGCTCTAAGGTCCTGCTCTATATGACAAGGAGAGTGGTGGAATAGATTGGGTATTATGGGTATTGTAAAAACCAAATACAACAATAAAGATTTTTAAATATATCAAAGCTTGATAAAGAAATAAATGTGATCCAAAGTAATTACATTCCATGTATGTCCTACTCCCTTTTAACCACGTCTGATTAACTTCAACGCTGACACAGAATAAATCTGAAATGTTCAATCAATGTTGCCATGTGAAAGCATACATAATTCAGCCAAAAGTAAATTATTGCATTAAATGTCCCAGGAGTATGACTTGAAATGCTATTTAACTCTATTAATAGCTTGCACCATTAGTGTGCAATCGTAGCACTGAGTCAAAAATCTTTGATGTAAACTTCATCATCTTCCCCAAAGCGACTGGATTACATCCATTCAGTTTGTTCAGATATCTGCGTCGATTCTTACGTTTTGCCCCCTTCAGGGTGAGCAGATTCTCAAAGTGACTCCCAACAGCAAACTCCATAAAGCATCAGATTGATTTAAACTCCTTTGTTTCTGTCGTACATGGAGCTCCTAAATCATGACAAGTAAACTTCTAGGTGAGTTGATCTTAAATTTGATACTTTCAGTTTTACCATTTTACTATTCATAACTCTTACAGCGACACACCACCTAATTATTTTTTAACTAAATTCAACTTCCTGGTCATATTTTCCTATTTAGCATAACTGCCTAAAAATGGTTTTCCTCAATAGGTACAGAAAACATGATAAAACTTTCAAGAATTGATGCTTATAATGATTAAAAATCAATTCAGATCCTTAATTTTATTTTTAATCTTATTTATCATTTTCTTAGATTTCTCTGGAGCAGAAAGGGACACGTGGAAATTTCCACTTATAGTTTTACTGTCTATTTCTCCCTGTAATTCAATTAACTTTTCCTTCAGGTACTTAGGTACAATGCCATTTAGTAAGTATATATTAAATATTGATATTAATTCATTATCTATGGGCACCTTTAAGCATAATGTGGTTTCCCTGCTTATTTCTTTCAGTCATGTCTATTTTTACTGTCTCTTTGTCTGAGATCATGATTGCTACCTCTCTCCTTTTTGGAATTTGCATGAGGCATAAAAAATTGTGCTCCAGTCCCTCATTTTAACTCTGTGGGATCTTTGCTTCAAGTGCATTTCTTCTAAACAATGCACTGTTGGATTCTGCTTTTTAATTCATTCTGCTATCCTCCTCCATTAATCCTCTCTCCTGGTATGATCTGCCTCTGTTTTGAGTACTGATCTCCCTGGCTTCAAGTCCCAACTAAAATCTCTTCTTTTACTGGAAGCCTTCCCCAACCCTTCTTAATTCTTGTGCCTTCCCTCTGTTAATTGCCTCCTATTTGTCCTGTATATTGCTTGCTTTGCACATATTTGTTTACATGTTGCCTTCTCTTTAGACTGTAAGCTCCTTGAGGGCAGGGATTGTCTTTTGCCTCTTTTTGTACCTGTAGTGCTTTGCACAGTGCCTGGCACAGAGTAAGTGCTTTATTGATGGCTGACTTATTATGACTATGATGAGTCCACCTCCTGGGGACTAGCCCACAAAGTCACAATGATAACTGTGAGGCTGAATCCTCCACCTAATGCAAGGTTCCCTAGTTTTCTTTGTTGTTAATATTTTTAGAACTTGTATACAGAGAAGCATTTTGGCGTAAGAGAAAAAAACTGATGGATTAGGACTCAGAAGATACCCCTATGTGACTGTGGGCAAGTCATTTAACCTTTTACTACCTTCATGTCTTCATGTATGATATATCATTCTCTAATTTTTCTATAACATACCCAGCATTTCAAATAACTTTGAGAATAACTGAATACTGAAAATAGTTTATAATGAAAAGAAATATTTCTAACAACCTACCTACTTTAATAAAAGTGTTCTTCATGCATAAATCATTATTTAGTAAATCAAATCATGTTTTAAAAGCCCTAGCACTGCTTACTAAAGGACACCTATAATGAGATCTTTTTTGAAGTAAATAATTTCCCTCAAATTTCCATAAGTTTATAAGTTCATATTTTCTAAAAGCAAAACCAATTTTAGAGGTTTATAATATTTTTAAATGAAACCTCTATACTAGGTGTTCTTAACCTGGGATCCATGAATGTTTTATACAAATATATACATATATGTGTGTGTGTATGTATATACATATATATATATATATAAAAACATGGTTTATATGTATATTTTTAATAACTGTATTTCAATATACCTGGTTTCCTTGGTAATCCTATGTATTTTATTTTATGCATTTAAAAACATTATTCTGAAAAGGAGGTTATAGGCTTCACTAGGATGTCAAAGGGGTCAATGTAAAAAAAAAATAGTTAAGAACTCCTGGCCTATATAGTCTCCAGCTTCTAAATGAGCCATAGTCCTCCATTAGTTTGCATTTGTGTTAGGTTTGTTTGTTTGTTTGTTTGTTTTCTTTAGTGAGGTAATTGGGGTTAAGCAACTTGCCCAAGGTCACACAGCTACTCTGTATCAAGGGTTTGGTCTGAGGCCAGATCTGAACTCAGGTCCTCCTAACTTCAGGGCCAGTGCTCTATCCTGCACCACCTACCTGCCCCTGTGTTAGTTATTTTTAATTCTGAATGTATTTCCCACATCCTGAGTTGTAAGACATCATCTGGAATATCACACCCAGTTTGAAACGCCACATTTGGAAGGTACCAGAAGAGAGTGTTAGAGTTGTTCATTCTTCGTTCTTGAAGAAGACTAATGGCATCACGAAGGGGATGTCTTGGCTTGCAAGTGAATCAGATTTAAGTAAGGCAGGGATGTGCAAAGTCATGAGTCTCACTCTCTCCTCCAGAGTCATTAGGAGTCCAGTGGCAAGACATAGGTCAGGATGACTGGCAATGACCCGGAGTTGGCCATTTTAAGCTAAGGTGACCAGAATGGCAAAGAGCAGTCATCATGCCCTACCTGGAACTCCTGATGCAACTAGGTTAGTAAGCTGTCCAAAAATGGAATAGGAAGTGCTTCACTGGTCATATGCAAGAAGAAGTTTGATGACCACTTGTTAGGAGTGTCATTGACAGGATTCATGTTCTGAAGAAAGGCTCAAACAGCTAGCCTCTGACATCCCTTCCTACTCTTTACCGCTTTCTCAGGCTATCCTGTCAAAGGCTATTTAAGCCCATAAAAAACACTTTCAATGAGAAAATAATAACTTACTTTTACAATATTAATCTCTCCCTTCCTCTAATTTCCTACAGGACTTCGGATGTATCTCTCATAGAACTGATATAGTCTTATCTCTTTTTCTTGCACAGTTACTTTTGTCTCTATAAGTTCATTGAGGGTTGGGAGTTTGTCATTCATTTTTATATCTCTCATAATACCTGGCACAGTGCCTCACACAATGCTACTCAATGAATACATGTGGAATTAGTGCTTTCTTAGGGAAAATACCTTCCATGGAATTCAATGCAAAGGGATTTAGGGCAGCTCAGAGAATACTTGTGTGCTGCCACAGCTTCCCCTCAAGACAGAAACGTGATAACATCAGAAATACAGATATACACATACACATCTGCCATAGCTATGAAAACTCCCAATAGATACCAGTGAGAAAGCAATATGGTTAAGTTAGGAAAAGCCTTCTCTTGGCACCAGCTCTGGTCAATGTCTACAGGAAGAAGGGAATACAGCTCCCAATTCTATAGGATCAAGGGACATAGGCAAGTCATTCAGTCTAGCATTCACATGCAGGGGTGTTCATATGCCAGGTTTTTATAATCTGGGAGAAAGCCCATGCTCACATTTTGATTAAAGTTTCATTAGAAAATTCAAGGGTTCAAAGTGATTTTCCATATGTAATTCCATCACAGTATTTTGTACAACCAAATCTCTTCTATTACAGTGAAAAACACCTTTGGCAAGCATACACCTCTCTGTTTTTTGCATTGCCTGATGCTTATCAACTGAGGGTGACTAGAGTTATTTCTATTTACCTTTAGAGAAATCTTGAATGATTTTGCTATATGGATGAGAAGCACTTTATTGGAAGAGAGCCTCCAATTTATGTTTTGCTCTATGACATCAAATACTTTTTCATAATCCACAAAAAAAATTAGCATAGGTCTTTGTATTTGCTACAAGTCAGTTGTGAAACATAACAGATACGCTCCATCATAGAATGTTGCTTACAAAAGCCCATTTGTTCACTACTAACGCCCTCAGTGAGGATACAGATCATGTGCAGATGAGGCACCAATATTTCGTACAGAAAGGAGAATGAGCACATAGGTAGGTAGACATTAATAGTCTGTTGGTTGCCTTTTTCAGCAGCAATAAGGCCCAGGATTGTTTCCGTGCCTTTGGTATATTCCACTCTAACACATAACTTGTGAATCCATCTAACATCATAACAGTTAAGTCACTTCCAGCACAGATCACCTCCATATGCACTTGCTATTATCCAGCTGCTTTTCCTCTATTGGCAAGGAAGACAAGTACTTGCTAACTAAGTTACTTTTAGGGCTCTTTTTGTTCTTCTTGTTATCGTAAATGATTAGCATTGGTTACGCTTCTGTTTAAAATAATTACAAACTGTGTCAATGTCATTTCTTTTGTCTGTTATCTAGTTTTCATTACCAATTACCTGTTTCATTTAGGACTGAGTTGTTTCAAGCGTATGCTATCTTTTTTTTCACATTAATTCTTTTTGTAGCTTTTTACTAATTCTGATCTTTGCTCTGACAAGCCAGTGGTCAGACTATACACAGACAGCTAATTCAGGAATGACTCCCATATCCACAGTCTCTATCAAAATATTATCAAGTTCATTTTTTTGATGTTATCTAGAGCTTATCATGTCCATCAACTGGGAGTTCTTTCCCTTCTTGAACCATGCATTCTGCTTGATTCTTCCCATCCTTACCTACTCCCTCTTTCTAGTGACATTAGAGAATGTCAAAGTATGTAATAATTCATTATCCCTTGAAATAATATCTCTTGTTGCCTTTCAGCATACAGTGATAACACCAACTCCTTTCCTTGCCTCTCCAAGGATTAGCTAGGAGCCATCTCTCCATTTAACTACATCTTCCTTCCTTTTGGTTTCCTTCACTGCAAGTATATCAAGATTCATATGATTCAGCAATTCGAGCAGAATTTCCACTTGGTGCTCCATTGGTATCCTTGACATCTCAGGATAAAATGAGGCAAGCCTCCAGCACATTGAGCAGGCTTCCCATGGCAAATTTACAGAAAGTGGAAAAGAGGCAGGCGTACAGGATAGTTATGTATTGATGATGTGCCATCTGGACCGTTAAAAGGAATATACAGATCAATGAGATCACAAATCCATTTCCACATGTGAGATCTTGTACAGCAAGAGATGATTAGCTCCATTACTGGCACCTTCGAGAAAGTGAAGGTTTGTCATTCTAAATGACATTAGAATCATTTTATAATTCAATAAAGAAGTTGGAAAATTTCCCAGTCGTATTACCTACATAGGAATAACAACTATCTTTTTATATAGTTTCATATCGCTTGCCCACAAAAAAAGCATTCACTTTCAGTAAAATACAGGTAAAGGTAATTGACCTATACATAATTCAAGAAACTGAGAATGAAAAATAACATTTTTCCATTTAGGTATAACTTGCATTTGTTTGTACCTCAAGGAGACAGCTGAAAAAACACTCCCTGTGGCAATGTGCTACGACCTGAATGAAGCTACAAGAGGAAGTAACAGACAGAGCTAAACCCAAAGAACCATCGAATGATGATGATGGTGATGGTGATGAGGAGAATAATGTGAACAGCTACCATAATATTATACTTTCGAATCTGCAAGGTGTTTTACATATACTATCTCATTTGAGCCTCACAACAACCTTGTGAAGTGGGTGCTATTATTATCCCCATGTTAGATAGGAAGGTTTGAGGGAGGTTAAGTGATTTGCCCAGGGTCACACTGCTAGAAAGCCTCAGAGGCTTCCAACTCAGGTCTTCCAGCCTCCGATGCAAGCACTTGATCTAGTACACCAATTAGCTATTTAAATAATTTTACATAAAATTTTAAAATAATTTTAACAACTAAAATGGCAACAAGGCAACAAACATTTACAAAGTGCTTCCAATGTGCCAGGCACTGTGCTGAAGTGCTAGGAATAAAAATCCGAGTAAAAAGAGATATATACCTTATCCTCAAGGAGCTTACAATCTAATGGGAACACAACACACAAAAACAAAAGGGAGGGAGAAAGGGGAAAGGTACTCAGTGTCAGGATACTCAGGGACAGGTGAAAGGAGAATAGAGGCTGGCCAGCGCAGGCTCTTCCACAAAGTGGAAACCCAAGAAGGATGTCAGGGAGCTAGCAGAACAGAGGGCCATTCCAGGGGGAGCAGGCCAGAGAGGTTGGCAAATGTTCTAAAGTGAGAATGAAGAATGAGGTTGAAGTCCACAAACTTGGGAGCACTGTGTCAGTGACTGGGCTTCAGGGATCCTCTAGTGAGTTTCTCAGGGAACTGAGAACCTCAGCTCCTGTCCTGGGCTTCTGCCTTTCAGGCCTAGGAAGATTTGATCTTAACAAACAAGCAACTCATTCATCTGTTACAAGACTTAATTAGTAGAGGTGCGGCTACCACATATAAAGGATTTTCCTGGCCAGTTCTGATTTCGAGAAAAAAAAAAGACACAACACTACTTTGCAAAATGGATAGCTCTGTAAGACTATATGCCCCAACTTTTCAATTAGTTAACTGTCAGCGGTAAGCACAAGGTTAAAGAAATAGCACAAGTTACCACATATTTGGAATACCCTAGGCTAGAGATCCCCTGCCCTGGAAGCAAGCTCCTTTGGCTCCTTGACCCACTAGCCCCAATTACCTTTCTTAAAGAAATAACACAGCTCTACTTAATTGTAAATGAATCCTAAAATAATTCCCATTTATGTGGATCATAGGAATGAAAAGTCTTAAAAGACAAGTTCAAAAGAAAAAAGCATTAATTACTAGACTTTATTCAAAAGTATCTTACAATTCACTAATTTATCAATGAAGAGATGAAAACAAGAACATAAAAATAGCTTGCTATGCAACATCAGTGAGGATAATTTTACTTTTTTTTAAAATCAAGAATCTATCAACTTCCTATTGAATATTTTGGAGACTCAAATCTTACTGAATCTATTCATTGTGACACCCTTGTACACTAAAAGCAAACTGATCTTTAGAGTAGCATCTGCTTTTGGTTTTCTCTTTTTTTAACTTCAAACTTGGGGACAGAGACAGCAGAATGCTAGGTTTGAGGGGCACAAGCCAATGAATTACTTACTACACACCCTCTGTAAGCAGAGTTCTCTATATACAGCACGTGTTTCACTTCACAGATTCAAAGGTGACAAATTAAAGTATGCCACAATGTATCAGAATTAATAGAAGCCTTTGTGTTTATATTACAAATACATCAATTTACTGTGGAATTCTGACAGAGTTTTAGACTTTATAGTATGTCTAGCTATATACTTAAACCAGTCCAGAATATCATATTACAACAATTAACAATGGCCTAATTTTTCAGAATCAGAAATTCTTTTCCAAATAAGTGGTCAAAATCCTCATGAGTAAAACTAATGCGTGTTGTTCTTCAGTCATATCCTACTGATTCTACATGACAACTTCTTGGCAAGGATACTAGAGTGGTCTGCCATTTCCTTCTCCACCTCCTTTTACAGATGAGGAAACTGAGGTAACCATGGTAAGTTTACCGACGCCAGATTTGAACTCAGGTCATCCTGACTCCAGGCCCAACACTCTACCACTGCGCTGCCTAGCTGCTCTATCAGATACTTAATAGCTGTCACTTAATACTCTAGCCAAGTCAATTAACTTCAAATTGCTAGAGTTTCTTCGACTGTAAAATGGGAACACCTACCTGCTAGGGTTGCTGTAAGGACCAAATAAGATAATAGTAAAATAATTAACACAGTGCCTAGCACATAGTAGGTGCTTTAAAAATCCTTGTTTGCTTTTTCCTTGATTCTCCTAGATGACAGAACTGTCTTCCATCAAAAACTATATTGTATCTATTAGTTGTAAATGTTTTATGCCCCAGGAGAATGCAAGCTCCTTAAGGGAATGGACTGGTTTTCATTTTATCTTTTTATCTTTACCAACTAACACAATGCCTCTGACAGAGGAGTTCCTTAATAAAGACGTGTTGAATTGAACAATTTTTTTAAAAGTACTTCCTCCATTTCAAGGCACTGGTGGTACAAAGATATCTTTCCTAGGTGCTTATAATTAGTCTGCCACTTCAGAAAAGGTAAAAAATGCCCCAGAGGTTTCTCTACCTCAAACTGTGTTATATAGGGGTGCCAATACCATAAAAGCATTTCAATGGAAGCCTAAGAGCTATGTTTTTTAAAAACAGAACAAAGAAAATGAATAGGAAATAACAACAGATTGAAAGCATAGACTGAGGGTCTACCCATGGTTGATATGGACCTTATGCCATAGGGTATTACAAAGTGATGGAATTAAGAGGTTCAGATAGGAAGGGAGGAATTGTTAATGAAGCAATCAGTAGGTGCTAAGAGACAGGAAGAATTCATATATCACACCAGAAAGGAGAGAGAATTTTTTTTTGGAGGGGGGTTGCCAGGATGAGCAGCTTCATGCCATTTTTAAGATCTACGGTTTCAGAGGCCTTTTAAGCAAAGGGTGACATCAGACCGAAGAGAGATAACAGGGCAGGATTTTTAAAAGTTAGTGTTTGCTGCACTGAATCCTATCTTCTGAGACATTTGCTCAGCCATAATCTAGAGGAAGGACAACAAGGAAAGATGAGGTTTCATAGGCAGGAGCTCAGGAGATAAGACAAGGACCATGTCTTAAAACTTAATTCTTTACCAATATTGCAAGTGGCCAGTATCAAAAACAAACAAACAAACAAACATGAAAGAGGAATTAGCTGGAGAAATATCCTGTAAGCTCTGACTGTGGTGAAACTGAAGATCTTTGAGAAAGGTTAGAAATCAAACAAAGGCACATTCCAAAAGCTGGGCTTGCAAAGAGGTCTCAATTAAAGACTACTGGATTTGGAGTCAGAGACCCCAGGTTCAAATTCTGGTCCTGCTCCTTACTGCCATGTGACCTTGGGAAGTGGCCAAGTCATTCTAGCTCTCTAGGCCTCAGTTATATCAGCTGTAAAATGAAGGGAATGGGCTCTTTCTAGCTCTAAATCTCTGATCCTATGAAATGAGGACATGAATGATGAAGGAACAGTGATATTTTATCCAGGAGAAAGAAGACAGGGGCAGGTCTCTCTCAACACAGAACAAAAGGACACAAGGAAGGGAAGAATAAGGGCTTAAAAGAGAGTAAAAAGAATGCCGAGCTTTCCTAGGCTGCTTTAAGAATGGGATAATGTGCAGAATGATGAAGTTCATCTGACTTACTGTACTCTACTCAGGCCAAAGCACATTAAAAGTATCACGTTCAGTTCTGGGCAACACATTTTAGAATTATTATATTTATATCCATGAGAAGACAAATAGAATAAGGAGGGGTCTAGCGATACATGACAATTGATTGATCTAATCAAGTAAAGAGGAGATGGTGGAAAGGGGAAGGGGAAAGGAGATCCCTTCCCCACACACACAAGATATTGTCTCCGAAAGAGAGAACATACAGAGCTTAGCCCCATAAGGAACAAGAGGTGGAAGTTACTAGCAAAGCTCTTGCCTCAAAAAGCATCAGACCCCATCTGCCTGGAAGCCTTCGAGTCAAGGCTAATGATGCACAAAGCAGTGGCTCTATAGAGGAGATTCTGGGTCAGGCAGAGGTTGGCCCAGATGACTTCCAGAGTCTTTCTGTGATAAGGAAAGCTGAAAAGACTGAAAGGAATGGTGTCCAGGGGAAAAGCAGAAGGATGGACCTTCTAGTTCAGAGAGTCAACAACTTCCCTGAAAAGATCCCTAGCACTAACCTCTGGGTCAGAAGAAGGAGACAAGAGAACAAGGTGACTGACTGAGCCCAGGAGAAGTGCAATAGGGAGCAGAACAGGTCCCGGACCAGGGACTTCACTGGCAGCATTCTTCAGAGCACTGGGCCTGAAATCAGGTAGAATGCAGTCACCAGCTGGGTGATCTTGGGCAAGTCACTTAACCTCTTTTGACCCCTGTAAAACAGTGATAATAACAATACTCACCTCACAGAGATGACAGCTCTAAGAAGCACTTAGCACAGTACCTGGCACATAGTAGACATTTATTAAATACTTAATTCACTTCCTGTTATGAGCAAAGTCCATCTACCAACACAGGTTAGCATCTCCTCTACAACCTGAATGGTCTTGGAGAGTGGCCTACAGCACTGAGACATTAAGTGACTTGCATTACATCTTAGAGACAGGACTTGAACTCAAGTTCTGGCTTTAAAGGGAGCTCTCTAGACACTAGACCATGCTGGCTCTTGGGGACTATAAACTGGCGTGAATTAACAGAAAATAGAAAAGCAAATTTGGACTAAAAAAACTCAATTGGCCTATCATTCTAGCCTATCTGCACCACTACAGCCACATTAATATGGGCTGCTTAAGATGTCTGTTACCTTCCATTACTGAATGTCCACTATACGCTCCCTAAAATTCTAGGCATAATAAAAAGTCATGCTCCGAACAGTGGCAAAATCTTGCCATTTCAAGGTCCACAACATCACTCTTACTCACCCTGTTTTCTCCATTCACACCACAACCAACCTAGTTCAACCTAGTTGAGCTCCTCAACAGATAAGCTGACATTTGTAGTAATTCCTAGAGTGACTTCCTGATTTCCAATGTCTCCTCTCACCAATGCATCCTTCCCATGGTTTCCAAAAGAACTTCCCTAAAGCCTAAGTTTTATCAGGTCACTCCCCTACTCAAAAATCTGCAATACAGCCCCTCTGGCCAAGAGAAGCCAAACACGTTAGCCTGGTATTTCAAGCCTTCCAGAATCTGGCTCCATTCCACTTTCCAGCCTCATTTCATATTCTGCTCCCCCACCCCCCCCATACAGAGTCTACATTCTACTGAATTCTGACCACTAGCAACCATCTTCCCAGTCTCTATGCTTTTTCACAGTTCAACTCATGCATGGAATGCAAAATGTTTTAAGGCGTGGCTCAGTCAGGTACCTCCTCCTGGGCAAAGGCTTCTCTTATTGCCTTCCCCTCCCTAAAACAAAGTATTCCCTACCTCGTTCCGTGGTCCCAGAGCTCCTAATCTGATTCCTTCCTTTGCTCTCATCACTTACTCACTATCTTGGATTACACTTAGCTGTGCTCACACAGCATCCGTACCCCTCCCACAGTAGCAGCAGTAGCTGACATATTTATATAGTATTTTAAGGCTGCAAAGTATTTCCCATAAGTCATCGCACTACATTCTCACAACAACCCAGTAGAATATAAGCTCTTTACACATAGAAAGCACTTAATGGATGACCTATGTTCTCTCTATCAAATCTACTTTTCTTCTCCAGTCTTTTTGTTTGTTTTTGTGGGTGGGGTGTGTGTGTGTGTGTGTGTGTGTGTGTGTGTGTGTGTGTGTGTGTGTGTGTGAAAGCATTAGGATTTAAGTAACACTTTGTACCAACAGACTAATTGGTACTTGAACCTATAATGTGGTGCTAGATTCCTTTAGCTAATACTAAGTTACCCTGTCCTTTCTGCCTGATAACTACAAGCAGATGGTATAGTTATACTTTTATGGCAGCCAATTCTTCTGCAAAACAGATCCAGAAAGTAACAGGAGAAGGTAGGCGGTTCTTGGCATTTCCTTTCCTCAAGAAATCAAGAAAAACTTTTAAGTAGTAGGAGATATTCATTTGACTTTCTATCTAAGCATACATATTTCATATGAAGTGACAATTTTTTACATAGCAAATTAAAGAAGGGGAAAAGAGAAGGCTACTAATGAATGATAAGATATGGAAATTGGCTGTCTGATTTGCAATGAAACCTATTGTGTCTTCTCCTTGCAAGAAACATGCAAATAAAATGAAAATTGAAGGCATCATATGTTATATAATGCATATGAAGCATACTAGGCCAATTCCTGACCAGAAAACAGTTTATAAAGATTTTTTTTAACCAAAGCCAAAGTCATGTGTAACAGGGAGTCGGCCAATGCTGGCCCAGTCCTCACAGCATGTGAAACATTCTCTGCTTGCTAACATTCCGTGTGGAGGCCTAGTGAGCCTGCTTCTAGACATGAATAATGAAGGGCTCAGGCTCCCAGGGATATATTGGAGAGGAGGTGGGGAGAAAGTGAACCAACTTCTTCCCTAAAGGAGGTTACATTCCATTGTTATTCTCTACAACCCTCAAACACCTTCTCCTTAGTATACTTAGCTCTACTATCTGCTAAATAATCAGCAAAGTTAACCTATAACTTCAATACTTAGAATCTCTCTTCTGACAACAAAGCTAAGCTGACATTGCATATATAGGCCTATGTATAGGCTGGCACAGTTCTGACTCAGACCTAGAGTTAGAGATTTAAAGCTACTCCAATTTATTCTGTTCACTCTGACTCCTATCACATGAACTTGAAATAATCGGTCAGCAATCAAAGCACGGTAACTCCAGAAGACACACAGAATGAGGCTGAGAAGTAGAAGGGTCCTGGAGGTCATCCAGTCCAACTTCATGATCTGATGGCAAGGAACTTAGGCCCACAGAGGTTGAGTGCCTTGGCCAAGATTCAGCCCCAGACCCACAGCCAAGGAGAATGGGCACAAAACAAACTGAATTCATTTAACCTCAAATGAGTCCTCGTTGCAGTAAGGCAATCTTGCTGTTCAGTCCTTTCGGTCGTGTCCGACTCTTCATGACCCTATTTGGGGTTTTCTTGGCAAAGATATTGGAATGGTTTGCCATTTCCTTCTCCAGCTCATTTTACATTTTACATTTACATTTTACAGATGAGGAAATTGAGGCAAACAGGGTAAAGTGACTTACCCAGGGTCACACAGCTAGTCAGTGTCTGACACTGGATTTGAATTCAGGAAGACAAGTCTCCAGGCCAGGAACTCTATCTACTGTACCACCTAGCTACCAAGGCAATCTACTCTTCCTTGATTATCAATCTCATCCTCCCCAACCCAGGGATTGGTCCAACCCTTCTCTCCTAACCCTCCCATTCCCAATTCATCTCTGCAAGACTTCCTCAGGACAACTACCTTCCCCTACCCCCAAACCCCAACTTTTCAGGTCCTTCTTATGGTCTTCCCTCATTAGAATGTAAGCTCATTCAGGGTAGGCACTCAATTTTCTTCTACTTTTATTTGTACTTACAGTGTTTAGCACAGTGCCTAGCACACAGTAAGCACTTAATAACTTTGTTATTTGTTATGTTAATAATTGTTATGTTAATGATGTTAATAACTGACTCTCATACCTGTCCCTTGCTACACCCATTTGGTTAAGGAACTTACCTTTGACTTTACTGAAAAACTTGAGGTCACTGCCCATGATATACTTTTTCTATCCTTCTCTTCATCACAAAACCCCCTGACATCATCCCCTGCTCTCTCCTCCTTTCCCTAGTCTGATAATGGAGTTTCTCTTCTTTTTGCCAAGGCATTACCCACCCTCCCCCCATTATACCCTCTCTAATATCAATGTTTTATATAGCTACTGCTTCCCCCCACTACCTTTAAACATGCCCGATTCTCCCTTACCCTACATATCACCATCCCCTGAAGCTTTCATCTTAGGACTCTTCTCTCTCACAGATTCAGAAAGAGCTGTTGATCCGCTTGTCTCCACTTCCTTCCCTCTCACTTCTCAGTCTTTTGTAACCTAGTTTCCCACCTCATCACTTTCAAAGTGATCGATCATCTCTTAACTGTCAGGTCTGACAGCCTTTTTGCAGTCCTACTCCTTCTTGGCCGATCTGCTACACTTGACATGGATGACCACCCTCTTTTCCACAGGAATAAAGGGGAAATGGAAGGGAAGAAGCATGTATTAAGCACCTACCATGTGCTGGGCACTGTGCTAGGTGCTTTACAAATATCATCTCATTTGTTCCTCATAACAACCTCGGGAGTTAAGAGGCTATTATTATCTCCATTATCTGGGGAAAATGAGTCAAACAAAGGCTGAGTGACTTGTCCAGGGTCACAAAGCCAATCAGGGTTACAGGTCATCTTTGAACTCAAGATCTCCTGAATATTCAGGAACCAGAGGAAAGAAGAAGCATGATGGAAAGTATATGGGAAAAGATAAGAGGCAAAAATGGAAGCAATCTTGTCACTGGAACATATAACAAACACCTGAACAAAAAGAGAAAATAGGAGTTCAGGAAACTTTTCAAAAGCCTAGCAACAAAAGCCTGAGACAGCAGCCACGGGGAGCTTTGATCACCTGGACACCGGCTGGAGCACTCTCTTTTTTTGCCAAAGGCAGACCAACTAATCACTTCTCAACATGCCTCAAGCATAATTTCATCCCTCAGAAGGTGGTGAAACCAACAAGAAGAACCACAATTCTAGATCAAAGTCTCCCCAATGAAGAGCTGGTGGCCAAGGGAGTAAACAAATTGCGATTTCCAGGGTTTGGTGGAAGGTAATAACCATTCCATCAGGGAATTTAGAAAGAACAAGAAGGAAGCTCAGCTCAGTTTTACATGCATGTCAGACTTTGGGAGAGCAGATATGAAAGGGGTTTGAGACAGAATAGGTGGTATTCCCTATGGCCTAAAACTCTGCAAAGAAAGAATAGGAAGTTCTCAAGAATGAAATTCTGCAAATACCACAAGAAATAATTCGGATAAGGAAGCAAAAGGGGGAGCTGTCAAATGAAACCAACATGGGTGCACAGAGAACTCAGCAACAAACTTAGGTTTTAACAGTACATCGACAGGAGATGAAAGCAATAGAAAAGCAAGGCAGATCCTATTAGAATGAGCTGAGACTGGCAAGGAAAGCTAAAGATACAAAAAGGAAAAACAACCAAGACCAGGCAGCCGGACTGGGAGAAAAAGAAACAGCCCCTATGTATTTTTCTTCTGAACTCATTTGGTGTCTGTGTGAGTAGTGCAAAGGGTCATATATGAGAGATGCTGTTAATAGGAAGATGATAACCAAGGTAATTAGGGGGATCATAAGAAAGCAGCAGTAACCATTAGAGACCATAGGGGAGAGTGGGTTCTTTTTGTCTTTCACTCTGACCACGTAGGGAACTGTGGGAGAGAGTAAGAAAAAAGGGGGAAGGGACAGTGGGTACCTTCTCTAAGTAAGGCCTGGGCTTCCCAGGACCACATCCCCAACTCAACAGAAGAGGATCTCTGGGTTCTAGGGGGGCAGGAAGAAGACATAATCCAGAAGGAGGATGGACTAAATAACTCATCAATGTAAGGATACAGGAAAAGGCCAGTCCAGATATGTATATGATGCATTTATAGAAACCTGGAGGGAAACACATGTGTGAAATGAAATTGAGTGAAGGAAGAAAAACCAAGAAAATCATTTATATAATATAAGATAGACAAGATAAGAGGCAGGGAGATCAATTAAGAGGCTATTGCACTGCTATTCAAGAGGTGATGAGAGCCTGAACTCATTTGGTGTCTGTGTGAGTAGTGAGAAGCATCATATATGAAAGATGGTGTAGATGTAGAAATGGCAAGCTCTGGCAACTGACAAGGGGTGAGGAAGAGTGAAGAGTTAAGTAGAGCACAGAGAGCTTGCAACCTTGGGAGACCCAAAGGATGCTGGGGCCTTCAACAAAAATAACAAAGTTCAAAAAAAGGATCATGTTTGGGAGAAAGTTAATATAATAAAACACAGATCACAGTCCCTACACATCTGTTCATCCTAAGCAACTCATTCTGTCCCATATAAAAATGGGGGTGGGGTTGTCGCTCACTGGGACACCGATTCTCAGCACAGAGCCTACTTTCTGAGAAAAGGCCTGACAAAGCCACAAGCTGATCTTGCCCAGGTAAGAGGTAGATGAAAACTGCCCTGAGGGACCAACACCAGGCTCAGAAGGGGAGAGACTGAAAGCCTGCACAGCAGAGGGAGAGGGAAGAGTGAAGGAGTGTTGAGGGATAAAGGTATGTGTGACTGTGTTGGAATCAAGCCCTCTAATGTAACACCATGGGGAGCGGGGCATGCTGCCTCCCTTTGCCTGATCACACACACACACACACACACACACACACACACACACACCTTGGCTTCAGGCCACAGCTGTGCACCCTGGAGAGACCATGGCTTCCCAAGAGTGACAAGGAAGGATGCTTCCAGTGTTTCAGCTAAGAGGCACTGGATGAGACAGATTTGCAGACATGGCCAGTTGTGGATAAAGTTTCACTGCACTACACCTATTAATTACAAGGGAAGACAGGATGGGTAGTAATAGTGATGAATAAAAAGAAAAGAAAGAAGAGACAGTCAATGAAATATTTTTAAAAATACACAGAAGACAGCAGAAGGAAGTTCAGAAAGGACACAAATAAGCAGGACGCTGTCGATGCTCTCAAATTTAATATAGACTTTAACAAAAACTGTGTATAACAGAAGTACAGTTTCATATATAGGTGGCATAGTACATAGAGCAACTGGACCTGAAGTGAAGAAGATCTGAATTCAAATCCAGCCTGAGTCACTTTACTGGCTGTATCAGCCTGGGCAAGTCACTTCACCTCTGTCTGCCTTGGTTTCCTTAACTGTAAAATGGGGGTAGTAACAGAACCTGACTCCCAGGGTTGCTGTGAGGATCAACTGAGCTAATATTTGTAAGGTGCTTTGCAAACCTAAAGCATTACATAAATGCTAGCCTTTACCATTAGCTATTAGCAATCCTCTGTTTTGTATATTGCAATATTCATGTTGATGTTTAAGTTCATAAATAAAAAAGAAGAGAGGGAAGGAGGAAAAGAAAAGCTCGAGATGGGTACACACCCCAAGAAATTCACCAAAGGAGGGAACGAGGATTGTGCTTCCAGAAGCCCCATCGAGCTCATGCAGGCTAAGCTGGCGTTTTCTTAAAAAGCATCAAAACCTTCAGAGTTCTAAAGCCAAAAGCCAGCCCACCAGGAAAGGACGACAGTCATTCATTAAGCACCTGCTGTATGCAAGGCACTGTGCTGACTCATTACAAATATGATCTCACCTGATCCTCCCAATAACCCTGAAGGTGGATGCTATCACAGTCTCCAGTTTTCAGGTGAGGAAACTGAAGGAAAGAGAGGTTAAGTGACTTGGACAGGGTCACAAAGCTACAACGCATCTGAAGCTATATCTGAACTCAGGTCTTCTTGACGCCAGGCCCAGCACTCTCTCCACTGAGTCACCCAGTCAGTCAGTCAATAAATATTTATTAAGGGCCAGCTATATGCCAGGGGCTGTGCTAAATGCATAGGATACAAAGAAAGGCAAAAAACAAATAGTCCTGTTCTCAAGGAGGTGACACTCTGATGTGGGAAACAACACACAAACAGCCATGTACAAACAAGATACATACAGAAAAAAACTGAAATAATCAACAGAGGGAAGGCACTAGAAATAAGAAAGTGGGAAAGGCTTCCTGTAGAAGGTGAGCTCAAAGGCGGGATCTGAAGAACTGCAGGGAAGCCAGGAGGCAGAAGAGAGAAGGCAGAACAGTCTACGTATGGGAGATGGCCCGTCTTTTAAAAGGAGGAGCAAAGAGGTCAGTGTCACTGGATTACAGAGTGGGACGGGGAAAAGGGAGGGGAAGGATAAGCTAAGGAAATGTGGAAATGGCAGCTTATAAAGGCCTCTGAATACCCAACAGAGGATTTTGTATTTGATCCTGGAGGCACCGGGGAGCCACTGGAGTTTACTGAGTGGGGAGATGGTCAGGTGAAGAGGTAACGTGGTCTGACCATGCCTCAGGAAAATGACTTTGATAACCTGAGGAGGACTGTTTACACCCAATAGTTACAGTGGCAAAGAACTAGGAACAAGACAGAAAGAACAACCATCACAAAAAAAGTGAAAGAAGTGCGACAGGGGCAGCGAGGTGGCACAGCGGACAGAGCGTTGGCCCTGGAGTCAGGGAGACCTGAATTCAAATCCAGCCTCAGACACTCACTAGCTGTGTGACCCTGGGCAACTCACTTGACCCCAATTACCTCCAAAAAGAAAAGAAAAGAAATGCTATAAAATTATAAAGAACAAGGTTGGCCCCAAGGAAGAGATATGAAAAGACACGTCCCCTTGCTTCTGAGAGGTTCTTACTCCACAAATGTGGAATATTGTACAAAACATCAGATTCTGAAAAATATGGGGATTCACCTTATTCCTTTTCTTCCTCTTTTTCTCATTTAAAATTATTTATTATAAAGGATGGTTCTATGCGGTGAGATATAGGCAAAACATTGCCAATTTTAAAAGAAAGATATCAATAAAAATCCATTTAAAAAAAAAGGCCATGGACAGTATTAACTGACATACACTAACACTACTATGGGGCTATTTTCTCCAAACATTTATTTACATCCCAATAGTCAGTCATTTACCAGAGAATCCTTGAATTTAACTTCAACAAAAGCACAAGGTTTTTCTTCATTTCATGAGAAAAATATTTTATGAACTAAATAGGAAGTCTTCCCATAGTAAGTTCTAAATGAAGACAATGAGAATCAAGAGAAGCAATATGGCACACTGGATGGAATCTGCTGCCTCAGAGTCAGGAAAACTTAGGACAGTGCTTGGCAAATATTAATCACAATAAGCAAATGTTTTTTCATTCATTCAAGTACCGTCTCTAACATATACTGGCTAGGTCAGCCTGGGGAAGTTATTTAACCATCTAGGCAACCCTCGAAGACCTCAAGTTGCTTGAAAGTGCTGACATGCATTGGTAGAACAGATTTCCTCACCCAGAAATTTCCTATATCAATGAAATAACAGGTTCAATTCCTTACCTAAGCCAATTAAGAAATACAGGAGACTACAGACATCCTCCCAGATATCAAATTGAAAAGTTTAGGAATAAATGCCCACCAAGTCCTAGTTTATCTTAATAATCTATTACATAGTTGTCATTTCTTAATTCATTTGAAGCTTTTTTACAATTGTTTCCTTTTTAACTTTTAACACTGTGGGGATGGGGGAATAATCAGATTCAGTGAGACATAATGATATTCCAGAAGGAGTACCATATTTAAATTTCAGTCAAGAACAGCAATTCAACAAAAATTTATTAAACATCTACCATATGCAAGGCAGCAGACTGGGTGCTGGGAAGCAAGAGCAAATACACCTAGCTCTTCCTTCGACTTGATCAGCATGCCCAACACAGAAGCAAGGAAACTACTCAAGTGAATTAATGCTATATTTCCTCTCCATACTTAAGTAACATACGTTGTTTCAGTCTCATCCAACTCACTGGGACCCCATTTGGGGTTTTCTTGGCAAAGACACTTGCAGTGGTTTGCATTTACTCCATCAGCTCATTTTACATATGAGAAAACTGAGGCAACCAGGGTTCAGTGACTTCCCTAGGGTCACATAGCTAGTAAGTGTCTGAGGCCAGATCTGAATTCAAGAAGATGAGTTCCTGACTCCAGGCCCAGCCACTCTCACTCTATCCACATAGCCACCTAGCTGCCCCTACCTGCTGAAGTCAACAAATACCTTACTTTGTTCCAATCCCAAACCTGAAAAACACACTAGACCAGACCGAGTTGGGCCTGGCCCATAACACAAATTAAGAACATAAAAGGAATCAAGAAAGATCCTATAAAGTGTCCTAAAAGCCTTCGTGCAGTTTCATGTTTTAATAGCTTAAAACTATCACGAAGACTTCTGGGACACCTCATAGGTTCTCTCTTGATTCTTGAGGCAGCTAGGTGGTGCCACAGTACACAGATCACAGGGCCTGGAGTCAGAAAGACATGAGCTCAAATCCAAACTTACTAGCTGTGTGAACCTCATCAAGTTGCTTCACCTCTGTGTCTCAGTTTCCTCATCTGTAAAATAGGGATAATAACAGCACCTACCTCCCAGGGTTATTGTGAAGTGCTTAGCACATACTGGCACACAGTGTTGTGTTGTCGGGCACTCATTTTAGAAGAAGAGCAATGACATCACAGAGTGAACTAGATTTAAAGGAGGCAGAGCTGCAAAACTCTTCAGCCTCACTCTCTCTCTTCCAGAGTCATGAAGTCCAGCGCTAGGACAAAAGTCAGGATGACTGGGAATGGCCCAGGATGCAGTGCATGACCTTAGCATATTCAACGTCTAACCAAGCTCTAAGCCCTCCAGAGCACCTGCTTTAACTGCCTTCACGGCCGTTGGAACAAACTGTTCTCATCCACCCATGCCACCAGGGGAAGTCTTCACATGCTTGGGGTAGACACCCCCTAACTCATCAATGGGCCTGAGGCCTGTGGGTTACCCTCAACCTTATTTAGCCCGTCTGCTAAGATAGTTTTACCAGGGTGTGGCCACACAGTAGGCACTATAAAAATGCTTAATCCCTCTCCCTGCCCCCCCCTTTCCCATATAAGCATAAAAGTCATCAACTGGAATTAAATTTCAGAATAGCCTAGAAGGGGAAAACAATAAGGAAGAGATGAAAGACAAAATAATTAAGAAAGAAGAATAAAGTAAATTCAAGGAACTTTAATTAGGAACTTTACCTTAAAAAGGTAAAGAAGGGGGAATCTATGGGAGGAGTTGGGAATCACATTAGTGCAAGTAAAACTAATTGTAAGAACCAAGCACTAATGGTAGAAGAGGGGAAAAAGCAATACAAAAGAATGAAATAGGAAAAATACCAATCTGACTGTTATGACAGTAAATATGAATGAATTAAAACTCCTCAATAAAACAAAAGAATGAAAGAAGGGATAAGAAAACAAAACCAAATTATTTGCTGCACACAAGAAACATCTTTTAAAATACAGAGTATATACTGTGGCAGCATATAGCACTAAGGCCTCAATTGTGTTATAGATATTAAGAAATGATATCATGAGAATGTCCTACTCCGAAGTCCTTGCTCTCACTTGAATCTAATCACTATTCTTTGAATAGAAGACAATCAATTCCAAGGAAGGAGCTTGATTCCCTAAAACTAAGAAAAAAATTAGTCTTGGGTTTATTGTTACCAAACCATAGGATGAAGAGTGGTATGTCTTTGTTTAATTTAGTTAAGAGAAATATCTCTTTGTTTGCCTTTGACCAGACTGAAAGGAGAATAGTTAAAAGAGAGTGATTGGTTTCAGGAGGGACATTTTTTCCCAGGGTATGGTGGAATTAACGTTACTATTTGTTTAGTTAATTAAAAACCCTAAACAAACTAAGTACTCTTATTTTATATTGCTGTGAAATTCAGTCTTCCATTTTAGGATTACCACAAAATCTGGAGTCAGGAATATCTCAGCTGGAATCTTGAAACTAACTGTAAATCTCTAGGAAAATCACTCAATCACTCTCAGCCTCAGTTTCCTCATCTGTAAATTGGGGATGATAATAGCACCTACCTTCCAGAACTGTTGTGAGGATCAAATAAGACAGCATACATAAAAGGCTTTGCAAACCCTAAAGCTATGGAAGTGGTCACTGTTATGTTCTAACTGGGAATTGCTTGGGTCATGGAGAATTCCAATTAGCAGGCAAACAGTGCCAATTCGAATCATCCTTCAATCAGGAATTACTTATTAATAAACTGTTTCTGACCAATTTTGGCCAAAATGTGGAGTATAGAGGTTTTCTTCTGCAACATATACCAAATAACATAGCATCTAAATGTTTAGAGAAAAATTAAACCAATTTTTAAAAACAGGTAGCCACACACTAATTGCAGGAGACTTTAGTCAGAGCTGGCTACATCTAATCCAAAAAATAAACAAAAAGGAAAAAAGAGCTTAACAGACTGTTGGAAAAAATTAAATTGTAAAGATTTATGGCACCTTCTGAATGGGAATATTAAAGTATAAACACATCACAGCACCATATGGTAAATTTATAAAAACCGATTGCTTGCTAGAGCCCCAAGAAATTTTTTTAAATGCTCCAATGAATGTGTGATCTCATCTCTTTGGATAAGCCCTCCAACAACAAAGACTGTCACTCATCCAACTCTTATCTATGTCCTTCCATAAGCTTGTCACAAGGAGTTCACCCAATGTGCTAGATAGCTTCCTCACTTTCTGACATCTCAAGGATACCACTGTATACACACTGGCAGCAAGACAGAAAATGATGATGATTCAGAAAGTTCAGCATTGAGTGACTTAACTCTCCTCCCTAGGCAAGGTCTCTGGAAGTATGACTGGAAGGGTAGAAAAGCAACAGGAAGGAAAATGGACAGTCTCAAGAGGAAGATGCATGAGCCTCAGGAGTTCAGATCTGAGTTTCTTAACTCCTCCCAGGGAGGGTCTCTAGAATTATGGTTTTAAGAATAGAACAGTGGAGCCAAAACTGGCTGGGCTGAAGATAAGGACATGTAATTCAAAATGCTATAAAAGTTAGTAATTAAAAGGAACATAAGTAAACTATTTACACATGAATAGAAACTAAGTAACAATGTCTTGAATGAGTGGGTCAAAGAACAAAACCTAAAAAACTGCTAAAGAGAATGACACCAATGAGACAACATACCAAAATCTGGGAGATGCAGTTAAGCCATAAAAAAGAAAATTTCTCCCTCTGAAAAAAAATATTAACAAAATACAAAGAGAATTTCTTAATTTGATCATGTAATTTTTAAAAACTAGAAAAAAAAAACAAGAAGATATTATAAAAGTCGCCAAGATCAGAGAGAATGGGAGAGGGTGGAGAAGGACAAATGTCCTGATTTTCAAAAGAAGGAAGAAAACAACATATCAAGGACAGGCCAGTGGTTTGACTAGAAATTCTAACAAAACTGTAGAACAAATTTTTAAAGGGATGGTTAGCAAACATTGAGAAAAGGAAGTGGTGATCACAAAGATCAGGCAAGGCTTGAGCAAGAACAGCTCACAGCAGGCTCACCCCACTGCCTTCTCTGATAGCATCACTAGACTGGTACAGATGTCGTTCACCTAGACGTTGGCACAATATATGACAGGCTCTCAGGACATTCTTATGAAAACATGCAGGGTGTTAGGCTGAACAATAATACTCTTAGGTGATTTCAGTACTGGACTGGAAAGGACACAGAGGCTGGTCATTAATAAACAGCTCAGACCCTCAGGTTAGAGGGTCTGCAGGAGCATGCTCAATACAACCCGTGCTGGGCACTTCTACTAGTTAGCATTTTTATCCATGACTTGAATATAAAGGCATAAATGGCATGCTTATCACATGTACAGAAGCCAGAAACCTGGGAGGGAAGACCTAACACATCGCATGTCAAAAGCAGGACCCAAAAAGAACTAGACAGGTTCAAACATTGGACCAAATTGAAAAATAAGAAATTTAATGGGAAAAAAAAATGTAAGGTCTTAAACTTGAATTTAAAAAAATAAAAATTAACATAAGATGAAAGAGCTGTAGCTAAAAATTAGGGTTAAAAACAGAATTAGAAATGGAAAAAGATCTGGGGGCTTAGTGGCCTGAATTTACAGTATGATACAGCAAGCTACCAAAAGAAAAGTCCTTAGGCTGCATGGAGACATACAGTGCCTATAATAAGGGATGTGCTAGTTCTGCTATTCAGACCACGGCTGAGAGCCGTATTGCAGGAAGGGCTAGATGGGGTCCAAAGGAGATAAGCTAGACAGCGTCCAAAGGAGAGCAGCCGAGAGCGTCAAGGGCTGCAAGGTCATGCCACAGGAGGATCAATTTAAGAAACCGAGGCTGTTTAGCCAAGAGAAGAAGAGGGTGGGGGAAGGAAACAGAAAAGACATGACAGCTATCTTCAATTATCTGAAAGGCTGTGGCATACTGGAAAGGAATTAAAATTGTTCTGCTTAGAGCCAAGAAAATAACATACACAGTGACTAAAACAAAATAAACAAAAAGAAACACAAAAAAAAAAACCAAAAGTGAATGTTGAAAATTATAAAGAATCAGCATGGCTCAAAAGAAGAAACATGAAAAAATACCCAAACCCCATCCTTGAAAGAGGGAGGAGGGCCACATGTGTTATACATTGCACATATCTTCAGGGTTTTTCAACATATTGATTAGCAATACTGATTTTTTCCTCTTCTTTCTCTTTTTCTTGTCTTTAAATAAAATCATTTATTATAAGGGATGGCTCTCTGGGAGGGTGAGAAGCAGGGGAGGAGGAGAAATACTAGGGGAAATTATGGTGATATAAAAGAAATAATACAAACTTATCTTTAAAAAATAAATAAAATAACAAAAAATAAACTTGTTTTGCTGGGCCCTAGAAGGCAGAAATGGGAGCAATGAATAGTTGCCAAGAGGCAAATTAAGCTTGACATCAAAACAAGCTTCCTACCAATTAGAGCTGCCCCAAAATGCAATGGGATGCAGCCAAAGCAGTGGGCTCCTTCCCCCTTTTCTCTAACTCAGGTTTTGAAGAGAGGACAGTTGTTGGGGGAAGGGTTGGGCCACATGGCCTCTTAAACTCTTTTCAGCTTTGCGATTCTCTGAATAATAGACAAAGAAAAACATCTAAGCTTTTAGGTCTCCTGCCCTAGTTGACCTTATCCCTTTTTGTTCACTTCTAGAGTTTTACACAGACAAAACAAATAAAGAAAGCCCACGTTGAATCCACTGCCTGATAATAAGGCCTTACTAATCTAACAAATAACAAAGCAAGAAAATGTATGAGGTCTGTGATCTTCCTTTCTAGTCCTTGACCTAAAATCTTAAAGCTAGAAAGGAATGAGCCCATTTTGCAGATCACAAAAAAGACTCAGAAAGTTAAGTGACTCAACCAAGGTAACAATTCATTTGAAGGGACAATCCAATAGGGGTGTCTCTGGTGCTGTCCAATGTTCTACTATAGGAAAGGCACAAAAAGTGAAGAGCTGAGCCTAAAGTCAAGAAGACCCAAGTTCAAAGCGAGCCAACTCTGGGCAAGGCACTTCTCGCTGTGTGCCTCAGTTTCCTCAACTGTAAAATGGGGATAAAAATAGCACCCACCCCTAGGGTTGCTATAAAGATCAAATGAGATAACATTTGAAGGCACTTAGCGTAGTGCCCAGCACACAGCAGGTACTTAATAAAAGCCTTTTTCTCTCCTTCCTTCTACTATTCTATGTCATCACCTGGCAATAAATACTACCATATAACACTGTCTAAGAAGAATTAAAATCATACTTTGAAAAATACCATACCCCAAAGTAAAGACTCTGCACATGCCTGGGTAATATACCTCTAACTCTTGTCTTCAGCAACATGATTGTATGATGCTGGTTTGAAAATGGGATATTTGATGGAGAATAGCATCTCTCTCATTTTGCAGGCTTTCCATACTTGAGACCTGCAGTATCCACTATACTATCCAGAGAGTTCATGATCTGAGTCACAGACTTCCCAAATCCACAAGAGAAGCAGCTGTGGGACCTTAGGGAAGTCACTCAACCTTCCCAAGTCAAAGGGCTGTAACAGAGGGTCAATAAGTTGAAGAATTACCTCCCAGAGCTGTTGCTAAAATCAAATGAAATGATGCGTAAGAAGCATTCTGCAAACCTTAAAGAATTCTATACAGTATCAGCTGCTATTATTATATAAAGCATCTTCACTATGGAGATCTCCATCTCACAGGGCTGTTGTGATAACCAAAGGAGATACGTAAATATGTAAAGTGCTTTCAACCCTGAAAATGCTATATAAATGTGAACCATGGTCATCATCAAGTGGCAAAAGTGAATGAGAAGAGGGAGAAAATAATCTCTCTACCAACAAAACCCCAAACCCATACCACAAACACCCCTGCTCTCTAGGTTTACATCTCCCCATTACTACATGACACTAGAACAAGCTGCTTTATTTGGGCAGTATTTTGGAGGGAGGGAGGGAGGGAAAGGGAGGAGGGAGAGAAGATGGGAATATCTGTAAACGTTCCTCACACATGAGCCTAAGGTTTAGACCTGCTATTGACTACTCTCCCCTTCAAAATACACTTTATAAATAGACTCATGTTCTCTAGTGATATGATCAGTGTTCATAATGGCAAAGTGCAGGCTCCAAGTGAAATTCCTAAGAAGAATATTATCTGTTAAAAACAGCAATGAATTTAGAGCTACAGAAGCTTGAGAAAGAGCTGCCTCATTATGATCAGGCCCTTAAGAAACTAGCAGAGCATCTTCATTTACTTTAAAACTCTGGATGATTTTGTCATTGAAAACAAGTACCACTGAAACTCATCCGCAGACAAGATTGCAATTTACAAGTCCAAAACCTAACCTAGAGCACTGTTTCAAATATTAAAATGAGGATGCTCATTTCCTGCAGCGGTAAAACCTTCCATCTAGTTTATTGTAACTCTGTGTAGCATATTAAATGCATTCACAAGTCATCAACAGAGGACCAAGTCCTAGTAAAGTAGGGGAAGTGGTACCAAGGTCAAAATCCATTGCAGGGTGAGAGTTTTCAATCAAATTGTGGTGATTATCAACCATTTACTCACATTATCATAACTGTTGTATTTGCCTACGCTACTCTTTGAACACATAATAAGTTAGAAGCTTTTAATGAGAAAACAAGGAAGAGAGAAATAATAAGATGGAATTACAGGCTGGAAGTATGTGTTGCACCTCTGGGCACTTTCCTTCCTTAAGTAAGGCCCCTCAGAAAAAGCTACATCAGATTCAAGGCGCTCTGTGGATTTACATCCACTCAAAAGCCATAGTTCAGGAGCCCTTATATATGTGTTTGCCTTTACAAGTCAATCAGATGACACAAACAGGTTAAAGCAAAGCCATTTAAAGAATAGCACTGTCTGCAAATTTAGATTAGAACACTTCCTGATAAACACAGGGTACACTCTCTCACAAATACAAATACTAAGGGGCAGCTAGGTGGCACAGTGGATTAAGCACTAGCCCTGGCTTCAGGAGGACCTGAGTTCAAATCCGGCCTCAGACACATAACACTTACTAGCTGTGTGACCCCGGGCAAGTCACTTAACCCCACTGCCCAACCAAAGGAAAAAAAACAAAAGAACCAAATACTACCAGCAGGAAGAGTGGACACACCTCTGCAATGTCATGGTGAGGTTGTCGTGCTTCTCTCACTGGTCTTATGGTTGCTCCCAGGTATTGGGCCACTGGTCTAGTGGTTGTGCTCCCAGCTTCAGGAAGGGGCCTCATCTGGAATGCCATCTCTTCCCTCTAAGAGCAGGGAAGCTGTGCCATTTCTTTTACCTTACAGCCCAAAGGCCTATGCTTCAGCTCTTTCAGTGAAGGAGGCACGCCCTTCAAAACCACGGTACTTAACATTATGCAAAAAATCCTAGATTAATTTCCTCATGGAAAAAAGGTTATCTATCAATCCCCACAGTCTTTGCTATGTGCCATTTTTTCTCTCCATGACAATGTTCCCTTCAGGGGGTCATCGGACTTTGGAAAAAAGAACAGCCACCCATATCTAGCAAATGAGAACATTAAATGTGACAATGAACCTCTGCCCTACTGCTTGCCAGGAGTCTCTATTCCAAGGCTCTATCTGACTTGGGCTTAGAAATTCTTTAGTAACTCCAAATTAACTCCTTATAGGAATTGTACCCCTTTAAATTCAGGGAGGGTGTGTGTAGAAAGAACATCAGAAATCATACCATTAAAAAACTAGAAGCGGTCTCCCAAGTAAATGAATGGAAAAAAAAAGGCAAGAGAAAAAAAATGCCAGACATCATGCTTCACCCTCCTGCCTTTGTGTCCATGTGGCTACAGTAAGTTTCCCAAGCTTTGAGCTGCCCTACACATGCAAGGATTGGCAAAGGGGAGGAAAATCAGCCTCTGACAGGAGGCAAGCCAGCTTCTTATACGGTTTCAGACCTAGAAAGGGTTTTCAATATCTAGCCCAATGTACTTGTATTTTGTGGAAACACATGCTGAGAAAAGTAATGCCTCATCCAATGTCAAACATAACACTGGTGAGAGAACCGTGACTAGAATCTATGTAACACAAAAACTCATAGTCTAGTGGTCTTTCCACTGTACCAATTATCTATAAGAAATCTAGGTTAGGGAAAATAATTAATACTTTTATTAATTATACTTTAATACTTTACAGAACTAAGCAAAATAATAATAAAACTCATTTTTGAGAAACAAAATATCTGGCATATCAAGGGAAATCATAAAAAAAAGGTAGGAATGAGTGGGAAATGGCACCTCTATATTATAAGGCAGCAGTCATCAAAACCAGTTGGTTACATGTTAAAAACTTGAAAAGTAGCTGAGTGGATTAGAGTAGACAAGGAAGAATCAGAAACAATAGAATTAACTAATCCACTGTTTGCTAAACCAGAAGACACTAATTACCTAGGAAAGAACTCCCATTTGATAAGAACTACTGGGAAAAGTAGAAAGCAATATGGCAGAAATTTGGTTTAGACCACTGTCTTACTTCATATACCATGATAAATCTGAAATGGATACATGATCTAAATATTAAAGATCATACCATTAAAATCCTAGAAGAGAAAACATCATATACCTTTCACAGGCATGGCTAGGGAGTGAATTCCTAACCAAACATGGGATAATAGTGAAAGACAGAGGTGAAATAGATCATTTCAAAATACTACATAAAGTTGAAAAGCTTTTGCATAAACAAAATGGATACAACTAAGATAACAAAGGAAGCAATCCACTGGGAAATATCAAATATCTCTGATGTAGGTCTGCTATCCAAAAGATATAGACAACTAAGAGAAATTTATAAGACCAAAAGGCATTCCCCTATGGGGAATGAACAAAGGATATAAACAACTACAAATTATTAACAAGCATATCAAAGACTGTTCTAAATCACTAATAAGAGAAATGCAAATCAAAACAACCCTGATGTTTTACCTATGTCATACCTAGCAAATTGGCTAAGAAGACGAAATATGGGACTTGTCAGTATTGGAGGGACTATGGAAAGACGGGCACACCAATGGTAAAGTTGGGAATCAATCCAACCATCAAAGAAAGCAATCTGGAATTATGTGAAGAGAGTGACTAAAATGTCTGTCCCCTCTGACATAAATATTCTACTTATAGGCATATACCGCAAAGAATCCAATAATTAAAAAAGGCCCCATGTTCATCAAAATATTTATAGCACCACTTTTGTAGTGGCGAAAAAAAAATGGAAACAAATAATGTCCATTGACTGGGGAATTACTAAACAAATTGTGGTATGCAAATGTAATGCACTATAAGAAATGAATATAGAGAATCATGGGAAAACTTACATGAATTGATGGGAAAGTACGCAGAACAACAGAAATAATACACAGTATTTCTACAATAATGTGTATGGAAAGAAAAACACAGCAATCAAAACCGAATGCTATGAAACTATGACAAGCAAGCTTGACCCAAAGAAGAGATAAGAGAAGGCACATATTATCAAATATATTTTTTGTACTGCTTTTCACTGTGCCTGATATTCAAGCTGGAAGGAACCCCAGGGACCAGGTCCGATCTCCACATTTTACAGATGAGGAAACTGAGGGTTAAGGAGGTCAAGCGACTTGCTCAAGGTCACACAGATAGTAAGCATTAGAGGCAGGATTTAAACTCATATCCTCTGACTCTTCTCAGTCCAGAGACAGTGCTTTTCCAACTGTACCGAGTGCCTCTTTGACTCTTCCATCAGACTGTTATTCTTAGGGGTAGTAAAGACCCTCAAGAATTCCATACTGAAATGAAACATCATTTAACAAATATTTATTGAGCCCCTAACATATGCAAAGCCCTGGTAGCCATGCCAAGTTGTATAAGATACAGTCCCTTGACTCAATAAACTGAGTCCAGTGAGGAAAAGCAAGAGATTTACCCCGAGATGACAGATCATTCAAGGTGCTGTACATGGCCAAGTGTTGCAGATAAGACAAAGGAGAGGTCACTTGTAGCTAGGGTGGTGAGAGAAGGCATCATGGAAGAAGGATCACTGAAGCAGAGCCTTCAAGGACAGGCAGAAAGATTTCAAGAGGCAGACATCCACAAAGACATTTTAGGATGAGAAACCTTGAAAAGCAAAAACAACAAACAAACAAAAAGAGGGAAAAAAGCACAAGGAATGTTTGAGGACAAGCATGTAGACAAACTGGCCTAGAACAAAAGGAAGCAAAGACAGGAAGAGCTGGAAAGAGAGGCTGGGGCCATATAGGAAAATCTTGAATGAAAGCTTAGGGTGAGTTTGGACTTCAGCACATAGGAGGCATCAGAGAGTCATTACAGGGTTTGAGCAGAGTAGGGACATGTTCATAGCTGTGCTTTAGGATGATTATTCTGACGCCTTTCTATAGGTTCTATCTGTCTGTACTGCACAGCAAACTCGCAGAGAACAGAAATTCGAGTGGAAAGTACTTCCACTGAACAATGCTTTCTATTGTTCCTGAAATCTCAGCTTATCAGGTGAGTCCTGTCTGTTTGGATATAATGGCTCCTAATGAAGCAAGTGGATATAGCACAGCCTCACTCTGAAGAGGCTCTAGGAAGATTTCAAAATGAGGCTGTTTTCACAGAGTTCGCTTCTAAATGCATCTAGTTCCACCTACTAGATACTGTATCCTCCTCCCATCCCCAACCATACACACTAAACTAGGGGGTAAGGAACCTGCGGCCACATTTGGATTCAGTCAAAGGGCCTCAGGTGGCCTCCAGGCCGCAGGTTTGCCACCCCTGCATTAAACCTTTAATAATCAGAGTCAAACTATTTCAACTAAGATTCTCTTTCTCTTCCCATGCAAATGAGATAAAATTGAGAATTTGGTCAAAAACGTGATTTCCAGATTATGTACTGAATTTGATTATGAGTTAATTCAATTCTATTGTTGGTACTGATATTTCATTTCAATTTAAAACTAAAACTCGACTTCATCTTCAACATGTGTATTCAGAGTGGTCTCTAGATGCTTCTAGTTACATAGATGTCTAGCATCTGTTTCAGGTCACCTGGGTGCCATCATGGTGTTTTCCCTATTGAGAGGAACCAAGAAAAAAACAACCCCAGAAATAGCTGAAAGGTGGGGAGAGGGAGACAAAACACAGTCTTTACACTTCCTGCAATTAACACCTACTCTAAAGCAATTACCTTAATCCTTAAACTAATATATTATTTGAAGATAATCATTTATTAAACCTCTACTGCATGCAAAGCATCCAGCTTAGCCCTGAATAAGTCCACTGGGGCCAGGCATGGAAAAAGTAATTGATATTTCAATTTAAGATGATATTTATTGATTCTGAGAAGAACTGGATAATTAGGTGAATAGAAAATTACAATTTTCTTGAACTCTTCCCAATGGAAAGAAGTTGAATCATTCTTTTCACTTTTAACCCAAAGGAGTCTGACAAATAATGACTCAGTGGGCTAGCTAACCATCACAGTAGAATTTCCGGTTTTTCCTTTAAAAAAAAACTTTCTCTCCTCTTTAGAACTTCAATACCTCCTTCAGTGCCTCCACTAAACAACAACCAAAACTTAAAAGAATCTTTTTTGGGGAGGAGGGGAAGGGGAAGTTCAAAATTTTCCAGTTTTTTTTCATCACTATGAGGTAGTCCTCCCCACCCATTTGGAGCTGCAAATCCTATAACCTGTGTCCTCACAGTGGTTAGGTGACTTAGCCATGGTCACATGGCCAACATGTGTCAGAGGTAAGGCTTGGAGCCAGGTTAAGTCTTTCCCTTCCTAACACTCTGCAGTTGACATGTGACATTCCATGTGCCATCTACATGTCTCAGTACAGGCTATCTTCCATGTCTGCAATGTACGGCTTCACAGAATCCTGAATTTTGTCCAAAGTTCAGATCACCAACCACTTCCTTTTAGAGGCTTTCCTTAATCTCCTCAACTGACAGTGCTCCCTCCAAACCAATTCCTTGGCCTCACTTTCTCTGTATTTGTCTGCACACATGCCGTTTCTCCCCTAACCCCCAACAGAATGTAAGCTAATTGAAGACAGGAACTGTTTCATAGGAAAAGATGGCCCTCAGGGATTGGGGAATGGCTAAGTTGTGGCACCCACGAATGTAATAAAATACTACAATGTCGTAAGAAACAACAAATATGTAAGAATTAGGAGAAACATGGGAAAGATTTTAGGAAATGATGCAGTGAAGTAAGCAGAATCAGGAAAATAATATATGCAATAAGTACAATAATGTAAATGGAAAGACCAATAAACCAAAAATGAAGCACTACACAATAAATCAGGCCCAAGCCTGCATTCAGAAGAGCCCTTCAGTGAACATGATAGGGACCATACATAGGAAATACTGAATATACTGTCAGACATCGTCATTATGTTGCTTTGTATTTAGCACAACTGGGTTTTTCTTTTTCTTATTTGTTACCAGAGAAGGCTTATTGGGGAAAGGAGAAGAAAAGGATATATTCAGAAATGAATGTTAAATAAAAACAAAAGATATCAATTAAATAAACAAAGAAAGCTATAAAAAATTGAGCTAGTATTTCAAAGAGAAGCTTGAGGCCAATAAAAATAACCGCCTAATTTCCCAAGTGTAAGGCACCCTTCTCTTCCCTTCATCCTACTCAGTTCTTTGCTCAAGTCACTGTCCCTCTGCAGTGTCCAAGAACTATGTACTGATAGAGCCACTCAATGATTTTCCATCCAACTGGATATCAGAGTGTGTACAATAAGCATTCTTCATCCACTTGCTTATTCCAGGGGCTAGTGAGGCTGGACTCTTTAATAAGCACAATATCATCTTCAAACAGAGGGATCTCATCATCTACAGGGAAGCCCTCTTCAATTTCCAGTCTGTGCTGGTCATCCTCCATGATAGTACCTTTGCTGAATATGCATCTCCTTTATGCCTAGGATACTGTGTTTAATTTTTGAAGACATCTTATATGATTTGCTGAATGTGTTAAAATGATAGTTTTTCCATTACTTGGATGAAGACACAGATATCATCCTCATCAGGTTTGAAGAGACAAAGCTAAGGAATGGCAGCTATTATGCCAGACAATGAAAGAGTGAGTCAAATCAAAGATGAAGACATTTAATAGGGATGTTGTCTACCTGGAACACATTCAGAAGAGGGTGACTGATAAGGTTAGAGAACTTGAGATTGTGCCATAACACTACATAATCTACAGAGGAGACTTGGGATGGAAGTGTGGGAGAATGATTATTGCTGTATAAACTTCCAAGTGCTATATCCAATGGCTGCAATTATTCAAACAATAGAAAAATCCTCAACGGAGAAGAACTTGACATATTCTGCTTGGTCCCACAGAACTGGAACTCAAGTGTGAAAAAACAGAGGAGGCAGATGTCATCTCAATATGGAGAATGTTTTTCTAAAAATATCACCTCCGTGAAATGGAATGGGTCATCTCAGGACACAGGTAAGCTCTCCATCACTGGAAGTACACCAAGTAGAGACAGGCCTATGCAGGGATTGGTCTAGGTGACGACCAAAGCCCCTTTCTGCTGCTACGATTCTATTATTGTACAGCTACTGAGAACCAAGAAAGGAAAGTTCTCAACAAGAGAATCCTTAGCACTGTCACATGATTCAACATCAAAACCAGATGCTGCTTTATCAATGAAAATGACATGAAAAAGATAAATTACCATCTGCTTTGCTTCTACATCTTAAGGACCACTGGGCCTTCTCATATGACTTGCAGCTGAAGCCTCCTATATGGGATGTCTCCCCCTAATAGAATGGGGCTTCCTGGAGAACAGAGACCATCTTACTTTTCTAACTGTATCTGGGTTTAGCATAGAGCCATGCACATAGTAAGCGCTTAATAAATGATTTTTAATTCATTCATCTATTCATTTATTAATAGGAGGTTTTTAAATAATATGGATTTTAAAGATCAAACCTAGCCTCTTCATTTCACAGCCAAAAAAACCAAGCCCCAGACAGCTTAAATGGTACACTGAGGGAAAAAAAGGCTTAGAATCAAGGGACCTGGGTTAGAATCCCAACTCTGACACTTAGTAACTTGTGACCATAAGCAAGTCATTTAGGGAATGCTAAAAGCGGTTTCCTCACCTATAAAATGAGGATTTGACTTACACTACCTATCTCCCAGAGGGTCTGAAACATTTTAAAGTCCTTGTAAGGGTGAGCTATTACTGTTCTTAAATGACTTGCCCAAGTCACAATACTTGAGCAGAGACCTGAACCCAGGTCTTCTGACTCCTAGCTTGCAGAATTCACTTAGATCATAGCCAGTCATGTTTGGTTTTTTCCCAATTCTCTAATTTCATGGAGTCTTTGAAATATCTCTTTTATGTCATCCTCATCCAGTAGTTCTATTCCTATCTAATGGTCACTTGCTACCTTGGATCTCTTCTACAAAACATGTAAGGTGAAAAAGGCAAGTTGAACTGCCATATTAACACAATTTGCTGAGAATGCTCAAAGAGCCAAAAAGAACCAGCTGAAAACATTTGATTTTCCAAGTGCGAACAGACCAGGGGTTCTTACCCTATTTTTTGTCATAGACACCATAAATCCTTCTCAGAATAATGATTTTAAATAACTGCAGGAAATGCTAAATTTCAATTAGAGGTCAGGGAAAATAAATATATACATTTTTCTTTCTCATTCAAGTTCACAGACTATCCATGAACTCCTTGGTTTGTGGATGCTACATAGAGAACTCCTGGACTAGACTAAGCCCTAAACTTTTTTCACAGAGCTGGTTACCCAACATTGTCCCAACTAATCTAGGGGAAGAAAAGTAACAAAGTTTTTCTGCAATCACTGTCTGTGGGTGGGTAAGCACTTATTTCCATGCTTGCAATACTTGTATGAGAATCCTTTACACTAATCACTTTTCCCCAGAATCTGCCACAAAAACAGGCCAGCAGCAGCCTTGGCTACAAATTACTCTCTAACCCTTCATAGATCAAACTGTCCTCTTTAAAAAATGTTACAATAATCTCATGCTAGTAGACCTTTTAGTCTAAAACATTTTAATTTTACCAAAATTAATTACCATTTTTTTGGTTGTGGGGGAGGAAGGGAGCAATAAGAAACATGACTAAAGTCAAACTCAAAGGAGAAAGTACTGCTAGGCAGGAGACCTGAGGCAGATTTCACTATTAACTTCTAATTCGGCAAAGGGCTTCTGGGTATCAATCTCTACAGTACAAAAAGAGAGTCAATATCTAGGCTAGACAAGGGATTACACAGAAGTATCAACACTAAATGTCAGCCACCACCATACAGTGGAGAGTATGCCTCTTTAAAAGGCAGAAGCCCAGATTCTAATCTTCACATTACCGCTTACCAGCTAGGGGCATAGCCTTTAAAAGCCTGACTTGCCTATCTGTAAAATGGGAGTATCACCTAACCTAAATAATAGAGATCTTCACCACATAATCTTTTGAGGTCCCAAGCTGTAAGAGCTGATTAATACTCTACAGTTATTTAAGTACTAACAGCACATGAAACATGGAATGAGGATTAAGAAAAATCACTCACCCTAGGAGCACATCAGTTTATGCTTTATCTAGACAGCACATTTTAGGAAGGATATTTGGGGAAATAGCTAGCGCAGGGGTCCCCGAACTTCTTTCTTTTTTTTTAATATTTTGACAACTGTATTTCACTACAAGTGATTTTTTTTATAATTTTATGTACATATGCGTGTATATATGTATGTGTAATATGTACATGTGTACATATATATGTGTATGTATATATATCACCAAAAAATTTTTCTGAAGAGTTCATTCCCAAGACTGCCAAAGGGCCCCATGATACAAAAAAGGTCGATGATTCCTGCTAAAAAGTAAAAGCAATCAGAATGCCAAAGGACTGGGAGACGGAGGTGACAGTCCCACTGTACTTTACCCTGATCAGAAGACCTGCAGTTTTGTATTCAGTTCCAGAAAGACACCAACAAACTGGAACACTGCCACAAAGTGGTCGCTAGGAAAGCTGAGAGGCCTGGACACCATACCAAAATATACAGCACTATATCAAAATACAGATCAGTTGGAAGGAAGTGAGGATATTTAGCATGTACAAAAAAAAAATGGGAAGGGGGACAAGCAGTGAGGAAGAGGTTTATAAGCACCTTTTTTGAATTCAAAGAGGACTTGTTCTGCCTGGCCTCAAAAGGGGAAAACCAGGAACAATGAGAAAGAATTTTAAAGAAGCAAAGTTAAGCTTGAGATAAGGAAAAACAGGTTCCCAAGTATGTGAGCTACCCAGAGTTCACTGGACTACCTCAAGGATAGTGAGCACCACCTCCCGTCCCCCTCCAAGCTGGATACAACTTGTTGAGTATACTGTGAAGTGGATTCTTGGTCAGGTATGGGTGGGTCCACACAGCCTAGGAGGTTCCTTCCAATTCTCTGAGATTCTGTAATTTACAATTCATTCAGAGTCAAAATATGATTTCTGCATCTAGAAACAAAACAGCCAACGATATACTTGGGGTAGGGCTCTATTAGCCCAGTGATGCACCTTGGGTACCTTTTCTAGAAACCTTTTATAATCTGGCCTCTTATTACCTTCCCAGTCCTCTTTACCTTACTCTCCTTTGCATACCTTACAATCCAGGGACAATGCCCTGAGGGGACTGCCATTCCCACGTAATCCTCCATCTCCCAACTCCAAACTTTTTCAATGGACATCCTCCACACCTCGCCTCGGATTCTCTAGGTCTTCTACCTTCCAGGCTTCCTTCAAGTCTCAGCTACAAACAACCTCAGTTTCTCTAAGAAGTCTTTCTCAGTCCTCCTTAATGTTAATGCCTTCCCTCTGAGTTTTTTTCCAGTTTATCCTGTAAATATCATGTTTTTACATAGTTGTTTTCATGTTGTCTCCCTCCATTATATTGGGAACTCCCTGAGGTCAAGGACTGTTGGAGCCTTTCTTTCTATCCCAAGCATTTAGCACAGTGTCTGGTACATAGCAAGCATTCAATAAATACTTGTTGATTTGTTTAATAAAGTGGTGGTCTCCAAAGTAGAGGCCACAGTGTGATGTCAAGGGGCATGTGATTAACCAATTGGAGGATAAGAAATGGAACAGACGCTCCCAAAATAGCCAAATGTTGGGGACCATTTCTAATACAACTTTACCACGGGGTTCATCTAATCTTATCCCTCCCCCAGCTGGCCTCCCTTAGCAATAGCATTATTTGGCCCTCAGGACAGTAATAACCTAACCTAAACTCAGGTACCCACAGCATGTAGGCAAAATTCCCTGACCACTACCCCCAAAATCCCCATACCCTGCCCACCAGATCGTGGAAGAAAGCCATGACAGGTATCCCTCATTAAGTGGGCTCTGTACTCTGGAAATGCTCCAGTAAAATGCCCCCCCTTCCCACTTCCTACTTTTCAGAAGGAAAGAATAAGTATGCATGAATGGGGAACTTCACAAATATCATTACATTATCTGTCCCATTCCCCCCCCAAAACCCACAATCCTCCCAAATATTTGTATTCCTCTCCACTGTCTTTCTAGTCTACCAGGTTCTCAAACTCCTCTTTATCTTTGAATCCTTACTCCTCTGAAACTGCTCTCTTCAAAGTAACCCATGATGTCTTAACTGCCAAATCTGATGACCTTTTCTCAACTCTCGGTCGTCTCGACTTTTCTGCAGAATTTCATGCAGCTTACCTCATTTTCCTGAATACTATTCTCTCCTCTCTGGATTGCTGAAATGAATGAATAAAAAAGCATTTATTTTAGAGGTTCTTAACCTGGGAACTACGAACTTTTAAAAAATATGTTGATACCCGTATTTTAAGATAATTGATTTCCTTTATAATCCTACCTATTTTTACTTACTACATTAAAAAATACATATTATCCTGAGGAGTCCATAAGCTTCCCCACACTAGCAAAGGTGTCCACAACACAAAAAAGGTTGAGAGATAGGATGTATTTATTTATCTTGATTTATTTACTCTTTGCTATATGCCAAGAACTGTGTTAATTACTAAAGATACAAATACATGAATGGAAACAGTCTCTGCCTCCAAGAAGGTCATATTCCAACAAGGGAGGCAACATATAGCGGAGCGGTATCCCAGAGCGGTATTTTGGTAGGGAAAGTAACAGGAATGTGGAATGGAGCCATAGGGAAAGAGATAAACACACTCTTTCCAGTGGCAATGGCAGGGTTGATTTAATTATGGCTCCTGAACTGGCTGAAAGTAGGGATGGAAGGTATGCACTACAGGAAAATGGCTGGATAGAAGATGGCATGGCTAGGGCTGCCTACATAGAGTAGGGCAAGTGAGGCACTCACCACCATCAGGTGGAGGGATGGGGTACCTTAACTGACAAAGTTAAATCCTTCCAGATATGGTCTTTGGTCTCCAGGCGAGGTGATGGTGATGTGTAAAGGAAGACTAAGTCTGACTAGACATTGTGGGCCAAATGAAGTCCTCATGAACGGGAGTGCAGGGGAGAGGAAGTCAGGAGCTCTCCAGGTCAGGGTCTCTGGGTAGGGAGGAGGATTTCCACTGTATCACTTCTAAAAAAATTTTTCTACATGTAAACATGGAAAAAAAATATTCGAACCTTTTTTTAAAAAATCTTCTAAATTAAACATTCCAGTGCCTTTTAAATTCATTTGTTAAAAATATGAAAATGTAACACCTTCCAATATTTCCTCTTCAGGAAGGTGGAGCCAAGATGGCAGAGTAAAGGCAGGGACTTGCCTGAGCTCTTCCCCAAACCCTCAAAATACATTTAAACAATGACTCTAAACAAATTCTAGAGCAGCAGAACCCACAAAAAGACACAGTGAAACAATATTCTTGCCCAACAAAACTTAGAAGGTTAGCAGGAAAGGTTTACTGTACCACAGTGAAAGAGGAGTGCAGTCCAGCAAACCGCACCGGGTCCCAGAAAAACAGGAACGGGTCTCAGGATAACTGAATCAGTGGCAGCAGTGGCGATTTCCAGACCTCTCAGCCCACAGATGGTAAAGGGATCAGACAATTGGTCACAAGGAAATTTACAGGGGTCTCTTTGCTGGCACCAGGGGGAGGACTCTGTTGCATTGCCTATATATACTTGGATCTGGGTCACAGTCCTGGGTCTTGGTCCCAGCGTGAGGAGGAGCACTAGCACAGCAGAGCTCATGGCTGCAGGGGAGCAGGGACCCTGGTCACAGTTCCAGGGCTGAAAAGAGTGCTTGTGGTCGCTCACAAACCAGTGCACACTACAGGAGACAAGTAAACACACCTCTCCCTAGATCACGCCACCTTGGACAGGTCCCCAGAATTACCTCTGAAAACAGCTGCACAAAAACCTGAAGTTTGGGACAGTGCCCCCTCCACTTGGGAAGCAGAGCCCCACTTTAGCACAGAGTTAAAAGTCAAGAAACAGGCTGGAAAATGAGCAAACAACAGCAAAAAATTTTGACCACAGAAAGGTACTATAGTGACAAGGAAGATCAAAACACACACTCAAAAGAAGACAACAAAGCCTCAAAGGAAAATATGAATTGGTGTCAGGCCACAGAAGTGCTTTAAAAGGATTTTAAAAATCAAGTAAGAGAGGTAGGAGAGAAATCACAAAAAGAAATGAGGGTGATGCAAGAAAATTATGAAAAAGAGTTAACAGCTTGGTAAAGTAGGCACACCAAAAAACTGAAGAAAATAACACTTTAAAAAACACAATAGACTACATGGTAAAAGAGGCACAAAAATCCAATGAAGAGAAGAATGTCTTGAAAAGCAGAATTGGTCAAATGGAAAAACATACAAAAATTCACTAAAGAACTACTTAAAAAGGAGAACTGGCCAAATGGAAAAGGAGGCATAAAAGCTCACTGGAGAAAATAATTCCTCAAAACTTAAAATCCGGCAAGTGTGAACTAATGACTTTATGAGACATTAAGAAACAATCAAACAAAATCAAAAGAATGAAAAAAATAGAAGAAAATGTGAAATATCTCATTGGAAAAACAACTGACCCGGAAAATAGATCCAAGAGAGATAATTTAAAAATTATTGGACTAGGGGCACCGGCCCTGAAGTCAGGAGGACCTGAGTTCAAATCCGGCCTCAGACCAAACACTTGACACTTACTAGCTGTGTGGACTTGGGCAAGTCACTTAACCTCAATTGCCTAAAAAGAAAAAAAAAGTTATTGGACTACCTGAAAGCCATGATAAAAAAAAAAAGAGCCTAGACATCATTTTTAAAGAAATTATCAAGGAAAACTGCCCTGATATCTAGAACCAGAGGGTAAAATAGAAATTGAAAGAATTCACTGATCACTTCCTGAAAGAGATCCCAAAATGAAAGCTCCCAGGAATATTATAGTCAAATTCCAGACCTCCCAGATCAAGGAGAAAATACTGCAAGCAGCCAAAAATAAACAATTCAAATATCACGGAGCCACAGTGAGTATAACACAAGATCTGGCAGCTTCTACATTAAAGGATTGGAGGGCTCTGAATATGATATTCTAGAGGGCAAAAGAGTTAGGATTACAACCAAGAATCACCTACCCAGCAAAACTGAGTATTATGCTTCAGGGGGAAAACTGACATTCAATGAAATAGAAGACTTTCAAGCATTCCTGATGAAAAGACCAGAGCTGAATAGAAAATCTGAGTTTCAAATATAAGATGCAAAAGAAGTATTAAAAGGTAAACAGGAAAGAGAAATCATAAGGGATTCAATAAGGTTAAACTGTTTACATTCTTACATGGGAAAATATATAATTCCAAAACAACTTTTTCATTATCAGGGCAATTAGGAAGATTATACACAGACAGAAAGCAGATTTTGATTTTAAAAAATAAAATTAAGGGATGAGAAAGAAGAATGCACTGGGAGAAAGGGGAAAGGGAGAGGTAGAATGAGATAAATTATTCAAATTATCAGAGGGCTGAAAGAGATTTTACAGTGGAAAGGAAAATGGAGCACATGAACCTTACTCTCATCAGAATTGGTTCAAAGAGGGAATAATATATACACTAAGTTGGGTGTAGAACTATCTTACCATACAGGAAAGTAAGAAGGGAAGAGGATAAGAGAAGGGGGGGAGGGAGAACTGATAGAAGGGAGGGCAGTTTGGGGAGGTAAAAGTCAGAAGCAAAACACTTTTGAGAATGGATGGGTAAAAGGAGAGAGTAAGATAAACAGGGGAAATAGGATGGAAGGAAATACACAGTTGGTAATCACCACCGAGAAAAAAAAATTACAGTGAGTTTCTCTGATAAAGACTTCACTTCTCAAACATAGAAAACTGAGTCAAATTTAGAGAAATAAGAGCCATCCCTCAATTGATAAATGGTCAAAGGATATGAACAGGCAGTTTTCAGACAAAGTAATCAAAGCTATCTATAGTCAAATAAAAAAATGCTCTAAATCACTGTTTATGAGAGAACTGCAAATTAAAACAACTCTGAGCTACTACATCACATCTGTCAGATTGGCTAATATGACAGAAAAGGAAAATGACGTGTTGGAGAAAAGGTGGGACAACTAAAACACTAATGCACTATTGGTGAAGTTGTATACTGATTCAACCATTCTGGACAGCAATTTGGAACTATACCCAAAGGGGCTATAAAACCATGCAAACCCTTTGACCAAGCAACACCACTACTAGGTCTGTATCCCAAAGAGATAAAAAACAAGAAGGAAAAGTATCTACATGTACAAAAATATTTATAGTAGCCCTTTTCGTAGTGGGAAAGAATTGGAAATTGAGGGGATGTCCATCAATGGGGAATGGCTGAACAAGCTGTATAAGATGTTGATGGAATACATTGTGCTAAAAGAAATGATGAGCAGAATGCTCTCTGAAAAACAGGGAAAGACTTACCTGAACTGGTACAAAATGAAATGAGCAGAACCAGGAGAACATTGTACACAGTAATAGCAATATTGTATGACGATCTACTATAAATAACTTAGCTATTCTCAGCAATACAATGTTCCAAGACAATTCTATAGGACTTATGATGAAGGGTGCCATCTCCAGAGAAAGAACTGGTACAGCCTGAATGTAGATCAAAGATACTTTTTCTTTACTTTCTTTAGTTTTCTTGGGAGTTTTTTTGTCTATGTTTTCTTTCACAGAATGACTTACATGGAAATGTGTTTTGCATGACTACACATGTATAACCTATGTCAAATTGCTTCCTTCTCAATAGAGGGGGAAGGGAGGGAGGGAGAGAATTTAGAACTGAAAATTTGAAAAAAAAAAAAAAGAATGTAAAAATTGTTTTTACATGTAATTGGGAAAAAATAAAACATTAAATAATATTTTTAAAATAAAATAAAATGCTTCCTCTTCATCTCATCCTTTTTTATTTCTCTGAAGTCTTGGAATATATGGCACAATAGATTCTGTGTATAATTTATTAACAAACCTATCCAAATTGAATAAGTAGGCTTAAAAAAACATCTTACTAGTTGGGTGTTCAGAGACTCCTCTTCTAGAGAATCAAAATATCCACAAATGTCTCAGCATGGTTAAAGTCCCAAGTCCAAACAGGACCACCAAACAATCCACCCCAGTATTCCTTCTGAAGAAATGACTCTGCTTTGACTTTCAGCTTGGTGGTGTAGTAGCTAGAACACAGGTCTTGGAGCAGGAAGACCTGAATTCACGGCCTTCCTCAGAGATTTCCTAGCTGTGTGGACCTGGGCAAGACACTTCACTTCAGACTAATCCTTCATCTGTAAAATGAGGATAATAATAGCACTAACCTCACAGGGACGTTGGGACAACATATGAGCAGTGCTTTGCAAAACCTTAAAGTGCTATATAAATGCCAGCTATAATCAAGACTAAAAGCATACTCCTATCTCACCTGACAAAATGCATTCATTTTAAATGATTCGTTTAACATGCCTAATTTAGCCTTACAGTCAGATGACATACTCGAGTCAGAGACTAACTAGACGGTTAAGTCATCACGCACACAAAATCAAAGTATCATTAGTCAAGATTTGACAAGTGTTAAAAACAGCAGGGAGTGACTACACTGAGTAGATCTCTCAAATAAACTTGAACATTTCTAGCTTTTAAATCTTGGACAAAATCCATTAGTTTCCCCCAGAAGGCAGTTAAGAAAAATGGGTCTCCTTAGTACTGATTAAAAAGCTCATGCTACATTAATAAATTAAAGTGATCCCAATGTACAGGAAAAGTGTCCTTGGACTTCAGTTTTCAGGAACTACAAGGAGCCTGATCAAGTCCAAACAAAAATTACTTCTGTGTTATCTATGAGCAGTTTCAACAACCAAGTGGGGGAAATGGGTCTAAGCAACTTCACTACTGAAGCTGTTCCATCAAATAAATACTTTATAAGACTGAAGATTTGCAAAAGAAAAAAAAATTGTATGGAATATACTAAAATCTTAGCAAAAACCATGATATATTTTATACAGGCAACTAATTGATTTAAACTCACAGGAGAATTTTCTTCATTACATATAACTTAGGTTGGTTTGTACTGTTCTCATTGTATATGGGCACTTTCCTCCAAAACTGTCTAAAACTATTTTATACTAATTTCAGCCAATAATTTTTCTCTTGCCTTTTTTTGTTTAAAAAAAGAAGCTATCCATAACCCTGTTCCCAAATAAGAAAATGGTAACTACAGTAATAATTGCTTAATTAAAACAAGATAATGGAAATGCTTAGAATGTTCTACTCTACTAAGATTATTTTTTGGTTGAAAAGTCCAAGTGAATTCTTTCCCAAGAGGCCTCATGGCTTCCAATATTTTGTTTTAATACTCAAGGCCTAAATTTCAAAGAGCTCAACACTAAGGATAGGGACTAGAATTGTGCTTTTCACTGGTATAGAGAACTCCCAGGTGAAGAAACTCACTCTACCAATGCCAAGTGATCACTTTCTCACAGAGTTCCTTGTCAGTATCTGTGCAAGGTTAAGTGACTAGGGTCACAAGGCTAGTGCATGTCAGGGGCATGTCCTAGGCCAAGTTTCTAAGCACTATGTCAAACTGGCCTTCCAACACTGAAGGAATTAAATGCTTCAAAAAAAAATGTCACTAGTCTTTTATCTATAAAGCGTTTGCCTTAACATATGTTATTCTCATAAGTTTGTTTTTATTTGCTTTGCCCACTTGGCTTTTAAGATATACCATTTAATTATTTATGCCACATAATTTACATGTTTAACCTAAGAAAAAATAACTTTAAACATATACAGTAACAATAGTGTTTCCTTTGCTTAAAGCAGTGTTTCATATGGGATCACTTGAAGCGCACTGGGAGCCAGAGCTGACAGTATCACATTCTGCTAATAGCTAGTTTCACCACCATAGACCTATCTAGTTTCTTTGTGTAAGACAAGTGAAACATAAAAGATGAAAGAGGACAAATGGCCAAAGGCGAGTTAAGAATAGAATCAAGGTGCTATTACCAACAAAGATAAAACACTTTTCCTTGATAGAAGGCTTCTTAAAAGCAAAAGCTTCTTGTTAAACAGCCTGACCAATTACTTGCAAATACCAAATAATTTTTAAGGTTAGGTAAAAAGGTAGTTCCAGAATTACACCAAAAACAAAATGACATACATTACTACAAATTCAGAAGAGCACAACTTCCAGGCTGAAGGACTTAAGAGCTAGAAACAGCCCTAGAGGGCATTTAGTCTCACCCTCGGGGAAGGGGGCCCAGGTCAGTTTTAAGTGACATGCCCAAGGTCACACACATAATACAGCATATAGAACTGTGATGCTATGTGAATCCTGGGCCTCTGACTCCCGATCCAGCATGCCTTCCAATGTACTCCCTCCAAAAGTCACCAGGCTCTGGTGATCCCCTCATACAAAGAGGTTGAAGCAGAGCACTGAATTAGGAGCCAAACAAAAACCAATTCAGCCAAAGCTTGCTGTCTGAGACAAGTCATTTACAGAGTTTGTACAACTCATAACAGAATTTGTTTCTGTACTAGAGTAGGACAAAACAAAGTGGGTGCTCACTGATTGGGGATGGGCTGAACAAATTGTGGTATATGGATGTAACGAATATCACTGTGCAAAGGAAAGTCATTATGATGAATTTAGAGAAGCATGGGGAAATTTGTATAACTGATACAGGGTGAATCAAGGAGAATTAGAATATTCACGATGACTAAAAAAGCCATACCAAAAATACTAGAATTAAGACAAATACCAAGTAATTTTAATGACCTATCTTGGGAAAGAGATGAATAAATGCACCTGTCTCCTTTTGGTAGAAAGTGGGGGAAATGCATCTCACTCACTGTCTCCCATGACAGACAAATTGGCTCAAGAAAAACACAGGTAGGTTTCTGTGACAAGCTGGATGACATGTAAAACTGACTATCCATTATCTTTTCAGATGAAGCAAACAGTTAAGGAAATGGCTTCTCAGGTGCAAGGTAACTGCAGTTGACCAAGTGCTAGAGATGGACTGTTGCTTTGCTACATATAGGGCCTATCTGTGTGGCACAATGTGGAAGGAGTGCAGGAACAAAGAGCATGCCTCCATCTCTCCGCTTCATCAGTTTCTCTGGCTGTCCCCCATGACTGGAGTTCTCTTCCTCTTCATCACCACTTCCCGGCTTCCTTCAGGCCCCACCTTCTACAGGTAGCCTTTCCCTATCTGTCTTAATTCTAGGGTCTTCCTCCTGCTCACTTCCTATTCATTCCATATAAAGTTGGTAAATTATTTGCTTGTAGGTTCCCTCATTAGTGAGCCCCCTTGAGGGCAGGGGCTGTCTTTTGCCTCTTATTGTATCCCTACATAGTAGGTGCTTAATAAATGCTTACTGCCTGAATGACTAACCATAAAATCTACCTCACAGTTATAAAGCTCACATGAAAATAGGAAGTAAATAAAAGCACACACTATATATAGTATGTAGATATATAAAATACATAAATGCTTGATTTATGCTCTATCCAAGTAAGCTTGGTACAAACGGTGTTATCCTCTCCAGTTCTCCAAAACAGCTTTCATCTCCCGGATGTCGGTAGTACCTCCAAAGATGTAGCTGACAAGTTACCAGAAACTACAAACTTCAGCGTTGCCTCTTTCATGTGCTGACTGAGTCACACGAGCAGATGAGGCTCCCCCTCCCTTCCTCCCCCCCCCAAGATCTGAAAGCCCAAGCCGGGCAGAGTGAAGGGGGAAGCTGCTGCACGATTGCCCAATACGATCCCTTCCTTTCCTAAGGCAGCGGCAGGAAGTAGCTCTAGCCAGTCAAACTTGGAGCCGGCTGCCTGGGGCTCTCAAACTTTCTGTTGGCAGCCAACGAGAAACCCCACCCCACCACCCCACTGCCTGGGCGCCTCATGACTGGTGCCCAACCTCACCAAGGGGGAAAAAGGAGGGGAGGAGCGAAAGAAAGTGTGAAAAAGAAAGAAAAGAACAAAAGAAAAGAAAGAGTAAAGTAGTGAGATCCACGCAGAGACAAGTGTGTGTAGACTCCTCTTCCTTGAGGAAGTTCTCTGAGAAGGAGGGAAGGAAGGAGAGAGGGGGGAGAGAGAGAAAGAGAGAGAGAAAGAGAGAGAAAGAGAGAGAGAGAGAGAGAGAGAGAGAGAGAGAGAGAGAGAGAGAGAGAGAGACAGCCAGTACAGAGGTTCCCGGGGGGAGGGGGCTCCTCTCCTCAACAGCTCCCTAGCCCTACGCTCTGTGACAAGCAGCTGCTACAAAGAGGGGTGGGCGGGGAGTGGGCGCGGGCGCGGACGGGCACGCGCGCACACAGCGCTCCGCGCGCGCGCGCGCGCGCGCACCCCAGCGCCCCCGCGTGCAGGGCAGGCCCTTTCCCCAGGTCTCCAGGGGGCTCCGCCCGCCCTCCCCCCTCCCTCAGCAGCCGGAGGAGGGGAGCAGAGGAGGGGGCTGCGAAGCCTGAGGGTGGCCCTTCGCCCCCGCGGAGGGACTCGGAGGTGGGCGACCTCGGGGCCCCCCTCCCCCGCCTCCGCCCTCGTGGGGGTCTCCCCCCACCCCACCCCGGGCAAGGCGAACTCACCAGCTTGGGCTTGTTCTTGGTCTCCTCGTCGCCCGCGGCCCGGCCCCCAGCGCTTCGCTTGCCGCTCCGGCCCCCGCCGGGCTCCTCGCCTCCGGGCCCCGCTGCTGTCCCGGGCTGCTCCATCTTTCCCGGACCCGCGTCACCTGCGCCCCGCACCCCGCCCCGCCCCGCGCCGCGCGGAGCTAGCCGCTCGACCGCACCCGGTCCGCCACAGGGAGAAGCCAGCCCCCGGGGGCGCGGCCGCCGCCCTCAGCCTCAGGCCCCGGGGGCGTCCGCCCGAACCCCGGCGAGCAGAGCCGAGCCGAGCCTCGGCCGCTATTCCAGGAGGATGGCAGGCGCAGCGGGGGCCGAGCGGGCGCCTGTGGCTTTAAGAGGGCCTCGGCACATGTGATTCCGCCGAGTGGCCGCTGTCAGCCGCCCGGGCACTGAAAGCAGAGCTTCCGACTCGGCTGCGGAGTCGGGCCGCGCTACTGAGCATGCCCGGCGCGCGGGCTGGAGCCGGGCGACCGCGCTGCCTGCCCGTCAGCCTGTCCGTCCGCCCGGCTGTTCGTCCGACTGGCCGCCTGCGCTCAGCCGTTCAGAGTACGGCTTTCACTTCCCGGGGACGGGACAGCGGGCGGGGGGAGGGAAGGCCCGGCGAGGCGAGGCGCTAACCCGAGGGGAGGAGCCCATCTTTCAGATGGGGAAGCGGAGGCCGGCCAGTGGAGTAGTCCGAAGTTGCGCAGACAGCTGGAAAGCTACAGAAGGTCATGCCCGGCCAAGGCTACATCGACTCCCAGTACACCCCCACTTAGGACTCCTTGGAAGACAGTGTAGCAGACTGAAAAGTGATCTGGCCTCGAAGCTCACCTTGACCACCTACTGCTTGTGTGACCTCAGGAATCAGGGCTACCTACTTTACTACTTTGTTTGACCTTGGCCAACTCACTTGCCCTCTCTAGGACTCAGTTTTTCCCTGTGTAAAATGAGGTCATTGGAATAGATGATCTCAAAAGTTCCTTCCAAACTTAGTTCTGTTATTGCTTCCACAACTAGTATCCCTTGGAAAGCCACCAGAAGCTTGGCTTTTCACCCTCTTCTTTGGCCTCCCGCCTCAAGGCTCTCTGCTCCCAACTGTTGCTAGACAGTCGCCAAACTGATACTTCTAAAGTGCAAATGTCATGTCCCTATAGGTACTCGATAAACTCTAGGGGCACCCTATGGCCTCTAAGATCATCCTCTACCCGTTAAAGCCCCAAACAATCAGGCCCCAATCTTCCTTTTCAGTCTTATCACACAGTGCTCCTCCTCATGCATAGGTACATATGATCTAGCCAAATTGACCTTTCCCCTGTTTCTCACACACGACACTCCATCTCCAGTCTCTGTGCCTTTTTCTTAATTGTCTCCCAGGCCTAGAATTCACTCCTACCTCTCCAGTTTCCTTCAAAACTCTGCACAAGCTCCTGATCCCTCAGCCTTGTTTTTTCCCCTCCTCCCATATATTCCCCTTCTATTTATTTTTTATCCCTTTGTATATGTACATTTCCATCCGGTAGAATGTAAACTTCTCGAGGGCAAAGGCTTGCAGTTGTGTCTTTTTGTAAGCCCAGCACAGTGCTAGGCACTTAATAAATGTTGTTGCTTGGTTGTCTAGACAAGTTTACACTACCTATTTATTGGAATGCAGTGAGATCACAAGTCAGATAATCACAAAGTACTAAGTATATCCCCCTCTAATGCCTTATCCACGTAGGGTTGGAATACAAGCTCTCAAAAGTTTTACCAGAGAAGTACAAATTCTGGCTTATCCTACCATAATAATAAGCGATATTTATGCAGCACTTTAAGGTTTGTGAGGCATTTTACGAAGTCTCACCTGATCCTCAAAACAACCCTTATGAGATAAATACTACAGATCCCCAGGATTGTTCAGAAGACCTTGAGACTCCAAGAGGTCATGTAACTTGCTATGGAATCTCATAACTCCAAGTCCTGCCATTGGGACCAAACCATACTATTTCTTGAAGTAGAAAAGCTTTGAAATGGGTGTGGCTTGAAGGCCAGCAAGTACAATGCACTGACTCTCTTTGTCTGATAAGTTTACTGGGGACACATGGAATGCCTATGAACTGACTAGCTGCTTAAGTGAAGTGGAAATGAGCTTGAATTAACATAGATTTTGAACTCTGGGGTCTGCACACCAGGCTGATCACACACACACACATACACGGAAGAAAGGATTGCACTTGCAAAAATGTAAGAAAAAACTACCTAAAGAAGCTCACTAAAAGTACAATTGGCTTCCTGGGGAGATGATGAGTTTCCCATCACTGGAGGAATTTAAATGTAAGCTGGATCAGTTATCAGCTATATAGAGTAGATGGGATCCTAGTTAGATTTGGGCTTGATTAGATGGCTTCTTGAGAGCCCTTTCATCTAGAGGATTCTTTGGCCTTGTTTTCAGATGGGAAGAGAAGGGACTGTGATACAGGTGGCATTGATTTAGATATTGTCCTATGGTTTATGTAAAGGTGACATGGCTTTCTATGGAAGGTTCTGTCCCTGGTCAATTGTGTTTGTATTTTACTTTAAACTCAACTCCTGCTCTTTTAATTCTTGCTGTTTATTTTTCAGTATTTTGTTACAGTTAATGTCAACAACGAAAACCCTTTCAGACATGGGGGACATTGGCCTCTGTTTGAGGCCAACACACCAATATTACTGCTGTTCTCTAGCAAGGACACAGGTGATTCTGGAACTGGCACCACCTCCACTGGAGTCTTAGAAACAACCTTGCCCCACCTACATGCCTCTCTTTTCAGCTCTCCCTTCTTGGGAAACAAAGAAAGGCTGGGGCTGAGAGACACACCTGAGCCATAGGGCAGTATGAAGAAAGAAGATAACAGCCACAGCTGGGACTCTATAAAGTTATGCAAAAACCATTGGCCTATTTGGTTTCTTGTGTATTTCCTTCTCCCTTATAGATCCCAGTAGTCTAGGACCTAGAGAACATAAAAGAGCAAGTGCTGGGGGAGATACTTCAATGGAACTGTGACACCACCACACTGTTCCCCCTTCCCCTCCCATGGGGTTACTCCCTCCAGTGGGGTAAATTGGAAAACCTGCCTACCATCTTATCCTGAACAATTCAAGTGCCTGTCTTTCCACAGAAGATCTGCCCAATGCATTGGAGGCCTTCCTCTGGTACAGCATGGAGATTGTCCATCTGTTCTCTCTCATTCTTATTACATGATCAGCCACCTCCCTTTCTAATTATATTGTATACTTCCTTGATTTTGAGATAAGAAATGTGGTTAAATTAACACACATGAAGTAATTAGGGAACAGTTAGATGCTAGACTTCCCCTCTATGATGCCTTCCTCACAGAATCCCTAGCCTCTTTCAAAGCTCGGTTCAAGCACCCCTTCATAAATGAGGCCTTTTCTAATACTCCCAACTTGTAGTGCTCCCCTCCCAAAAAGTCCTTGGACTTCACATATATTTGTCTGCATACATGTTGTTTTCCCCATTAGAATGTAAGCCCCTTTATTAATGTTCTGCAAGAAATGATGGATAAAGAAGCAGTCAGGAAAACGACATACACAATGATTGCAACAATGTAAACTATAAGAACAACTGCAACTGAAGACCAGCCACTCTGAGTGGCTGAGGCCAGGCCAGGGGAAGGGGGACTAAACATGATGCTCTGCTTTTCCTTGGTTGTTTGGTTTTATTGCATCATTCTCATGGTTCCTCCCATTAGTTCTGATTGTTCTTTACATCATGACTAATGAGAAAATATGCTTAACACGAGTGTATATGTAGAGCCTATATCAGATTGTACACCATCTTGGGGGCTGGGGGTGAGAAGTGGGAGGGGGAGAAAACTTAAAATCTTATGAAGTGAGTGTTGAAAACTAAAACTAATTAATAAAAAATGAAAAAAAAAGTGAGTGATGCAGAATTGCAAAGCACAAGCATGGCCCCCCCAAAAAAAGATATGAGAAGAGAGCTCCTCTCACTACTTCGCAGAGGTGGTAGAATCACAGATACAGAATACTGCATATATTTTCCAGATCTTTTTCAATGTATTGATCTTGCTATTTTTTTCCTCTTCATCCTTTTTTTCCTTTAAAGAAATGTATTATATGGGAAAGCTTTCTGTGAGGGGAATAGAGAAATTTAAGTGATTTAAAAACAAGATATTTTTTAAATTACTTTAAAAAATTAATGTAAGCTCATTGAGGGCAGGGACTATCTTTGTATTCCCAGTGCCTAACATGTAGTAGGACTTTCCTTAATAAATGATTATTGGATGATTCAAAAATCATAGAAGCTAGTTTTAAAGTGCTTGTGAAATCACCTAGTCTAGTCTTCTAGGAATCATATTTGCATGGTTTTTCTCCCCTAACACCCTGGAGTATAATTCATCTCAACCAAGAGACAAACTCATTTCTTACTTTCTACCTGTCACATAGTAGGCACTTAATAAATGTTTATTGACTCTTGATTAGCTATGGCAACAATTCCACCTTGACTAAGTTTTTTAATCCCTTCTGTTTTCCTAGCACTGGGTACCTTTATTTACTCTCTACTGCCTGTCAGTGTCCCACAGAGCAGCATGCCTTCCTTTTCCTTGTTTTCTGATTTCCTCATTCTGTCAGTTGTTATTGTTTACCCTGTAAAATTACTTTGGATTTATTTTATATTTACTTCATGTGTACATATTGCTCCTTACCATCGTTCCCCAATAGAATGCCCTCAAAGGCAAGAATTATTTTTCCTTTTGTCTTTGTATCTCTAGCACCTAGCATAGTATTTAGCATATAGCAGGCTTGTAATAAATGCTTATTGAATGGGATTGCTCCAAATTTATCTTTTAAAAGCCCTTTCTGTTGTCTTTGGGAATGCAGTGACACGCTAATGGGTTCCAAGTGTCGCGTCAGCACCTTAGGCAGCAGCAAAATGAGGGTAGCCCTGCAAAAGCTGCCACCAGTGGAGTCAAGGACCAAGCAATTATCAGAGGTCAAAACAAGCTGTGCAGTCAGGAATTTGGACAGACAAGAAGAGAGTTTAAAAAGTATACAAATACAGAGTTCAAGGCAATTCAGGAATCTAGAAGAAATAGAAAAGTCCATACAAAACACTCATAATCCAATTGCCATAAGATAGACCTAATACTGAGGCAAAGCTTAGCTTAGCCGTGAGCCCACAGATGGAGGAAGGTAAGAGACTGCAGGAATCAAGAAGAGCTGTTGATAGATCCTGATGGAGAATCCTCAACAACACCAGATAATGATTGAAAGCAGTGAAGTCTGGGTTAATGCAGATTAAATAAAATACTATCTAAGTATTATCTGTTACTTTTCTTTTCTTCACCTACTTTGGCTTTTGGGAAAATCCTAGTGAAGATCACTGCATTAAACCATTAGAAGAAAAAAGCAAGACAGGAAGAATTTATGAAGTACCTACAAGGTTCCAGGTGTTGTGCTGATTCCTGGGGATTCAGAGAAAAGTAAAAGGCAGTCCCTGCTCTCAGGGAGCTCACGGTCCAATGGGAGAGACAACACACAAACAACAAGGGGCAGCTAGGTGATGCAGTGGATAGACTGCATGGTCTAGAGGCAGGAAGACTCCTCTTTGTGAGTTTAAAGTAAGCCTCAGATGCTTACTGGCCTGGGCAAGTCACTTGACCCTGTTTGCCTCAATTCCTCATCTTTAAAATGAGCTGAAGAAGGAAATGGTAAACCACTCCAGTATCTTTGCCAAGAAAATCCCAAATGGGGTTACAAAGAACCGGACAGGACTGAACAACAATAAAAAAGGTACAAACAAGACATATGCAGGATACACTGGAGATACTCTCAGAAGGAAGGCACTACAATTTATGAGGATTGGAAAAGTGGGGGCTTCAGCTGAGAAGTGAAGGAAACCAGGGAATCCCAAAGGCAGAGATGAGGAGGGAGAGAATTCTAGCCAAGGGGTCAGCCAGTGAAAATGTATGAAGTTGGGAAATGGAATGTCTTGTTTGAGGAAAAGCAAGGAGACCAGTGTCACTGGATCAGAGAGTATGTGGAGGGAAGTAATTCTCATAGATTTGCCACTTATTAATGGTTCTTGTCGCCCATAATTGAATCTCTGGGATAGTAACCCAATGTCGCTTTCTGCTTCTAGGATCTATATAAGGAATGACAGCCTTTGAATGTTCCCCAGTCACACTGCCTCTGGTTTTGTTCTGTACAATAAGACCAGTATGTTGAATTTCATCTGAGCGTGAGTTTTAGAGTATAGAATATGAGCTTCAAGTGATAATAACTGACATATCTCTAGTATTGTAAGATATACTAGATGTCTTGTAGACATCACATTTTAGCCAAATGAAAAAACATTCAACTTCTGCACAAATTAAGGCCCAACTTAATTTGAAAGCCACAGTGGATAGAGGATTTGGGCTTGGAATCAGGAAAACCCTGATTTGAATCCCACTTTTTAGTTACATGAATCTGGGTGTCAGTCACTTTACCTGAACCTCACTTTCCTTATCTGTAAAGCAGGGGTGATAATAGCCCCTTCATAGGATTATTATGAAGATAAAATAAGAAAAAATATTTAAAGTACTATATAATTATTATTACTATATAATCATTATTGTCATGATTCATAGGTAACCTATAGTGGATTATAATAGTCCAATGTGGAAGTCATTCACTTATTTAATCAACAAATACTTATTCAGTACCTCCATATCAAGTATTAAGCTATCTCTAAATGTAAATGTTTCATTAGCAGAAGTATCGTGCAATTAAAAATCTATTGCCTGTTCAAATTTGTGGTTGGTGAATGTGAGCAGGTGTAACATATTACAATAAAAAATTGCACAAGGAAACATTGTAAAGGATGTCATCAAAGAGTATTAGAAGACGACAGGGACCAACCACATGACAGGAGTGAGAAATAAACAACCAATGGACAGCTGACATGCTCCACTGGTATCCACACAATGTCAAGAGAATTAGAGGAAGGCCCCAGAATGTTGGGTGAACTCCCTGAAGAGGATTTACAGGAGGCCTTGGGTAAGAATGGCACAATATGAGAGGGCATGGATGGGTTGTGATTTGTATTCTTGGACGGAACATCCACATTAATGAGATCATAGTTCCGTTAAAGTTTCAATATTCCTATCAAGACCATATATTTAAGTAGATTCCATCGATATGGATACTACCTCCATTGGTATAGATGACATCCATCGCTGCCTCCACCTCCTTTTTCTGAATCCTTTCATGCATGCAAGTTGTCATTGGTAATATACTACTACTTACTTAAACCTACCATTCCTCTTTCCATTGCCTTACAGTTTTGATTCTTGGATGACTGAGGTGTTTCATTATTCATAGTCATATAGCATTACTAGAATATTGATGTTAAAATGATAGCTTTGTGTCAGAGAGCAAGATAGGATCATTAAAGTGCTACATAAAACCAAGACAACTATAAATATAGCAGAATGAAGAAAAACAACACTCAAAGACATCAGAATTCAGATTGAGCACATTGACCGATCTGAGGACTGATGATGAAACATACTTCCATCTTCTAAGCAAAAAGTTGGTATACTTTGCATGCAGAATGATGCATATACTGTCCAACTTAGTCACTCAATCAGTTTGTTTTACTTGACTGTTTTTCTTTGTTATAAGAGAAGGTTCTTTGGGGGGAGGTAGAAGTGGAAGGGGTATTGGGAAGTGACAATGATGTGAAAGTTACAAACATCAAAACTTTGTTTTAAGTTGCACAATTTTCCAACTGCAACCCAGTTTACCCCCTTCCTTCTGTCCAATTCAGGGCCCAGGCTGTGGCCATTTTGTACCACTTGTCCAAGACCAATCCACAGGTGACCCAACCAACTAGTGCAATGATCTGCATTTCTGCTCATTCTTCCTTTATTTGGTTTGCCACGAGCATATTGTTTGACCAATCTCTTTTAAATAGCCCCAAATTTCACTAAAGAAGGTCTTAGTATTAGAGACTGGATACAATCAGCATCCCTCAGGGCTCTGTCCTGGGCTCTCTTCTCTTTTCACTGTACATACTCTCTCACTTGATGACCTCTTCTGCCCCACTGGGTTCAATTATCTGTATGTAGATGATTCCCAGATCTAGCTATATATCTATTCCTAACCTCTCTCCTGAGATCCAGTCTCATATACTAAGCTGTGTCTTGGACATCTCAATTGATATCCCATGGACATCTCAAACTCCACATGACTAAAACTGAACTCAATATCTTTCACAAAAAAAAAAGAAACTGTCTCTTAAATGATGACTTCAGACTTCAGAAAAAACCTGCAAGGACTTGTATGGACCGATACTGAGTGAAGTGAGCAGAACCAGGAGAACGTTGTACACAGTAACAGCCTCATTATGTGATGACTAACTTTCATAGACTTGGCTCTTCTCAGCAATGCAAGGATGTAAGACAACTCCAAAAGACTCATGATGAAAAATGCTGTCCACATCCAGAGAAAAAAAACTATGGAGTCTGAATGCAGATTGAAGCATACTATTTGATCTGTTTGGTTTTTTTTTCTTTTGTTGTTTTGCTTCTTCTTTCTCATGGTTCCACCCATTGGTTCTAATACTTCTTTACAACATGACTAATGTGAAAATATGTTTAAAGTGAATGTATATGTAGAGACTATATCATATTGCATGCTATCTTGGGGAGGGGGGGTAAGGGAGTCGTAGAAAATTTAAAACTCAAAAGCTTATGGAAGTGAATGTTGAAAACTAAAAACAAATAAATTTTTTACAAAACTGTCTCCTTTTCCCACCTTTCCTGTTACTATCAGGGTACCACCATCCTCCTGGTCACTCAGGCTTAGAACCCTGGTATTATCCTTAAGTCCTTTTTCTCACCCAACATGTGCAACTTGTAGCCAAGTCTTACTGTTTCTGCCTCCTTGTTTCTTGTTGTTTCTCATAGATACTTCCTTCTCTTCACTGACAAAGCAGCTACTCTCGTGCATACCCTCCTCACTTCATGCTTGGACTATTGCAGTAGCCTTCTGGTTTCATTCTCTTGAATCTCTCCTCCACTCCAGTCCAATATCAACACATAGGCCAAAGTGATCTTGCTAAAGCATAAGTCTGACCAAGTTACCTCCCTACTCCCTAGCTATTCCAGTAGCTCCCTATTACCTCCAGGGGGTAACATAAAATGCCTCTTTATCTTCTCAATTAATAATGATTGAAATGAACAATTGCTACATTTAATCTGAAAACTCATTGTTCTTGCTGCGTTAATTTAAAAAATGCATGACTTCATGACCTTTTGCATTACTTCATTGCGTTTCCTCTGGGTATAAATCATAATTAAGTGCAGAAACATTTTCGCATGGGAAGTATTTTCACTCCCTTTCTCCACCTCTTCCTTTCTCCTCTTTCCTTTAACAGCAGAGGAAAGGATGAGAATACACCCAGAGGAGTGGCCTCTAGCCAAGAGGTTGCCTCCCATCCCTGGGGTTGTTGACAAGAAGGGGAGGGGCTGTAGAATCAAATGGAGTTTAGCCTGGGGCTATGGGGATGCTATGGCTTCTTTGGCAAGCTGTAGAACCACTGTTAGACAAGAAAAGTTGATAAGTGGATGTACTTGGCTGAGTTGCTAAAGTCAAATTGCTAGAACTTAAAGTGCCTAATTATCTTATAACACCTAAAAAGTCTTCACTTGATTACTGGGACAGGGCCTGTATTCTCTCTTTCCAAATTTATTACCCTTCTCAGTTTAATCTAGAAACTAGAGGGCTAGATGGTCTCCATTTAGATAAACCAGGTTCTACCAATCTTTATTTGATTACAACTACAAAAATATGGTCCAGGATTTTTAGACTTCAAATTTCAAATCCAGATTCTGAGTTCTCAGCCCCACATTCAACATAAAATTTCTAACAATTACCCACACCAATAATTCATTCTGTCATCTGGGGCTACCAGTTGCATTGCCAGTACTGTCTAGCAGTTCCAATTTGTTATACCTAGAACGGAATAGAATTATAAAAGTGGGGAGAACCTTATGGTTCCTGGGATCATCTACTTTAAACCATTGATTGGGGCAATAAAGCTCCATGATTTCCCCAGGATCACATAAACAGATCTTTTCATCGAAAAAATAGGGGAAGGAGAAGACAATAGGAAGACAGAAGTTGGTTTGTTTAGAAGACTCCAAAAGAAATGAAAAGATCATAGACAGTACTTTTCTCCTCCCCACCCCATAACAAAAAGGTGCCCAAGAAGATAATGGCAACCACCAACTCGTGTTGCTAATTTCTTGTTTTTACAAAATCTATATGATACACAGATCGAGGGTATCCTAGATGAAGACAGGAGAAGTGAACATGAAGGTTTACACAGAATATTTTCTGTAGCTGACCACATGTCTTCTCAGTCAGGCTGAGAAATGCAGAGAATATAAATCCCCACTTTATCTATAATTTGTTAATTTCCATAAATAACTTCCCGGAACTGACAGGAGACACACACACACACACACACACACAGGGGGGGGGGAGGGAGAGAGAATATGATATAATATACAATAGATAGTAAAGAATATAAGGCTTCATTATGTCTATTGTTTTTTTTCCCATTTCAATAAAACACAATTTCCCAGACATAAATTCAACCTCTCTTTAAAAAAAATGTGATCTCCCTTCCTTGTGTTAAAATCATACGAGATGCTATGTCAAATACCATCTTGGAGAAAAGTTTGTTCAGTGATCCACTGAGAATCAATGTTGAGCAAAACATTGAACAGTAAGACATAATAAGCTCATCCAGGGTGTGCCCCTATCAATGGCAAGATTTTACAAATCTTTTTGTAGATGACATTGTAGTAACTTCATCAAGCATTGGAACATTCATAGTAGGATCTCCTCACTGTATTTGAAAGAGACCAATTTAACCAGCTTGCCCAGATAACAACATGCAGCTAGATTGGCAGTAAATTGAATAAATCCAGCTATAGATGCTGAAAATACAATGAACAGGGACAAGAATTAAATAGGAAGAAGAGAACAGACTGGAGAAAAATTGAGGAATCATCTAACGGTTTCAGTGATTATAAACTACCCTGCCACAGAAGTCCTGCTTTTCCAAGCAATATCATAGGATTATGTAAATAGTATCACTTCACAAAACAGTGTTAACAGGAGTGATCCCTGGATGGGGACAGGACTCTGGCTCTTTTGTGAGCAACATATATATGCCTTGAGATGATGCAGCAACTCCTGATTAGTCATCAGTGATAAGAGTTGTATCAAAGATGATAGGCCTCAGCACCCAAAAGAGCCATCCATTCTGTAAGGTGTAAGAATAAATACGGAAGAACAGTTCTTCTCTTTCAGAATTCTTCTACTGCTTCCTCTCCTTTGGACTTTCAGCAAATTGTTGGGGGTGAGGGGACGGGAAAGAAGGAAGAAGGGAGTTCTGCCCATAGTAATGGGGAGAATATAAAAACATGTGAGCCTGAATCCTTAGCCTCTACCTTCTGCTTTTTGTTTTTTTCCCTGAACATAGACCAGTGAACCTGAGAAATGAGCATTCCAGTCCTAGCATTATTAGCCTTGTGAATTCAAGAGGTGGAAAATTCCTGAATCAGATGCTAGCTTCCCATCATGCTGCAATTTGTACGATAGCATCACACCTGGGAGGAGACGTACCACTGGCAGGAGCAAGCTGCAGTTGAAAGAACTAAGAAGGCTTAGGCTAGGCCCTGGATGGCCAGTCAATCTGGATCTTTTGAGCTGGTTTAATAGTGAAGGTCTGAGATGAAAGCAAAATAGCTATGCAAGCAGTCCCACTAAGTTGTCTCCACTCTTTGGGAGATGATAAAGACAGGTGTGCGGTGGGTTATTCTTTTATGTTTCCATATTTGAGAATAGATATTTTTGAGTCTTCCGTGTTTTAATCATTTTCAGTGGTATAAGAAATAAACTGCCATTCGAGAGCTGAGGGTCAATTCTCAAGGAAAGAGGGAAAGACAGCTAACTAATTGAAAAAAATAATGAACATTATTACTACCCCAAAAGGCCATCCTGAGGATTCCAGTAATACTGGCCTGTCAACTTTGTCATCTCTAAAAAAATGTTAAGAACTGGGTATTCAGGAGCTTCCTTGATTAAAATATGAGAAGGGAAGTTAGGACATTGCATATTACAATATATACTACAGAGTAGGCCATACTTTCACCATCACCCAGTTGGCTGAAAGGTGGAGAGAACCCAAGATTCTACTGTGCTTCTCTTTTGTTGACTGTAAAAATCATTTGATTCAGTATCATGAAGTATCGCCTTAAAGACTGTCCTCTAGCCAAGTGCCTCCCATGCATATGTTAAAATCATTCAAGATTTCTTGATGGATTCAACAGAAATGACTTTGACTATCTTCTGTTTATTATTATCAAGCAAGTCATTTATGCTTACCAAAAGTTTTTGTTACTATCATGGAGGATGTCTAACATAGAATCCCGATGACAAACCTATTCCCTATTGATGTTCCAGTGCTACTATTTTCTGATGATGTGGTACTGATTGCACTGAGCCCCAGAATATCACGAGTGCTCAAGAACTCAACCTAACTGTGCACATAGGAAAAACCAAGTGGATGAAGAATGCCAACTGTTTGGGGCAGCTAGGTGGCACAGTGGATAGAGCACCAGCCCTGAAGTCAGGAGGACCGAGTTCAAATCCGATCTCAGACCAAACACTTGACACTTACTAGCTGTGTGACCCTGGGCAAGTCACTTAACTCAATTGCCCCCCCCAAAAAAGAACCCTAGTGTCCAGATTCTGATATGTAGTTAGATGGAAAACTACAGAGTTGGTCCATCATTACATGGATCTTGGACACTGCAGAAGGAGAATGACCTGGGCCAAGAATTAAATAAAAGGAAGAGTAGTCTGGTTGGCATTAGGAAAACTGCACAGTGCTTTCTTTCAATGACCTCTAATTTCTTCCAGAAATAAAACCCCATCTTTTTAACATAAATATTCTTCTGGTGATGCTAAATGCCTGTTAATAATAGAACACCAAAGTCTCAGGGGACTCAAAATTGCAAGTTGGTGTGACAGACACAAACAGGCAGTAACATATTACCAGCAGCAAATTTTGTGTGCAAAATGGTATCAAAAGATGTATGACCAGAAAAGGAGGTAGACTAGTTATATACTGAAGGTAAGGTAAAAGAGATAGTCTGAGTGTGGCAATAATAATAATAATAATAATAATAATAATAATAATAATAATAATAATAGTTAACATATAGTGCTTCAAGATTTGCAAAGTAGTTTACATATATTATTTCATTTGATACTCACAACAGCCCTGTAAGGTAGATGCTATTATTGTCCCCATTTTATGGATGAGAATACCAAGGCCAAGAAAAGTTAAGTGATTTACCCAAGGTCACACAGCTGGGAAGTGTCTGAGCAAGATTTGAAATCAGGTCTTCTTGACTAAGGACTAGCATTCTCTCCACTACACCACCCATCGAGATCTTGAGGAAGATCCCAAGCACATTGAGTGGACCGCTTGTGGGGGATTACAGGAGAACATGAACAAGACCTGCAGAGGATGAGAAGACCCGGGTGGGCAATGATGTGCATCACTGGAAAGAGATCAAAGATCCATCGAAGCATTTTGGTTATGATGTTATACAAAGAGTTTTGTAAAGGAAGTGTAGAATAAGAGGTGGCCAAATCCAGTGCTGCTCTGGTACCCCCAAGATATTAAGAGAACCAAGGGAAGATTTCTAGTACCTTAGATAGATTTTCTCTAGAGGAATTATGAAATGATATGGGGAAGATCAGGACAAGATGAGAAGTCAGAGAGGTACAGTGAGCTGAACTTGTGAAGAAAGTGCCCACTAGCAAGAATATAGATCTGTCAGAGTCTTAAACTTTTAGGGATGAGATTGAAAATCCTTGACAACGTTCAGCCTTCAGTTGTTAACATTTATGAACATGTCATGTTTCTTTTTCTTTGCTAGGGTCCTTAGAAAGCACCATTTGAAAGACACATTTTCAAAGAGCATTTGCTGACCTTTTCCCTGTGGCAGTTGCCAACCCAGTACGTGTGTTTCAGTTTGTAACATTGCATTTGAAGGACTAAAGAGAAAAGAAACCAGTAATGAAGATTCCCTGGAGTCGGCAGAGATTTGTGATCAATTTATCCCTGGCTCCCAAGTAAAATGGTGGTATTCTGAAAAATCATTTTGAAATGACTGAATGCTTCTTGAAAGTGTATTACAACTTCAAGATAGCTTTTTGAAGACAGAGATCCGTACTGTACTTGACAAGGAATTTGGTTCCCTGATGCCTTTTTTTTTTTAAACTATTGCATGTATCAGAAAGGACTGGTCCAGATCATATCAAACAACTCATATATCCTCATTTTGAACTGTCCTTGGATCTTAAAGTTCTTATGTATCAATAACTTAGGTTAGTATCCTCTTAGAGTAACTCCTGATTTGGGGACCATGCTATGCAAGGTCAGGACCATTTAATGCAAGAAAAAAAGTGGCATTCTCTATTTTTTTCTATAAACGTAACCATACCATATTAGAAAGTTTTGTCATAAAAAATTGAATAGATTTTAATACTTTAGACCAAAAAACTAAACATATGAAAAAGGTAAATTTTAAAAAGAAAGTCCAACTCAGTATGTAGCTTTGCCAGCCTGGTAGTTTTCTGTGGCCTTGTAAGTTCCCTTCCCTTGGTTTTATCAGCACAGGTCCAGAGAACGGTGTGCTGGTGCCAGCTCCATCTGAGTCACAAGAGCCAATTGTTAAATTTTTGTAGTAAGTGAGCATTTACACCTCAGAAATCAGTAAACCCTTCAAATGAGGGCTTTATTTTATTGTTTTGTCGACTATCTAGACTTAAGAAAGTCATCGAAACAATATTAATAATGCAGATTAAATTTAAAGGTGTGTTGGGCATACGTGATTTTTTTCCCCTGAGAGTCAGTTGTTAAATATTTACCAGCATACCACTAGTCCAGAGCCTGGTCCTTATCTGATTCATTGCTAAAAAAAGAATCTCTGGAAAGGTAAATTGAATTAATTCATTCAGTCATCCAAGAAATTAATAATTTAATAATCAGGATGTTTCTCAGAATTCTAGAGAAATTCAATTTACACATCTTATTTCTACATAGTAGAAGGTAAGCTCCTTGAGGGTAGGGGCTGATTCATTGTTTTCTTTCTGTAGTCATTTAATAAATGCTTATGGAATAGAATTAAACACTTATTAAGCTAGGCACTAAGAATACAAAGACACAAACCAAAACAATCCTTGCCCTCAAGGAGCTTATATTCTACTGTAAGGAAATACAAAGTATATATAAAGTATTTTTTCCTGTTTGACCTTTGCCAGTTTTAGCCTCTTCTGGAATCTCATGGACTTTAGGTCTGTCATCTGTTCCATTTGGGCCATTGTCTATTCCTTCTACTTTTCCTGATACTTTATCATCACTTGTATTGCCTGAAAGATTTTGACAATGAGTATTAAGGATCAGAATATATAATCTCAGTTCAGGATCATACATATGTGGGTCAGGAAATTTGTCTTTGAAAATATATGGAGCAGAAATTGAATTAGGAGGTACAGAAGAAGAGAAATTAGTTCTCCTGAGAAATCTTATCAGTTTCTAGGTTTAATTTTGGAATCAGAATTAAGTTTTTTATTGCAGAGAAGAGGGCCTAGGCTAGAAGTAACTGCATGGGAGTCAACTCCTATGAGATAAGTCTGTTTTTTTCCAAGAGAAAAAAAAACCTGTAACACTGAGAGAAACATCCACAGTGAAGTATTTCCAAAAACAAGGCAGTACATCACACTCTTCTGAAGCTAGATAGCATATTTCTCTTGTGATATACCTGCCTCTTGAGAGCCATGGAGATAGCAGCTTTGACAAAAGTAACAAAACACATTAGCAGATTTCTCAGCAGAATAATATTTCTAGCCACAGGCAGAATATTCAGAAGTTATCCAATTTAGTTTGAGAGTAAAGTCCTAGGATTCCATAAGGATATAAGTGATTCAGCTCCCAAGAGTGATCTGGGCCATAGTATACTCCAAAGGATTTATTTCTATATTCACATTGATCTATCTTTTTTATGAGCAAATAGATTGGACAACTTTCCAACTAAAGAATAATCCATGTATTAACTAGGGATTTAGTCTTTTCGAGAGAGAAGCTGTGGAGTCCATGATGCTTTCTGTTATTGACCAAGTGACAGATTAAAAATTTTAGTGACTTTAGTTAAGATATTTTCATGAAGCATGGCTGCATTGGTAATATGCCAGAGTCCTGGCTAAGAAAAGAAAAATGAATCAATTGAATTTATGGTCGTCTTAATGATCATATCAAATCAAGTATTTGGCTCCTCTCTCTTTCTCTCTCTCTCTCTTTTTCTTTCTCTCTCTTTCCTGTCACTAATAACTATGATCTGTTCACTAAGCTGTGGACTGCACTATGAGTCTATTGTCCATGCCTGGAAATCCTCTTTTCAATATGTACCACTTTTCAGAGTAACAAGGTCTTTATATTTCCTACATTTCATGTTGGTAAACCTTTTGCTTCTTCCTTAATAATAGGACCAATTTTATTATCTTTCATATCTATTGGGGTATTTCTAATAATTAGCCAGTTTTATACAGATGGAGAAGAGGCAACACGTTATGATTGCAGGGCCTGGGAAGAGTTCAGTATCCAGAAAAAATCCTTCCCTCCTTTATTTCAGGTACCTTAACTCCCTGGCTAAAGTTTCATCTATTTGAACAACATGTATATTCTCCTGAAAACAAGAACTGTTCTCCATTAATGGGTTACCATAAACAAATGATTTAAGAAAAGTAAAACTGAGGAAAGAATACATGGGTACTCTGGATGGGGTGGCTGGCAATTTCCACTAAAATGTACATACCCTTTGACCCAGCAATGCTACTTCTAGGGCTATACCCCAAAGAAATTAAAGAAAGAAGAAAAGTACCTATATGTATAAAAATATGTATAGCAGCTATTTTTTATAGTGGCAAAGAACTAGAAACTAAGGGAGTGTCCATCAATTGGAAATGGGCAGCTAGATGGTGCAGTGGATAGATAGAGTGCAGGGCCTAAGATCTAGCCTCAGATACTCACTAGCTGTGTGACTCGGGGCAAGTCACTTAAGCAGTTTGCCTCAGTTCCTCATCTGTAAAATGAGCTGGAGAAGAAAATGGTAAACTATTCCAGTTTCTTTGCCAAGAAAACCTCAAATAGGGTCATGAAGATTTGGACACAACTGAAAAATGACTGAATAGCAACCATCAATTGAGGAATGACTGAACAAATTATGGGATGTGAATGTAATGAAATATTACTATGCTACAAGAAATGATGAAAAGGACAGTTTCAGAGAATTCTGGGAAGACCTGTATAAACTGATACAGATTAAAGTAAGCAGTACCAGAATAATTTATAAAATACCAACACTATAAAGAAAAAGGACTTTGAAAGACTTTAACTTTGATCAATGCAATGCCCTACCACAATTCCAGAGGACTGATGATGATACGTGCTACCCACCTCCTAAAAAGAGAGGTGACAGACTCAAGCTACAGAATGACACATTCATTTGCGGACAATATCAATGTGAAAATTTGTTTTGCTTAACTGTGCATATTTTTATGAGGGTTTTCTTTTTCTTTGTTTTTTTTTTTATATGGGTGGGGGGATGAGAGATAGGGGAGGAAGTATAAGGATAGGAGGTAGGAATATGGTTTCCCTTAAAAGAAGACAAGAAAACAGAGAGAAGACCAGAAGGAATCCCAGACAAACAGGACAGCTTTGAAAGTTATATGTTGAATCTATTATATACTTAAGAAGAAAAGCAAGTTGTACATAATGGAGGTTCACAATTTCATGTACAATCTTCTCCTGTTCTACAGAATAAAAAGAAAAGAAAGAAAGAAATTTCATTCAGTCTGATATGTCTTCCTACTAACCATAGGATAATCAATTTATAGTTGGAAGTTCCCTTAGAGGCCATCTAACACAATCCCCTCATTTTACAGATCAGAAAACTGAAGCCCAGAGAGGGGAAGAGACTTGTCCAGGGTCACCCAGGTAATAAAAGGCAGAGGCGGTCTTATGAACCTGGATCTCTTTTGACTCCAAATCCATAGCTCTTTCCATTGAACCAGCCTGCCACTCAGGAAAGGACCAGTGTATGTCCAGTTCCCCAAGCCAGTTCAAGGTCTAAACAGTCCTAGAAGCTGGGGGAGGAATTTATGCCTAGCTGCTTTTCTTTCACTATAATTACCCTCTTAGGAAAGAAGGACATTGGGAACTGGGCAAGATGGTAGGGGCTGCCCAAATGGCTCCTGTACTATCCTCTGAGAAGTCTCTCTTTAACCCTCCGATGTCCCATTTTTATTTTCAACATCTGAATAGTTCCAGACAAAAAAGAAGGGTAAGGAAAGGAGGTAAATGTGGCCAGTAACTGAGTTACTACAGCTCAGTGGGCCGAAAAGGTCACAGCTTACATCTTAATTGCAGTAATAAACAGAGAAAGCTGTGGTTACAACCTAGGCAAAAGAGGTCAGGGGACAGCTGGAAAAGTCTGTTAATTAATTCAGAATGGGCTAGGGTTAGGCCACCCACAGGCAATCTCTTGAATGGAGAGTATGGGATAGTAAGAACGAATACCTGCAAGTATTTCTCCCCCTCATTCTCCTCGTTGTCCCCTTTTTATTTTTTATTTTTATTTCTTCCAGTGCTTTCCTCTTGCAGGATCAAACCTAATCCCTAGAAGATTGTTCATTGTGAAATTGTTGGAGGAATGTATTTGAAATTCAAGAACAAGGTGTATGATGCAGAAGCTGTTTGCTGGCATACTTACTTTTTTTTTTTAAATGGGCTATACTTTCACTGATGTCATTTGAGAATTGAAGAGAATATTTTGAATTTGTCTTGGGATGTATTTTATTTGTTGATGCAAATAAAAGTCTTTTCCAAGTGAATAATGATATAAGTAGCCAGGTAGGTCTACACAGTTAACCATGACCAAAAGTGACATGGGCAAAAATGTATGCTGACCCAAGAAATGCTATAGGGTCTCTCTCATTCACAGGGTGAGGTAATCTTTTTTTTTTTTTAAATAATGGGCCTAGTATCTCCAGGTTCCCACTGTGTGCCTCATCTAGGTAGGAGCTCCTGCAAATCAGCTGAATTTGTCCATTTATCCAGCCACAAACTCTGTCCATCTGAATCTCCCAATATTCCGTCCTCTCCCACTGCATCCTGTGAGGTAGAGAAAGGAAGTAGGTAATCTTTTAGCTCTCTAGTTTAATTATTCTTGCTAACCTGGTACCAAGCACAGTTATTTCTAGTTGCTGAAGGAATAAAAGTGATATCAAATGTAACACATTTTAAAATTGTACGATCTTCTAAAATCATTATTTAAAAATCATACCTTCTAAATTTCTGTACCTGTGGTAAAGCCCTAATCATTGGCCCTAGTTAGAGCTCTGGTTATCATTTCCTTTAAAGTAAAGATATTCCAGTTTGACCATCACATTGAAAAAGTTTCCATTTTCCTAGAAGCCAAAAGAAATGCAGTAACTTGGACATCTCCAAGCTCAAAGTTGTTTTTTGCAAAACAGAAAGGAAGGTGGCACAACCCAGTGGAAAGAGCATAGGATTTTGGAGCCAGAGACTCTGGGTTCCCTGCAGTGTGCTGATAAATGTTTAACAACCGGCTCTGTAGTCTTAACATTTTATCCATCACTTTCTTAGGTTTCAACAATCAACAGAACAATAAGTCAAGCCCTGATTTGTAGCACTGGCAGCTTTCTGAGGTGTAAATGCTCCCACTGAAAACTGCCCAATCAGCACTCTCCCACCTGTTTAAGCTGACTCCAGCACACCCTCGGCTTATGGTTTCCTATCTGTGTGACTTTGGAGAAGTCACTTAATGTCTCTGGGTCTCAGATTTCCTCACTGGTAAGATGAGGGCTTTGAAATGGATGATCTTTCATCATTTCCAGCTCTAAGACTTTGATCCTCTGACCTTATACTAGCCTCAATGCATTCTGATGGGGAAAGGGTTTACTTCCCAAGGTCATCACCCAGACCCTTGAAACCACACACTTCCTTCTCCAACTCCACTCCTACCATTCCCAGATAAAAGACCCCCCCCATGGTCCCATGTAACTTCTGATGAATTAGATTTCACAACAAAAGAGAGCTTTAGCTTCCCTCCCACCCCTCATTGGTACGTCCATGAAATCCCATCGCAAAATGTATTCCGTTATATAGTCTATTAAGTATTACTCAGAACTGTGAGAATTGAAGCAAATCTAAGTATGTTTGCAAGTTTTTTAATATCACTCAGCAGCAGCAATGATCGGGCATTACCTATTAGACAATTATATTGGTAGGAAATTCACATCTTTCTGTATGTAGCTTGCCACTTAGACTGAGAGGCCAAGCCTGGAGAATATGATTTTAACATAGTACTGTTTGTGCTGTCATTAACATTGCTTAGAACATTGTAAAAAATACAATAAAACCAAGTCCGCATAAATGGAACCAAGGGTGCTGGTCATTGTATTTGTTGCCATTGTTGCTTATTAGCTTAAAACGAGATAAAGAGCAAATGATGAATGGAGGAAAAGGAGGCTAGGGAGATGCCGTAAGAGAACATTTAGCAGATGCTATTTTAATGTGTCTGACATTACTCTGCATAACTTCACACCTTTATGAGTCTGTTATAATGGTGGCAGGGAGATCCATCCCCTTGCATCTGTAACTAATAATACCATTCTAGTTACCTTCCATTCAAACTCAAGAAGACAATAGCAATAAGTCTTTTCTGCTGCAGAGAATCCATCCTGAATTCTCCCTAGCCTCAAGGCCTGACTAAAGGGGACAATAGTTTTCCAGCTGCAGAGAACATATCTTCTGTTCTTTGCTTCCTGAATCATCCCCAGCCTCATCCTGGGTGAAGGGGAGAATAACCTTTCTCAGCTCTGGAGAAAATTCCATTCTGAATTCCCTCCAGAAGTCAATCTGGGCCTGGGACTGACCCAAGAATCAAAGAGCTTCCCTGCCTTCTAAGCTTCAGAGAAAGCATTTTATGTTCTTTCCATCCTGGATTCTCCTTAACAGTTAGCCTGAACCTTCTCTTAGGAGGGAGAATAGTGTCCCAGGTATTGTCATTGAAAATGGTGATACCAATGTGGCAACCACTCAGGGCTGATTTCCCTAATTCTTGTTCACTTCGATGGGCTGGGCCCCTACTAGGCTACTGGCTACTTCTCCCCTCAGGCTTCTCTAGCTAAGGAGGGCTTTTTTTTTTTTTCAGTATGGTTGGCCACAAGCCGCCATTGGTATTCTCCCTATTAAATAACAGCAAGACTTAATTAGTTTTTAGAAAGCATATTTACTAAAGTCATTATAGTAAAAATCATTGGAACAAAATGTCCCTCCCCCCCCCAAAAAAAAGGCACAGATCCCCTCCTCCCCAAAGCCTGAGGCACACACTCCCACAAGTACATGCAGAGTCCAGGGCAAGAGTGGTTTTCAACTGAGAGTATGATGGTAGGGAGGCACTTATGGAGAGAGCAGGTATGGCTAAAATTAGGTAAACCTAACTCCTGGTTACTGAAAGGTCTTTCTTCAGATCTTAGCTGGAATTCTTTTCTAATTCAAGGTGTCATACACCTTGAAGTGGGTCCTCTCCCGGGTCACTATTTTTCTGCCATTGTGTCTGCCTTTGTCCATACTTATCTTTCTGTGTCTTCTACTGCATGCATTGTTTTCTATCAGTCCCTTCTCACTAGAGAAATCCTCAGTGGAAGGGAGGAGAGAAATCAATTCCTTCCCACTCCCCCTCCCCACCCTCCCATCCCCAGAGGTCCCTTTTCATGGCATGACTGAAACTGCAATCCTAAACTACAGAAGCTAGGTATTCTACCTCTGGATTCGATTTCATCCTATTTTCGGTTCCAAATTCTCTCCCTCCCATATCTGTTGAGAAGGCAAGAAATATAATGACCATTACATACATACATACATATATATATATATATATATAATATATATTATATATATAGTCATGCAAAACATATCTCTGCATTAATCATCTTTGAAAGGAAGGAAGAGTAAGAAGAAGGAAAGAAAAAGAGAGAGAGAGAGAGAGAGAGAGAGAGAGAGAGAGAGAGAGAGAGAGAGAGAGAAAGAGAGAAAAGGAAGGAAGGAAGGAAGGAAGGAAGAAAGAAAGAAAGAAAGAAAGAAAGAAAGAAAGAAAGAAAGAAAGAAAGAAAGAAAGAAAGAAAAGAAAAGAAATGTTTCATTCTGTACTCTGTCTCGAGTACATCACTTTTCTATCTGGGGGTGGATGCTGTTTTTCCTCATGAGTCCTTTGGAACTGTGGTGAATTACTGTATTGATCAGAGTTATTAAATTTTTCACAACTGATTATCTTTACAACATTGCTGTTACTGTGTAAATTGTTCCCCCGGTTCTGTTCATTTCACTTTGTATCAATTCATACAAGTCTTCCCAGCTTTCTCTGAAACCATCCCCTTTATAATTTCTTACATCACAATAATATTACATCATATTCATATACCATAACTTGTTCAGCCATTCCCCAATTGACAGCCATCCCCTCAGTTTCCAATTCTTTGCCACCACAAAAAGGGTTGCTATAAATATTTTTGTACCTATGTGTCCTTTTCCTTTTCCTTGGATCTCTTTGGGGTATAGACCTAGTAATGGTATTGTTGGGTCAAAGGGTATGCCTAATTTTGTAACTTTTTTATACACAGGCTCAATGGGAATGTCTGATCCTCTTAGCAAATTATACTCCTTTCTTTCTTGTCCTACTCAAAGAGATCAACAGCTTTGTAAAAAGATCACAGTGTGCAAACTTCTCATTTACACATTAAAAACTATCATTGTATTGATTTATTAGGTGATGGGTGACCTTTACACCTGGGCTGGTGATAGCAGTGGGAAAGGGGCAGGAGAAGGGGCATACAGTGGTGTAATAGATTAAGTGCTGGGCTTAGAGTCAGTAAACCTCAGGTTCCTTCTGACACTTAACTAGCTGTGTGACCCTAGGCAAGTCAGCAAACCTCTATGGCCTTCCTAGGAGTTTCAAACACTGAGGAGATGACTGTGTAATCCTTTGTGTGTGGCTGAGGGGTGAGCAGTGATTTTCAAGGCTTTATATCAGATCACACCAAGAGTCCCTATTTTGGCAGGAAAAGAGGAGACTAGAGATCAGTAATAATAAACTACAATGTGGGAATCATACCTGGCACATGAAATATCATGAAAGATTTGGTTTAAACTCAATCTTAATCAAATTGATTTGGAGAAGGCACTTTGAGGGCTTCAGAGGGCAGGTGAAAGAAAGCCTGGGGGAAATACTGTCAAACTTGACCATCAGAGCTCCAGGCTGCTGGTGTGGTGTTTCTATTCTTAAATAGTGGGAAAGATACTTCTACTCCTCAAGGGAAAACTGGCTTGGTGGGAGAAAGATCCATATGGAATGACTAGGCAGCTGTGGAACAAAAATATAGGCTAGGAGGTCATTGACTGCTAGTCTCTTGGGTCTGAGCAGCATTCCACAGAAACGAAAAAGAAAGGATTTCCTACAAAATTTCATTTGGGGAAGAATTGATCTTAAGTGAATTTGCAGGATATCCTCTGAGCATAGGTTTGATAAATTATTCTGAAGCCTAGAGACCCAGGCACCCAGTGGATTTTTGGTGATCTGTTCAATTTGCATCTTTCTAACTAGGTGTTCAATAGTATTTGATTTGAAAGGGAGGTTTAAATTCCACACTGAATGTGATTGCGCAGTGAAATATTGTGAAGAAGGATTTTTTTCTGAGTCTCAAATTGTATTCTTCTGCCCTTCAGGACAAGGTCTGCTTTCCTATGTAACTGTCTTTCTCTGGCACATCAGCACATACTGTGCTCATGCAAATGTATCCTCCCTTCTTCCTTCTCCCCAGATATTGTTTCTTCTTGGCATTTTCTAGGGTATGTTGCAGGATCTCAAACTGGTTTTCTAGAATTTCTGGGCTAATACTCTGCTAGAGGCCCATCTTCTTGCTCACCAGGAAGACAGAAAAAGCTTCCTACGAAGTCTTCTCACCTTTACTTTCTTCATCCCCAGAACAGTAACTAGACATTTTTCCATTTGGGACAGTGGGGTGCAGTCTGTGAGAAGGAAAACCACTGTGGGTCTGGCCACTGTGAGGTGGGAGGAAGAGGTCCGTTCCATGACACTCAGACGTTTATCAATTGCTTAAAGGGGCAAGAAGCAAGCCCTGGATCTGTGCCTTCCTTACCCCTTTACATTTTCTTCCCTGAGGCAAAGCCTTAGCAGCTTCACCCTAAAGGTAGCTCTGATTGCCTTATAAGCCATCCTTCCTATCACAGCTGAGCATATTTTGTTTATTATACCACTCCTCAAAAATCTTCAGTGACTCCCCACTGCTTCATAGCATCCCCTTAAAAGCCCTCCGTATTACTCCCTTCCAACTACTTTCCACTTCAGCACATTATACTATTCTTCGTCCCCCAAACGTCCTGTACATTCCTGTCCTGGTGCTTTGGCCCAGGCTATTATTTCCTGTGCCTGTAATGGATACCCTCTCTCCCTTGTTCTGTGTTATGAATTCTTACCCGTACAGTCAAACACAACCTAAATGACACCTCCTCCAGAAAGCCTTCCCTGTCCCCCCACCCAACAGCCCTTCTCATAGCACTGTCTCTTGTACCTTCCTAATGAACTTATATATTACTATGTCTTGTAGTCATAGAGTCTCAGGGGAAAATCTGATGGTCAAGTAAGTCTGTTTCCTCTTACTTAAATGTGTATAGAAGCTGTGCCCACTGAATAAACTTTTCAACTGAACTTACAATGATCCTAAATAAATGGCTGCCAATGTTGACTTTTCCTCTGGAAACTCAGGCCCTGAGACTGAGTTCGAGAACTAGAATGGGTTATGGGGGTCTAACTAGGCCATGACTTAACCTGCCTAATTTTACCCATTCAAAAGAATCCAGGGCTCTCACCACAGCTTTTTCTGGGCAAACTGAGCAAAACTGGACAGGCATGCTTGGGCCCAGCATTACAGGCTTAGTCTGCTCCCTGAATATTGGAACTTGCCCCCTACTTCGAGAGCAGATGATTGACAGCAAAGAAGCATGCATCTCACAAAGATGACCACAAAATCATGGACTCACGCAGATTTGGAAGGGACCTCAAAGGTCATCTAATCCAACCTGAACAAAAATCCTTTCCCGAATATTCCCAGCAAGTTGTCATCTAACCTTTGTTTGAAGATATCTCATGAGAAGGAATCCAGGAAGTCTCAAGGCAGCTCTTTCCACTTTTGGACAGTTTTACTTGTTAGGAAGTTTTCCTTTACATCAATTCAATTCAATTTAACAATCATTTATCAAATACTTCCTATCTGCAAGTCGCTGTGATATGTACTAGTGATACAAGGACAGAAGTAAAACAAATTCTTGCTCTCAAGGCACTCATACTCAAATGGAGGAAATAACACATATACAGATAAGTTGATACAAAGGTAGGAGGATATAGTTTTGCTCTGCTTCCATCATCCACCAACAGCAGCTCAAAAGTTGTCTGCTCCATGTCTTGTGTGGGCCCTCCCTCAATAGTTCCTAAAAGCGGGTATGCCGACAAATCTTGTGATATAAAAAGAACCAACAAGCCTGGGGCAGAAGTTACCTAGAATATGGCTGGCAGCAGATTTGCTCAAAAGGAAGATGAAGAAATGATGGGTGAGAGTCTTTCTCTCGCCACATCTTGGCCTGTCCCTGAATCTAGTTCTGCTGTTCCATAAAAAATGGACAAGCAATGAAGAATGGCAATGGTTCTGTATTGCCTAGTCAATGAGTCAGTCATTCGGTGAAATAGTGGGAGGTCAGGATCATAGGTCCCTGCCAATGACAGAGTGACAAGTAAGGAAGAACAGTGGGGATATGCCCTGGTTCTTGGATCCCCCCAAATGAGTGGATATCTTGGGAGATGCTTGCTAGCTTCTCGTGAAAGGGGCGGGGGGGAGGGTTAAATCCAAGTGCCCGAAATGAATCATCTGGTTTTCTTTGAGCATTGCCTACAGATGGTGGAGAGTTTGGAATCTAAGCAACTGAATGAAGTATCTTCAAAATTCCCAGATTGCCTAAAGACCAAAAAGGGTTTGGGCTCTTTGGTCTGGGATGAGTTCAGGCTCTGATCCTATGTAGTAATTGTTTTTAATATATTTGTTTTTTATTCCTTTTGCTTTTGTGGTAACAAGTAATATATGCATGATTAACTCATGCTTGTAAAATTGATTCCATTATACCATGCCTGTTGTGAATCTGTTGAAATTCAATGAAAGGGAAGAGGGTAGAGACTCCTGGTGGATGGAGGTATAAATTATAAGGATCAAACCAGAAGATCCACACACACCACATTCCTAGACTAACTTGGGAATACTGAAGTTCAAATCCGGACTCAGACACTTCCTAACTACGTGACCCTGGGCAAGTCACCTGATCTTTGTTTGTTTCAGTTTCCCCATGTTGATTGGAAGGAGGGCATTGTTTTGATGAGTGGCTGAAGAAAAGGCTGGGGAGGTAGCTTGGAAGCTTAGTGAAAGAGAACTGAATCTTGCTGTAGGTGCCCCCAACGGCATCGACAATTTGGGAGAGGGGAAATCTCACAGAGTTGCTTGGTTGCTCTCTACTGCTCTTTTTAGTTTAAGAGGTAGAAAAAAGTGGGGAAAGACAGGTTGTACATTTGTTTCACTATAATAGGTCGAGCTGATTTGGCAAAGCAGAATCGTGTTGAGCAAAGAGTTAAACTACGCTTCTCTTAGGAGCTTCAGTGGCTTGTAGTAGCAGTGTTCCTCTCCTTTCTTTCTTCCTTCTTCACTGCCCCCAGTACAGTTTGGTTCCTTCTCTGGGAGCCCTAGATCTGCCAGTGTTAGTTAGGGCGGGTTGGAGTGAGTGAACCAGAGCCAAGAAAGGGGCCTATACCATGCCACACCTGGCCTATGCTTGCTTTATTTTCCTCCCTCTTTGACTGTCAACCAATCGGAATGCTCAAAGAACTCAAAGCATGGATCTAGTAGCGAAGGTAACAGATATGCCCTTGTTTCCTCACCAGTCACTGCCCCAGAGCCCCTGTGAAGCACGAAATACTGCCCAGTAAACATCAGAGATGAGATCTCCAGTGCGAAAGGGGAAGTCTATGAGACCATCTTTGCAAGCTGTCCTCTTCCTCTCCCCCACCAACTCATTGAGGGCAGGGCCATGTTAATTCTTTCCTTTGTATCTCCAGCACTAGCACACTGATTTGCACACAGTTTTTTTTTGTTTGTTTGTTTTGCTTTGTTCTTCAGCTGTGTCCAACTCTTGGTGACCCTATTTGGGCTTTTCTTGGCAAGGATACAATCTATAGGGGTTTGCCATTTCCTTCTCCCTCTCATTTTGCAGATGAGGAACTGAAGCAGACAAGGTGAAGTGACTTGCCCAGGGTCGAACAGCTGGTGTTTGAGGTTGGATTTGAACTCTTGAAGATAAGTCTTCCTGATTCCAAGCCCAGTCCTCTATCCGCTCTTTGTCCACAACAGACACTTAGTGAATGTTTGCTAAGTTGAATTAAATTCTTTTGCCTTCCTTCCCTTTCTTTCTCTACACAAAAGGACAAACTCCAAGCACAGTTCTTAATAGATCATTTATGTTGCCAAAAAGCTGATTGAAAAGTCAAGAATCCAGTCGATCAACCAATTGTTTGTTCGGTATGATGCCAAATTGGTGTGACTACGTATTTGACTGAATTGACCAGTTCATTTGGTATAGAAGACAGAGATTCTCACTGTGATTTCTGTGAGGTATTATTTCTACTCAAGTTTTCTTTACGTATTTCTTAACACTTTTAAATACTTTATTCAGTGTTTTGTTCACATCGAGCACTGAGCACACATATCCATTGAGCTGCCTGTGATGAGCACTTAAGATTTCTTTCCCCAAGAGGTTTCAACTCATTCCAAACCTACCAGAGTATGCAAGCAGCTGAAATTATATATTTTTTCCAACTTGTATTGCCTTGCACATACCAACATTAAAGTTTATCTGGAATTGTTCATCTGTTGCCCAATGATAACATTTGGTTAGGTCCCCAGGAGTGCTGCATAATTCTCCCTCATCTTGCCTGCCTTTAATATTCATCCCTGATCTCGATTATTAATAAATTTATGGAACTGCAGCCCTAGCAATAATACCTGGGATGGAAGCACCTGACTATTAACCTTTTTTGCACATTTAGAATCGGCCATTTATTCTTACTCTTAGCTGCCTACCTCTTTGCCATTTTAGAATCCACGACTTCAGTGAAACTTTTCTACCCTCTGGTTACCAAATTTAATATGCCAGTGAGACCCAAGGGACTTGAGTGGGCTGCTTTTGCCATATTGCCATTCTCTTTATCCAGAGGCTGCAGATGCAGTTCATCTATTGCATATTAGACATGTGGAGTTTCTCTCTCTTTTTCCAAAAAAAAAATTTGTAAGCTATATTCTGTTTCTGCTCACATATTCATAGTGGTCCCTTCAACTAGCTAAATGTATCTGGAAGATTTATCTTTGTAGATATTTATTCATAAGATGCTTTGTAGTATAAATGCTTATCTCATTTTTCTATGTATAATGACTTAGAAACCTACACTAGAATATAATAAATATATATGCGTATGTATAAATGTATTTGTTAGTGGTGGTGGTGGTGGTGGTGGTGATAGTGATTTATTTCAGCAATTTTCTCCTCCTAATTTTTTACTACAAAATTTCTCAAAGGGAAGAAACAAATATTATTCTCAAAGAGAAAAGGATGAAAATAACAAACAACAACAACAATGATAAATTAATAAGACAGAGCAGGTTAACTTTTGTTTTCCCTGATGTTGTAGAGTAATCATTCTCTGGGGTATAAAGAGCCAGAGGTACTCCAGTAGATTCATCACGGCAACAAAACTCCCTTTATTACAGTATCTAGAAACTAATTACATAGTAGCTACAAGGTTTTAACTTGTTCAGTCCTAGAAACAGTGACAATCATGATATCTTCACCACAACCACATTTTAGTAACCTCTGTGGTTTGAATTTCTGGTACTTTCAGTTCTAAATAATTAGCTTCTAATTTTTTTGAAAAAGAATCAAATTCCTGGAGGGCAGGAACTGGGTTTTTTTTTTCATTTTGCCTCAGTATCCCCAGTGCCTGGCACAGTACTTTGACAGTAGTGTGCCCTATAAAGGGGCAGCTAAGTGGTACAATTGGTAGAGTGCCTGGCCTAGAATCAGGAAAATTCCTTTTCCTGAGTTCAAATCCGGCCTCAGACACTTAATAGCTGTGCGATCCTGGGCAAGCCGCTTCACTCTGCTTGCCTCAGTTTCCTCATCTGTAAAATGAGCTGAAGAAGGAAATGACAAACCACTCCAGTATCTTTGCCAAGGAAATCTCAAAGGGGGTCATGGAGAGTCAGACATGACTGAAAGGACAGAACAAGCATTTAAAAATATATGTTAAAAGTGACTTGAAAAAACACATAGAAAAAGGCCACTGTGTTCCCAGTTGGGAGACCTGGATTCTAGTCTCATTTCTGCCACTGTGTGACCTTGGGTAAGTTACTTCACCTCCCTAGATTTCACCTGTAAAATCAGGAAGGTGGACTAAAGGGTGTGTGTTGGCTCTAAGAAATTCACCTATTATTGTAACACCTGATCTGTTGCAACTATCCCAGCTCAAATTCACACTGATGAGTTAAGGCAGGTGGAAAAGTCCCAGTGGTCCTTAACAATAAAAGAGTTATGGAAAGTTCCATTTGGTTTTTTTTTCAATTAACAAAAATCTATTTTCTCTCCTCCCTATCTCCCCCCAACTGGGAAAAAAATTTTGTAACAAATACGATACATATATTTTCAGGCCCAGCAAATTATGTTGATGTGGTTTATTTGACTTATTTGTTGCAAGAGGGAGCATTCATTAGGGGATAAGTGAGTCAGTGCATCATGGGAGAGGTGTCTGAAAAAAAAAAAAAGACTGTCCAGAAAACATTAAAACACAGAAGAAAACAAAAAGAAATTCAGCAGGATACATTTAAATTACAATTTGGGTCAATTTACTATCCACTTTTAAAATACAAAGAGTATATAACATAAATTCATAGTTACATACACAATGCTCTTTTCCCTCTTCTTTGCATAGTGAAATGTTTGTTGATAATTAAGTTCATAATAAGAAGAAAAAATTTAAAGACAGGACAAAAAGTCAGAAATTGATAACTCACTCACAAAAATTAAAATTGCACATCCATGGTGACCAACTAAAATGACATGTTTTACATATTTTGCCAGCAGGTTTCTATTTTATTTTTTCAAGTTTTATTGATGCTTTTTAATTTTTTAAATGGTCATACTTCATACTTCCCACATTAAACCTTCTCTTGTGACAAAGAGAAATAATGAAATGAGATCACTTGATAGCACATAGAACTGCATCTGACAGTATATAATGATGATAGCTGGCATTTACATAATGCCAGGCATTGTGCCAATTGCTTCACAAATATTATCTCATTTGATCCTCACAATAACCCTGGCAGGGAGATATTGTTATTATCCCCATTTTACAGAAGAGGAAATTGGGGCTTAGAGAGGTTAAGTGACATGCTTAGGGTTACACAACTAGTAAGTGTCTGAGGCCAGATTCAAACTCAGATCTTCCCGACTCCAGGCCCAGAGTTCTATCCACTGCACTCTTCCACACACATGATCTTTCATCTCTGTACCAAGAAGAGGGAGATGCATAATCATTTGTTCTCTGGGACTGAGACTGGTGAATATAATTAATCTGAGTTTGGCTTCCTTTTCAGTGTTATTTGCCTTTATGTTATTGATGTTGTCTTTATATTTTGCTCTTTTCACTCTGCATCATTTTGTACAAATCTTCCTGAATTGCTCCAATCAATCAATAAACATTTACTAATACCTGCTATGTGAACAGGCACTGTACTAAGCCCTAGGGATACAAAAAGAAGCAAAAGACAGTTTCTGCCCTCAAGGAGCTTACAATCTAATGGGGAAGACAATATGTGAAGAAATCCATGCAAAGCAAGCTATATGTGTGTGTGTGTATATATATATATATATATATGTGTGTGTGTGTGTGTGTGTGTGTATGTATGTATGTATATGTATAGCAAACAGGATTTTTTTCTTTTGATCAAATGGTACTTTTTCTGTAGCATTCATCTACCACAATGTGTTCAGCATTCCCCTAATCAATAGGTACTCACTTTCTTGCTACCACAAAATGCACTGCCACGACTATTTTGGTATACATGAGACCTGTCCAGCAGGTTTGGTTTTTGTCGTTGCTGTTGTTTTACCTCCTTGGGGGGTGTATCAAGTGACCTGATGTTTGCAAAGCGCTTTCTATACCTTAAAGCATGAGATTTTCTTCTTCTTCTATGCACAGAAATAGGATCATTGGGTCAATGTTCAGTTTTTCTCGCATAATTCTGAATTGTTTTCTAAACCAGATGAACCAATTTGCAACGCTATGAACAGTGTATTGTAGCCTAATGCAGGGATGCGAGGGAAGGGCAGACAAGATGTCTGAAAGGGAAAGGTCCTCAGTTCACTTGTTTATTTAAGATTTCGATCCTACCTACTTCTGAAAAAAGTTGAGGTCGCTTACAGATTAAAATGCAGACCAAAATGTCATTTATGAATAAAACAAAACTGAGACCATCTGAAGGAATCAGGAATAGATGCTCTTACACACCTGAGCTGGGCATCTAAGAGCTGTTTAATAAGTGTTTGTTGAATTGAATTGAATTACAATACTTGGGCAATAAATAAATTCTGAGTTTTCTGGCAGCTAAAGTAAAAAGAAGGTGAGTTACATAGCTTCGACATTCTGACAACAGACAGTATAGGAGGTTTGATGTGCTAAAGTAATGACACCACTTTCCCAAGCTACATGCAAAAATCAATTTCATTCCCTTATGGTCACACCTTAAACAGATTCATCTGTGGAGGCAAAACTTTTCCCAGAACTGGAATTTATTGCCTGCTTTATGCCCAGTCCCAGTGCTGCTTTGTAGTCCAGCTGTAAACTATGGTCACTGAGCCATGAAACCGAGACAACAGAACTGTCCGGGAGCTGGGGAAGATACGCAGGACCACTGCACAAGATGGGTCTGACCAGTTCTAGCAATTCAGACAGTCTCTGCTCACAAGAAGCCGCCTGGAAGGAAGGGAGGGAACACGACACATTCCTAGCTTCCAGAGATGAAAGACAACTGCAATGATTTGATTTTCCTTTGTGCCCCATATGGTGTACAATAATAATAGTTGATATTTATATAGTACTTCCAGGTTTAAATACTTTACATATGTCTTATATTCTTTATCTACATTATCTCTGAACTAGTATCTTGTGGTCCAAAATTCCACAGGGAAATCAGCTAAAGAGGGACAGCAAGCTTGAAAGAATAAAATTTTGAAGACAACCAATCAATTGATAAACCTCTATGAAGCACCTACTATGTGTCAGGTGCTAGTTAAGCACTAAGGATACAAGAAGAGGCAAAATATAGTCCCTTTCCTCAAGGAGTTTACAATCTAATTAGGAGTTTACAATCTACTGGATACAAGGTAAAGCAGTTCTGACTTGGAGGAAAGGGGGAATTATCTAAAGAGGTGGATGTGAATCACCAATAAGCTTAGGGTTTTAAAAGACAAATATAGAAGATATTTAAGTAAGGTCAGATAATAGATTATGAACACCAAAACAGGGCACTGTCTTATAAGAGTATGTTACAATGTTAACATTCCAAATAAGTCTGAGTATGGCAAGAAAATCTGAGGTCAACAAAGAAATTTTGTTTCTGTTTTTGTGGAACTACTTGGTGCGTGTGTATGTATGTCTATGTCTGTGCATATGCGCACACTATAATGAGCTGGCAGGGTATAGTGGATAGTCATGTTGGTGTCAGGAAGCCCTGGGTTCAAGGTCAACCCTGGATAAGTCACTCTAAGTGCCCCAGGCAACTCTCTAAGACTGCATGTTGCATAGTTCCATTGGTGGAGGGCATTTCCTCACTGGTGCTTGCCTATACCAATGAAATCACAGGTCCAGTCCAAAATGTGTATACTGGGGGGGGGGGAATTAGTATTGAAGAAGCGATAGGACATAGAGGTGATGATATCAGACAACAGAGAGAAAGAATTGCTGCCCAACTCTAATTTTGTTTTTGCTTTTGTGGCCAAAGATAACGATCTTTGGTCTGGAAAAGACACAACAAAAATGGCTAATGAGGAATTGATACTCATGACAAATAGGTAGATAGTTCACAACTAGTTAGATAGTAGATAGTTTTGAACTCTCTACCTACCTTTAAGAGCTGTGTACTGTGAGTACCCAAGGATGTAGCTTATTTGGGCCTGGTGAGTTAAAACCATGAATGATAGCTAGGCAGCAATTAGAATTTGGTCCTCAAAGAAAATGGAAGCTGTGACTGATGAGCCACCATCAGTAATGTTGGAAAGACTGTGGAGAATAAGGGAGGTACTAAAGGACTGCAGAAGGGCAATGTTCCATTTTGTGTTTTTGTTTTTGAAGGCAAGAGAACAGAGTTATAAGCTCACTAAGCCTGTGAGTTTAACATCAATTCCTGGCAAAATTCAAGAATATGTTACTAGCAAACATCCAGAAAAGGAAGTGGTGATCACAAAGAAACAGCATGGCTTTATCAAGAAGGGGGATGCCAGATTAATCATTTCTTTCTGTGACAGGGTTCCTAGACTGGTAGATTGGGCAATGCTATAGAAATTGTCTGCCGGTATTTCACAAAACTTTTGATTAGGTTTCTTGAGCTATTACTACAGAAAATATGGAGAGATAAGGGCTAGTTGAGAATACAATTAGGTGGATTCAGACCCAAAGAGCAGTCAATAAAGGTTCAATTTTAACATAGAATGAGTTCTCCATTGGAGTGCTCCAGAGGCTTGTGCTCAATCATGTACAATCTAATATTTTCATCGCTGTCTTGGTTAAATATTCAGATGATGCCAAGCAAAGAAGGGCAGCTATCAGACTTGATGCCAGAGTCAGGATCTGAAGAAGGTCTTGATAGGCTAGAACATTGTGCCAAATTGAGTAAGATGAAATTTCCTGAAATATTGAAATGGATCAATCTCACCAATTCAGGAGTTTTTGCCAATAAAGCCAATCACAGCCCATCTACGACTGCCCATCCTGAGTGATTTGTGGTCATGCTTTCCCTTAAGTTCACCAGAAAGGTTCAACCAATGTGCTGGAGGCCTTCCTCTCTTTCTCCTGACATTGTGAGTATACCAGTAGAATGCTCTGGTTGTCCACCTGTCATTTTTCACTCTTGTCAGGTGACCACCCTATCTTTTCTTCCCATCTCACTTCTATTCTTCTTAGAAGTTCCTCTTTTGTTATATGTTGCAGCCTACTCACAGCCACTATGTTCCTCTCCATTGTTCTCTCTCTGATATTCATTTTTAATTCTTGGAAATCTGTTGTATTTCATGCTGCATAGCCATATGGCAAAACAAACAGAACGTTGGTCATGTGATGGCAGAGTTACAGTAGATGACCTTCTGTATAAAATTATTATAATTGGTACTGATGTCATTTCTGATTTTGAGTCCTCATTCCTTATTGTTGATTACTTGTTAAAATAGTCCAGGATTGAGTTGTTTCAGTTGCACACCATGGATTTTCCTCATTACTATTCTTTCTTTTTGTTTTGCTTTGTTTTTACTAATTCTGATCTTTGTCCTGACAAGTTGGTGTACACAGATAGTTGATTCAGGGATAACTCCCACATCAATAACAAGTCTTTTCCTGTATCTTAGAATATCATCTATTTCATTTCTTGCAATGTTATTTGGTATTCACCACACTCAGAACCTACTAGTTCTTTTTTTTCCTAATTTTTTTCAAAGGACGCATTCATGATATATAGGTATGAGACTTCTGTATACTCTATTATGAGTCACAGTCTCTCTCATTCCCTTTTCCTGAACCATGCTTTCCCATATAATTCCTGCCACCCTCATTACTGCCCATCTGTGCAGAGATGTCACCAAGAGTCAGAGTGTATGATGTTTTAATTTGGAGGCTTTAATGGAGAACTCGGCAAAATTTTCTCAATCTCTTCATCCTCAGCAACTAATGTTGGTGCATAAGCTATAATTATTTTTATAGTGGTCTTTTTTTTTGCAAATACATATCAGACCAGATGGCCAGATATCCTGTGAAATGATGTTTATTGATGCTTTGGGACCTACTTTAAAACCAACTCTGCCAACTCCTTCCTTTGCCTTTCCAAGGTTTACCTGTGAAACATCCTCTTCCATTTAGCTGGAACTTTCTGGGGCTTTTTATAACAAGAATGTCAAGATTGACATGATGGGACTCCTCCTCTTGCTGAACATTGGGCAAAGCTTTCACAGTTAGGGTATCAACAAACTGAATTTTTGGGTGGTCTGAGAACTGATTGATTCACTGTCCCCTTTTATACCACTCTGCCTTCATCCCTGCAGAAGCAAATGGTGGCCACCCAGGGCTGAAGGCCATTTCATTTTTTCCTTTGTTTGCTGCTGCTGACCCTCTCTTTATGTAGTTGGCTAGTCCTTGGAAAGCAGACTTGGTCTGTTGCTGGGGCCATAATCAAAGCCTTTATAGAACCTGCAGCAGCTCCATCAGACTTTGGGAGCACGGGGGCACCTCCACATCATGATAAAGTATCAAAGAAGAAATTTCTGGAGAGTAATGGAAAAGTGCATGATGGCTATGAGGAGGCTGAAACACATTAGCAATGAAGAACTGCACGGACACCCCAAAAACCATCAGAGAGAGGTGGGACTGGATCAATATTGGGAAGATAGAGACTCAGCCAATGTTTGCCAACGTTATGTAGCATGTTCAGTGAAGAGTCCAAATGGGAGAATGATACCCTATAGATGGAAAGGTCCTTCAGATACTCCTAATTTCAGCTGGTAGCTTTGACCTTTTCCCCCAGTCAGAGTTCATTTACTCTCAGTGATCTTTTGCAGGTGCTCATGATCAGTTACATGGCATATAGTCGACCAGACAAAGGGAGCAGGAGGAAGTTAAAAAAAAAAAAGACTGAGGACGAGAGGAGGGGAAGACCTGAATAATCCAGAAATTGGGTAATCAGTTTCCAAATGGATGAGAGGTAACTTCAGTGGATCTCAGTACTTCCACATTTGGTAAGTGAATTCCTAGGTCATGGAATAACAGCTTAATTTCTGGAATTTTCATGCGTGCGTGTCCTTTCGGTTCTGATGAATTTTGTTCTGGTGTTGGAAATTCTCAATACCACAGTCATTTTCAAAGGCAGCAATGATAAGGTATTTATTGGTAGAGTTCAGCTAATCAACTGCAGGCTCTCCTGCTGCTAAATATGGCCAACAGGCTGCTTCTGAGTTATGGCTCTGGCAAGCAACCCTGATTTTTGTCCAGTGGGAACGTTATTGACTCCCTCACATTGCCTTTGGGGCTCCACTGAATTTTTACATTATTTGCACAAAATTCATGTTTTAGTAAACAGCCTTTTGAAAGTATTGTTATGGTGAACATTTTGCGGTTTATGTTAAGCATTTGGTTTTCAAGAATGGGTGAAAATAAATGTTTTTAGAGTGCAATTATTTTAGTGTATTACACAATAAACTCTAATATTTGTAACTAAAACTGTATCTATGTTTGATTAGTAATTAAGCTCTCAAATGGTTGGGAAAGTAATTTCCTTTTATAAGGCAGTAGTTTAGGGCAAATTACTTGATACACGCACTGATATTTGGGGCTCAGCTATATCTACATATGATTATTAATGATGTTCTCTATAGCGGTAGTGAAAGTGATTTCCATTTACAGCAGTAGTTTAAAACAAAGTACATTGTAAACTTACGGATATTTGTAAATAAAACTGTGTCTACACATGAATATTGATTATGCTTTCTATAGCATTTGTGAGGGTCCTTTCCATTTATAGCTGTTTGGAGCAAATGAGCGTTTTGATCATTTTAATGTCATTGGATAGCTCTTGATTTTGTCCCATGACATTGCGTCCTTTTGCCCAAATGATGAGCAACTAGGAAAATGAGCTGGACTTCTTATACAATTTTACGATTTTGAATACCATTCTAACCTTGGCCTTAAATCAAGCAAAACGAAATGACAAGTAATTTTCACTCAGTTCTATGACCTAGAGAATACAGGGATGCTGTTGGTGTTATCTGTCCTTTATTTTCAAAGAGGACCAATAACATCACAGTGTGATGTCTTGACTCACAAGTGAATTGGGTTTAAGTGAGGCAGAGTCATGCAAAGTTGTCAGCCTCACGCTCTCTTCCAAAGTCATCGAAGTCCAGTGGCAAGACAAACGTCAGGATGAATAGCGATGGCCCAGGATGCAGTGGGTGACCTTGTTATCTTTGAAGTCTGATTAAGCTCTAGAGCAGTGGTCTAAACTTTTTTGATCATGTACCCTTATCAGTAAAAAAAATTTTGAGCATACACTCCCAATATATGCAATGCATATTTACATAGTTATAAGTCATGTGCATATACTATTATGCTAATAGCATATACATTATAAAACATATACAAAATATATATTTTTCAAGGATGAGGAAAAGATGAAGTTGTATTTGATCCTAGAGTCAATAGGGAACTTACAATAGGGAATGATGATCAGATCGGAACTCTAGGAAAATCACATCACAGTTCTATGAAGGATAAGTGGGAAAGGGAAAAGACTGGGGGCAGGGAAATCAATTAAGAGGCTATTGTAGTAGTCCAGGGGAGACAAGATGAGCTAGGTGGTGGTGGCTGTGTGAGTGGAGGGATGGGATGGGATGCCACAAGTATTGTGGAGGTAGAAATAACAAGACTTGGCAACTAACATGATATAGGACGCGGCAGAGTGAAGAGTCAAGGGTAATGCCAAGTCTACAGACCTTTTTGCCTGGAAGGATGGTGCTATCCTCAACAGAAACAGGGAAATTTGGAGGAAGGGTATATTGGGGAGAAAATATAATATAATCATAACACAGCAAGGGTTGTTCGGCCCATACTACTCATTTTTTTTCCCACTAAACAACAAAAACTACGTGTGGGAATGCTTACTCACTGACCACTGCTCCAGACCTAGAACCAATTCCCAAAGGGTTCCTTCTATAGCCATCAAGTGATAGGGGGATACAGAGTGTGGGAATGCTGTGAGGTCAGAGGGCTGTTGGGAATTTTGCATGGGATAACTACTGTCAGTGTCTGAGTGGGGGCAAATTACAACTGCCCCAGAACTGCCTGTGCTCTCTACCCCATGCCAGTTTTGATGCAAATTTGCCCAGGACAGTCTATGTAAACTATGCCCCTTATTGTACTGGAGTGTGAGTATTACATTCCAGTACAATATAAGCTCCTTAAGCATTTTTCCTTGTGTGCCTGTCCCTAGCACCTAGCTCAGTTTCTTGCATATACTAGACTCTCAATAAATGCTTTTTGGATTAAATTGAATCACATGTGGATAAAAACTTTATTGCGTGTGTGAGTGCTGCTGGAGTATAAAAGCTGAGAATAAATGCTTTCCTTCACATTGTAGTAACAGCTTTCAGCTTAGTTTATTTTGCACACTTGCAAGTGATTTCCAAATATTTTTAGGCCCATAAACATTCTGCTTAGTACACAAAATTTCAATTAGCCCTACATATACACCAAAGCTACCTGGCTAGAACTCCTGATCATCACCATCTTTCTCCCATTCCTCATATGGATGGGCTAAGGAAATAAATGCCCTTCATTTCCCATTCACAGGGATTCCTATGAAAATGAAGCCAAAAGGAAGTGTTTTAATGTCTGCAGCACAATATGTCTTGGACTTTATGATTTCAAGAGTGGAATATCTTTTAACAGAATGTGTATTCTGTTTTAGAGTTTGAAAAATTTGGTATCACAGTGTAACAGGGAGTTTGAGAACTGCCTGGCATTCTGGGATTTGTAGTTCCAGAGGAACAAACATTCCCTCTCTGCTGTGAGAGTGATTTGAACTATCACAACCTAGGAACCAGAAGGTAGACTTAAGTCACACCTGAGAGTTTCAAAAAAGACTGCACACAGTCGAAAGAAAAAAGATTCAGAAGAATAAACTGAGATGATATGAACTGAGCAACAGTGACAGTAAAACTAAATGAGCTGAACTTGAGAGAAGCAGAGAAGAGAGAACTAGGGAAAGGGGAGCTGTGCTCCATCCAGCAGAGAAAGGCAAGATCAGTGGAGGCATCTTGGAACAAAGAACTAGGCCTGGAGCTGGCAGTTGTAATCATTGCTTGAAGGACTGAAGGAAGTTCCAAAAGACATCTTTTCCCATCTTGCCCTCCCTGTGCTTAGCTAGTAACAGGAGCTCTTATATACTCCCTTTACTTCTTTCTTTTATCTCTATATTTCCTATATCCTGATTTTGCTATATAGATTTAAAAAAAAACACCAGGGCTGTTCATTGTGGTAGGAGCAATATCTTAACTCCTTCTTCCAAACAAATGAGGCTAGTTTTTCTTTAAAAGGTAACCTATCATAGAGATTCAGTTGGTTCAGAGGACCAAGAGATCACAATAGGCAACTTAGACAAGGGAACATTGCTCAGCTGAATCAACTCAAGGTGCCTTCAATGTTTATTTTTATTGAATATCTGTCTGCTACAACTAAATAAATCTCTTTTTGGTTAAACATTAAATGACATATAAGGGTCTCATTCTGTTCAATATCGAAGCTAAACTCCCAGGAGACTGGCCCGAGTTAGACCCAGCTCAGAACAGTCATGAAGGCTTGTATTTTATGCTGTCTGTGCCAAGAAAAGAAGTAAGCTGAAATTAGGTAGAAATACAAAATGTAAATTAGAGCATAGAGCTAAACCTCTGTCTGAATATTAGGAGGTTTCCCAACGGGGGGCTCAGAGCTGTTATGATATTAACAATATTTTAACAATATATTAACAGCATTTTGTTTGATAGAAATTCTATAAAATAGCAGAGAAAGTGACTATGTAGGCCTGAGGGGCCATTACTTTGCTCCAAGGCTTAAAAGCAAGCTAATTGTTCCAAAAGAGGCAGCTAGCTAGCATAATGGCTGGAGTGGTGACCTCGAGTCAGGAAGATTCATCTTCCTGAGTTCAAATCCAGCCTCAGACACTTACTAGGTGAATGATCCTGGGCAAGTCACTTAACCCTGTTTGCATCAGTTCCTCATCTGTAAAACGAGCTGAAGAAAGAAATGGCAATTCACTCCAGTACCTTTACCAAGAAAACCCCAAATAGTCTCATGAAGAGTCAGATACAACTGAAAAATGACTCGACAACAATTGTTATAATGCAGAGGATGGCAGTTTGAATCTCTTGTCTCTGATGTGAGTGATGAGGGAGCCAGGGAGGAGATGGATCATAAGGCCCAGGAGGATTCAGGTCTGTTCTTTTCCAGAGGAAATAGAAGGGATCAAATACTGGTTAATGAAATTCTACCATCCGTAGTGACACCCACTGGCATTATACTGATTAAAGTAGCTCATATTTGGTATGCTTTCCAATAATAACACCATACACTGTGGCCTGTGGTCCCACTGTGGTTTCTATTTCAATTCATTTCCAGATCTTGTTAAGGTGCCTTCATTTCCTTGCCTGCACCAAGCTCACAAGACATGTAACACAGAACATAGAGCCATCAGATGGAATGATGATCAAGAAATCCAATGAATTTCTGCACCCCAGAAGTACACAAAAAGTCAGCCTAAAGCTCACAGGCAATACGAAAGGAGGCCACCAACACAGTCAATCAAACTGCTTTACAACATGAGCAGAGATAGATCTGAGATGCGTAGCCTGGAAGGTTCTGTGTCTTGAAGTAACAAAAGTGAAAGGCTCCCTGAAGAAAGCTGCAGGGTGGAGATCTTGGAGTCTCTAGGGGAATGGTAGCAACCAGTGAAATGCAGCGGCACTAAGATCAGAATAGCCCTGGTCCAGGGGCTTGGAGGTCCCTAGTATTCTAGCCTGTGATGCCATAGAGAGCCCTGAGGATCCAGCACTCTGAATCTCAAAGATCTCTAGGGGGTGACTAACTATAGAAGGTTGAATTCAGTGCAGGAACCCAAGTAACCCTGAACAAAATCAGGCAGTGCAGACCAACCTATCCAAAAGTATAACAAGCTTGGTCTTGGCATGAAGTCTCAATTAAACTAAAGCTGGAGAGATGAGTAAACCAAGGAGGACCTCAAAAAGTATACAAAATAATTGCAGAACTAAAGGTCCTGCCAGTAATTCCATAATAACTGTAAGAAGAGATTCAGATTTTTAAAACAATGGAGTTTGCACAAGGACTGCATGAATACCTAGAAGAAATGAAGCTAGAGAAAAAAAATAAAATAAAAGTTCTGGAACAAAGAACTGGAAGGAAAAAAAAAACTTAGAACAGAAAGTGTCAAATTTTACACAAAATAATGGATTGCCTGAAAACTAGAATAGACAAAATAAAATCAGTGGCTTCAAGAGACATGAGGAAATACTAAACCAAATCAAAAGATTAAAAAAATAGAAGAGACTAAAAGGTCTCTGATATTTGAAAAAGTGATCTCAAAATCAGGTTGAGTATCCATTGATACTTTAAGAATCAATGGACTGTTTCCAGTTCCTTGTTCTCATCAAAAGTGCTGCTATAAACATTTTGGTGCATGTGAGCGTTTTCTTTTTATCCATGACTTTATGGCAGCACAATGGCAGACAGGATTGATGGTCAGAGAAAGACAGAGATGCTCCTGTGGGCTCTATCAAGGCTGAGGTATTGAGGGAGCTTGAGTTCTCTTTGTCAGCTGGCACCTCTGTCTCTCCAAATACCCAAAAGACAGGTGTCAGTGGAACAGATAAGAAGAGAATCTTGAAGATAAGGACACTCTCTTTCAAATATTCACTAAGTCATCAGCTCTTCCTGCTTAGCAGCGAGACTCTTCATCTTAGATTGCAATGCCTTCAGCTGAGTCACAAGTGGCCAGAATCAGGCTTCAACATGGTCATCTGGAACCAAGAAGGGCAACCCTAAGCACATTCCATGGGATGTCCCTCAATAACTCTCACTTTTAGAGATTCCTCATGTTTTCATTCTTCTGAAGGAAGGAAGTTTTTATTTTCAGGTAGAGCTCTAATAAGTTACTGCTATCTTACCATAACAAGAAATTCTGGTGTCTGGGGCAAGCAATATAAATGTACCCCTAGTCAAGAAGTTGGAGAAGATACTGGGAGAGACCTTGGAACTTGGGGCACAAGTGCCTGTGGTCCATGGTAGAGAGACAGAGACCTCGGGATGGGAACATCGGCCTCCCTAAGAGTGGACACTTGTAGTCTATAGCCAGGGAAGCCACTACTAGGGTAGGTAATAAGCGGGGCTAGGGAGTGGGGTGGAGGGATGAAGCAAAGTCATCCAGTAGCTTCCTATTTTATTTTTTATTTTATTTATTTATTTATTTATTTTTAACAATTATCTTTTAAAATTTTGAGTTTCAAATTTTCTCTCTCCTTCCTACCCTTTCCCTACCCCTTGAGAAGGCAAGAAATTTTATATATATATTTATATATATGTATATATATTATATGCAAAGTCATACAAAACTTCTTTCCATTTTAGCCATGTTGCAAAAAAAGGAAGAAAAATAAAGTAAAAAAAATGTGTTTCAATCTGCACTCAGAGTTCGTCAGTTCCCTCTCTGGAGGTAGATAGCATTTTTCATCATTGGTCCTTTGGAATCATATCGTATCATTGTCTTGATCAGAGTAGCTAAATCTTTTGCAGTTAATCATCATTATAATATAACTGTTACTGTATACAATGTTTTCCTGGTTCTGATCACTTTACTTTGTATCAGTTTATATACATTTTCCCAGGTTTTTTCTGAAAGTATCCTGTTGATCTTTTTTTTTTTAAATTTTTTTTTTTTATTTTTGGTAGAGCAATTGAGGTTAAATGACTTGCCCAGGGTCACACAGCTAGGAGGTGTCAAGTGTTTGGTCTGAGATAGGATTTGAACTCAGGTCCTCCTGACTCTAGGGCTGGTACTCTATCCACTGCCCCATCTAGCTGCCCCCTCCTTTTTTTTGTTTTAAATAGTATTTTATTTTTTCCCACAATCATTAATCGCGAACATTTTTAGAATTCATTTTTATAAGATTTTGAGTTTTAAATTTTTCTCCCTTCTTACCTTTCCCTCTTCTGCTGCACAGTTTTATAGCCCTATGGGCATAGTTCCAAATTGTTCTCCAGAATGATTGGTTCAGTTCACAACTCCTTCGACAATGCATTAGTGTCCTAATTTTTCCCACATCCCCTCTAGCATTTAGCATTTTCCTTTTCTGTCATCTTAGCCAATCTGATAGGTCTAAGGTTGTACCTCAGAATTGTTTTAATTTGCATTTCTGTAATCAATAATGAGAGCATTTTTTCATGTAACAACTGATAGCTTTGATGTCTTCTTCTGATAACTGTTTGTTCATATTGTTTGACCATTTATGAATTGAAGAAGCTCCCTATTTTAAGTAATTGTTTCTAACTAGGTGCTATACTCAGTTATTTCTACCTCTTGAGAATTACAGATGCTAATAACAGCCTCTAGATTTAGGCATCCTGGGACAATGTCCTAATTGCCTAGCCCTGGTTATGGCTCTGAGTAGCACAGAGTTAATGCCATTACTGCCAGTTTTTTAATAAAACCATCTTTTCACTGCAAAGTGTAGTGAATCATATCTGATGAGGGTATAGTACTATAGAAATAATTTATAATTACATTTCTTTTATGCTGAAATGAAAGGTCATTTCCGCAGGTCTTTGCTCACACTGAACTACTAAATGGGTCCTCTAATAAGCTGTATTTAACTTTTTAATACCCCATCTTTATTGGTTTCTCTCTGTCCTCCCTTTCATTTTACTATTCTGCATTTCTGTTTATGCCAGCATCCTCTCATAATGCTATGACATGCTCAGCAAAATCCTACCACTTCTGGCCACTGACCAAACCTTATACAATGTGCCTTCACATAAAAGCTTCCGTATGGCAGTCTGTTATGTGAAGTATTTTGGTGGGGATTTTTAAATGCTGCTTTGTAATTAAATGAATGAAAGTTAAGGATCCAGTTTCCAATTAGCTTATACAAAGTCATTATCTACCATTCCGATCAGGAAAGCAGGAGCCCTTCTTCATTTGAATAAGATGCTAAGGGGAAAGGATATATAAGCTTTTCTAAATCTAAAATCACACATCCATCTTTGAAGATAATGTGATTACACTTAATAAAATGCAGACACACAAGAAACTACCTGCATAATACTGGGTAAATCACATCACTTCTCTGGGCCTCAGTTTTCTCTTCTGCAAAATAGGGTTGGACTAGATGAATTTTAATGTTCCTTCTGACTCTGAAATTATGAATTACAAGATACTTCCAGAGAAAACACACTACAAGGGAGAAATGAGTTTAGGGTCAGAGGATTCAGCCACTTACCACCTGTGTGACCTTGGACAACTCACTTCATATCTCTGGAACTCAGTTTCTCCATCTGTAAAATGAAAGGGTTGGGTTAAGTTCGCCTTCTGTTTGAAGATTCTACGATTCCATGAATTTATAAAATAAAAATATGTTATTTAACCTAAAAATATCTTGAACAAGCTTTAAAACACGTATTTTAAGAGTTGGCAAAATATTTCTGAATGCTTAAAAAATGTTAAGCCGTGGATTTTGGTCTTTGAAAAATAACTGACATGTCATGCTCACATTTTAATTAAAGAATTTTTTTACAAAAAAATCTGAAGAAGCAATTAATTTCTTCTCTGATGGATATCAGTATGAAATGAGAACAATTTGTACCATAACATATGTCCATTTTATAATGGATGGAGACCACTAACTCACTTTCCTTGTAAGCATCAGCTAATAAGTCCTTTCATATGTTGCTTATGTAACATGGATTAAAAACTTCAATCCCTATGCTTATCGACCACCCCCAATATTTAGGAGACATTTTAAACTTTAAATCTACATGGGGGCTTCATGGCTTAGTGGTTAAAGCACCTGCCTAGTAAGCAGGACATCCTGGGATCGAATCCCAGTGGGGCTTCAACCCTTTTCCGTCAACTTTGTTAAAGGAATTGTTTCTCTGCCAAATTGAATGGGATAAACCCACAGTAACAGCGACTTCTGATTCTCATGTTTTATTCTCCCCCGGTTGGGTTAAAAAGGACAACTTCTTGGAAACTGAGTGACAATCAGGATAGATCTGTCTGAAGTGGCAAAAAGGAAGGAGTAATTACGCAGAAGGAGTAATTAGGCAAGTTTTGGCAAAGCCACCTAGAAAATATGGGATCCACTCCTAAGTGGGTAAAGGGGGAAAAAAAACCAAACAGGCTCACAGATCAGCGGTTCAAAGGAGAGCAAAACTGATTCTTGATGCCAAGCCTCAGCTTTTGGGTCACCTGACCCTATACACTTCTCTGCATTTAATCATCAGCTGCAGTCCGGTGCAACTGCATTTTGGGTACTTGGGCAAAGAATGATTCTAAGCCAAATATTTGGTCCCATCTGGATATGTTCGTGCATCCCGACGTGGTGGAAGACCAGTTACCAATGCACCCAGCAGGCATGGTGAGGAGCCTCTCTTGTCATCTGTGAGCTCAGACCTCAAGAGAGGCTGAGACTATTTTAAAAAACAAAAACACATTATCTTTTTATTGGTGCAATTTAGAAAAACAGCAGTGAAAGTATCCATCAAAGCTAACAGGCCTGCATCATAAAATCAGGATGGTTTTTATATATGGGCCCACCTGTCACATAAGGTAATTGTATTTTTTTTCCCTGATCTTCCTTCAGGCTCTCTTCCCAGAACACAAAATGTGATTATCCTTGTTCATTGAAATTTCCTCTTTGCCACTTTGCTCTATTCTCTCAGCGCAGCTGGGAAGGCCTGGCAGACACCACCAAGTTCCAAACTGCTTGTAGCTTCGGGTAATTTTTTTGAACTTAAGAACACTAATAATGTACCATACTGACTGGTATAGTTAAAAGAAAGATGGCTCACTCATATCAGCCTCTAGTTAAGAGCAAGGGCAAAAAGAATTTCAATGAAACATAATTGCATTTAACGCAGCATTGTTGTTTAATGATTTCAGACTCCTTTGTGACCCCATCTGGGGTTTTCTTGGCAAAGATCCTGGAGTGGTTTGCCATTTTCTTCTTCAGCTCATTTTACAGATGAGGAAACTGAGGAAAACAGGGTGTAGTGACTTGCTCAGGGTCACAAAGCTAGTAAATATCTGAGGCAGGCTTTAAACTCAGGTCTTCTAGACTCAAGGCCCTTTGCTTTATCCACTACACCACCTAAATGCAGCAACTATTTATTAAATACCTGTAATGTGATGGGCATAGAAAAACAAAAACGAAATAGTCCTGGTCCTCAATTTGCTTCCAGGAGCTGGAGGACTGAGTAGAGGGAGCAGATGAGAGACCAGTTTGGTTCAAATGCAGAACTCACGAAGGGAAGTGGGGGCTAGATTACAGAGGGGCCTCAATTCCAAGCTACAGAGTCTATATTTGTTGTATAGGCAACGAGGACCCACGTTCTATTTGGCATTCAAAGTCCTTCCTAACCTAGTGCCCTCCTACCTTTCCATTCCATCACTCCCCAACACAAACTTCTTGATTCAGCAACACTGGCCTCCTGGCTGTTCCACAAACAAGATACTCCATCGCTTGACTCTGAGCATTCTTCCTAATTGTCCCCCGTGTCTGGAATACTCCTCTGCTCCCCTCCAATTACTGACCTCCCTGGCTTCCTTTCAGTCCCAACTAAAATCCCATCTTCTATACTATAGAATCTATAGGAAGCCTTCCACAACCTCTCTTAATTCTAGCACTTTCCCTCTGTAAATTATTTCCTATCTATCCTGTATATTGCTTGCTTTGTATATATTTGTCTGCTTGTTGCCTCCTCCATTTGATTGTAAGCTCCTCGAGGGCAAGGACTGTCTTTTGCCTTTCCAGCATTTTGCATAGTGCCTGGTACATAGTAGCCACCTAATAAATGTTTATCGATTGGTAGACTGACCAGTCAGATCTATACTTTGGGAAGATTATTTTAGCAGCTTTGTGGAGAATGAATTAGAAAGGGCAGGGGCAGGAAGCATGGAGATGAATTAGCAGTTAATTACAGTCAGTATGGTAACTAGGATGGGACAGGGCCTGACACAAGGGATTGGGGGGGAGGTGGAATACTTTCTCCCCCAGTCGTTCTCCCAACCTCAGTCCCCCACCAGCACTGCACTTCTTCACCCTCTCCTAGACCACTACCATTGTGGGCTGCCACAGGCCACCTCATTGTCACAACACTCTCATTCGTCTTTCCCAGGGCCCAGTGACTGGTGCACAGCAAGAGATTCAGTCTTACAACATCCTGGGGTTGAGGGAAATGACTGTTGCCATGCATTTTCTTACTGATACCCTCCTCCTTCTCCTTCTTCCTTTCCCTGCCCTGCCTTTAACTCCCTCTCCATCTCCTCTGGGGGACCCTCAAGGGCCAGACTCTCCAAGGTGGAGATGCTTCACCTTTTGTGTCATGGACAGAAAGCCTATGAAGCCTTTCTCAGAATAATATTTTTAAATTCATAAAATAAAACACATAGGATTGCCAAGGAAACTTATATTGAAATTCAGTTTATCTATCTATCTATCTATCTATCTATCTATCTATCTATCTATCTATCTATCTATCTATCGAATTTAAAAGCAGGCTCAGAGACCTCAAGTTAAGAACTTGTGCTCTGGGGGAAGCTTTCTGCCTCTCCCTCAGCCTTGCTGTACCTTCCCATGAATGTCTTACATGAAAGTCTTCTATAATACAACTAAGGCGAAGGCCAGTGCATTCCAGCAGAAGTACAATTACAAGGCATTTCATACCCTGAGTTCCTCTGGCAGCTTCCCCAGCAAAGGTCTTATATCACCTTGTGGTTTGACCCCTCGCTATCTAACTGCAGGCACCAGAATGTCTAGTTAGCTAAGGGAAGGGCTGATGAGGACCTAAACTAGGGTGATGGCATAGAAGGAAAGCATGCAAGAGATGTTATAGAGGTAGGATCAAAATTTTAATAAGCTTAAAACTGCACTAACACTTTTGGGACACCCTGCACATGACTATATTGACCTATCTTTTTAAAACCCCAACTCCATACCTAACGTTAACTAAATTCTGGGCATGCTACTGCTGCAAAGAAACAGATTAGCTATTCATTTTTGTGTGTGATTCAATTTTTGACTCCTCAGTCACTCAGCAAGCATTTATTAAGCACCTACTATGTGCCAGGCACTGTGCTAAACCCTAGATAACCGCTAATCTGGTGGTGAAACACAGAGCCGTCAACATCTGGACAATCAAAAATGTGAGGCTCCCACAAGGGCAATGGAGAGACACATGGCAGGCATAGGTTGCAGCAGATTCTCAATGGAGACTCGTAAAGTGGATATGCTATAAAGGATATTATCCAGGAAACAGTGAAAAAAAGAGTTTGGCTGGTTGCATGATGAGAGTGAAGGATGGCGAGGTCGAATGTGGCAGTGGCACCAATAGAAGGCTAATCAATGGAGAAGAAGGTCTCCAGAATACTGGGTGATATGTTACCCTCACCCCAACCCCAGGAAGATTTCTAGGAAGATACAGAGAAAAGTCAACTCACAGAATGGTCTACATCATTGGAGGGTCAAGCTACATCAATAAAAGCATTGGTTTATTGATGTTCTGAAGTATCATTTCAAGTGGCTGGAGATATCATGGAGGAAATCAGGTCTTCTAATGTTAACGTGTGTTTTAAAAACATTGAATGTAGAATTTAGGGTAAATTGGACATATCATTTTTGAATTCATTCTATATACCACTGCCACTTTAGCTTTCTTACAATAGCACTTTCATCATGTCACTGCCCTGCTTAGCTCCCTCTTACCTACCACTTCAAGGCCCCAAATCCCTGCCCCAAATCTAACCAGTCTTATTTCCCACCAGCAGCTTTCAGTCAGACAGGTTTCTGCACTGTCTCCCTATGATGTTGCCCTCATCTGGCACCCCACCCCAGTTCCCTTTACCTCTTCAAATCCAACTCAAGGCTCAATTTAAGCCTTGCCTCTCCCATGAAACCATCCCTAAGACCTCCAGCCCAGTGATCCCTCCTTTCACAGAAGAAACTTGAGTCTGAGGAATGTTAAGAGACTTGCCCAGTGTCATGCAGTTAATAAGCGTTTGAGATAAAATTTGAACTCAGTTCTTCCTGATTCCAAATCCAGTGCTCTATCATCTATTCTATAGCTCCTAGCTCCCTGTCCTCCAGAAGCCTACTTTCTATTAGGGGAAACAACGTATGAACAGATAAGTAAATACAAACACATATAACACAAAATCACTAGCAGCTGAGGAATCAGGAAAGGCCTCATGGAGGAGGGAGCACTTAAAATAAAGCTTGATGGAAGTTAGAGATTCTAAGAAGCAGAAGTGAGAAGTGAATGCATTCTGTGCATGGCGGAAAAACGCAGCCTGTACAATTGCATGAAAGTGGGACTTATAACATCACGTGTGGGGAATAGCATGGTGATTTGATGCCAACGGCATACTAGCCAGGACCTCCATCTGTTGCTTATTGCAGGTACAATGCAATCCAATACTCTGCCCTTCTTCCTGGATCTCTACCTGTTCTGTGCTGTGGGGACTTCCTTATCTCCACCCAGCTGCTCTGTTTGTTCTCCCAGTGGTCTGACCTCTTCCACTATCACCCAAGCCCTGATTATGACTGCTTTGACAGAGGCTACAGGAAACATATAGCAGTTACTTTGAGATAGATTCCCAATTGATCTCAGCAATTTGGTTTTCTCAGGATGCTCACTTCTGTCCAACTTTCTCAGCACCAAAATTACATAGTCCTTCCAACTCCATTCTCATGTAAAAGGAACAAACAGAATTCAGAATGTACATTGCCAACTTTGAAATCCATCGTGCAAAGAACAGGGCATAATCTCTGAAGACACATACTTCCTGAACATTATGCTAGGCTGGTCTGCTCTGTTCCTGCCACTTCATATTTTTTGTTTTTAAAGTTAAATTTTCTCTTTTTCAATCACTGAAAATCCTCTTTCTCTCACTCTCACCTTCCCTTCTGCCCTTGCTGAGAAAACAAGAAAAACAAAACCTGTTACAAACATTTATAGTCAAGTAAAACAAATTCTCCCATTGGCCATGACTCCTCTCCCCAATCACCCTGAGTCCATCAACTCTCTCTCAGGAGGTGGGTGGCATGTTTCATCATGAGTCCTATGGAATTGTGGTTGGCCATTACATTGATTAGAATTCCTAAGTCTTATAGAGTAGTTCATTTTTCCAATGTTCTTGTTATTGTATTAGTTATTCTACTCACTTTACTCTGCATCAGTTCATATAAGTATTTTCAGATTTCTTTGAAACCATGCCCTTCATCATTTCTCACAGCACAAAAGTATTCCATCACATTCACATACCATAACTTGTCCAGCCATTTCTCAAATAATGGGTGTCTCCTCAGTTTCCAGTTCTTGGCCACTACAAAAATAGCTGTTAAAAGTATTTTTGTATATGTGAGTCCTTTTCCTCTTTCTTTGATCTCTTTGGGTGTAGATCTAGTTATGGTATAGTTAGGTCAAAGAGTATTCAGAATTTAATAACTAGTTGGGCATAGTTCTACTTTGTTTTCCAGAATGGCTGGATCAGTTCACAGCTCCACCAACAATACATTAATGTACATGTTTTCTGACAGCCCTTCCAACATTTTCCTTTTTTGTCAATTTTGCCAATCTGATGGGTGTGAGGTGGAACCTCAGACTTGTTTTACTTTTCACTTCTCTAATTATCAGTGATTTAGAGCATTTTTATATGGATATTGGTAGCTAGAATTTCTTCCTCTGAAAACTGACTGTCCATATCCTTTGACTTTATCAATTAAAGAATGACTCTTTGAATCAGTTCCCTTTATATCTTAGAAATGAGTCCTATATCAGAGAAACTTACTACAAAGATTTTTCTCATTTACTTACTTCTCTTCTAATTGTAATCACATTGGTTTTGTTTGTGTCAAATAATTTTGAATTTTATGTAATTGAATTGTCCATTTTACCTTATCTGATTTTTCTCTCTGTTATTTGGCCATTAACTCTTCTCTTATTCATACAGCTTTATTCCTTGCACCTCTAATTTATTTATGACATCACCTTTTATGTTAAAGTCATGTCCTAGTTGGAATTTGGTATATGGTGTGGCATGTTGGTCTATGCCTAGTTCCTTCCAGGCTGCTTTCCAGTTTTCACAACAGTTTTTGTCAAATAGTGAGGTCTTACCACAATAGCTGGGATCTTGGGTTTATCAAACACCAAGCTACTGTGCTTGTTTTCTTCTGTATTGTGTACATAATTGTGTACACTGATTGACCTCCCTATTTCTTAACCAATACCAAATTGTTTTAATGGTTACTATTTTGTAATATAGTCTGAGATCTGGTACTACTAGATTCCCTTTATCCCCACATTCATACCCCCCCCATTATTTCCCTTGAGATTCTTGGCTTTCTGTTACTTCAGATGAATTTTGTTATTTTTTTCTGAAAGTAATACTTTGGTTATTTGATTGGTATGGCACTGAATAAGTAAATTAATTTAGATAATATTATCATTTTTTACTGCATTGGTTCAGCCTATCCGTGAGCAATTAATATTTCCCCAATTATCTTGATGTCTTTATTTGTGTAGAAAGTGTTTTGTAGCTTGATATTCATATAGTTCTTCTGGGTGTGTCTTGGCAAGTAGATTCCAAAGTATTTTATACTTTTTGTAGCAATTTTAAATTGAATTTCTCTTCCTATCTCTTCCTGCTGGATTTTGTTGGTAATATACAGAAACTCTGATGATTTGCATGGTTTTATTTTATATCCTATAACTTTGCTGAAGTCGTTAATTGTTTTGATTAATTTTTTAGTTCACTTGATAGGGTTCTCTAAGTAAACTAGCAAATCATTTGCAAAAGTAATGATTTTGTTACTGTTTTGCTGCATAGGCAAAGAAAAATAAGCATATTATTCCCTCAATTCCTCTGCCTTGTCTTATTATAATGACACAATAGTGATGGTAATAATGGTGATAATGATGATAATCCTTGTTATCTTACTGGAAAGACCTCTAGTTTATCTCCATTACAGATAATCCTGTCATATTAAAGAAAGATCTATTTATTCCTATGTTTCTAATTTTTTAAAAATGAGAATATCTGTTGTATCTTATAAAAAGCCTTTTCAATTGATAAAATCATATTATCTCTGTTGTTAGTGTTATAAAGATAGTCAGTTATGTTTATGGTTTTCCTAATATTGAATCAGCCTTGCATTACTGGTATAAATCCAATCTTATCATAGTGTATAATCTTTGTGATATATTTCTATAGTCTCTTTGCTGATATTTTAATGAAAAATTTTGAATTGATAGTCTAAGCATTATTGTACTATAGGTTTCTTTTTCTGTTTTGACTCTTCCTGGTGTAAGTATCAATAGCAAATGTGCATAATTGAAGGAATTTGGCACAACTGCTTTTTTTTTAAAATTTATATAACATTCAAATGAATTGTTCCTCAAATGTTTGATAGAATTCCATTGTAAATCCATCTGGTATGGTATTCCCCCCTATTGGGAGTTAATTGTTCAATTTCTTTTTCTAAGATTGGGTTAATTAAATATTCTATTTTTTGTTCTGTTAATCTGGGCATTTTATATTTTTATAAATATTCATCCATTTCATTTAGATTTTCCATTTTAATGACCTCATAATTGGAGGAAAGAGTTCCTAATAATTTCTTTTATTTTTTCTTCCTTGGTTGTGAATTTTTCTTTTTTTCTTTTTGATATTGGTTATTTGGTTTTCTTTATTTTTCACAAATTCAAATTAGCTAATGATTTATTTTACTGATTTTTCTCCCCAAAGACTTTTTTAAAAAAATATTTTCTTGGAACACTAATACATTGTTGGTGGAGTTGTGAACTGATCCAACCATTCTGGAGAGCAATTTGGAACTATGTTCAAAGGGCTATAAAACTGTGTATACCCTTTGACCCAGAAATAGCACTTCTAGGGCTGTATCCCAAAGAGATCATAAGAATGGGAAAAAGACCCACATGTACAAAAATATTTATAGCAGCTCTTTTTTGTGGTGGCCAAGAATTGGAAATTGAGGGGATACCCATCAATCAGGGAATGGCTGGACAAGTTGTGGTATATGAATGTAATGGAATACTATTGTGCTGTAAGAAATGATGAGCAGGCAGACCAGAAAAATCTGAAAAGACTTATATGAACTGATGCTGAGTGAAATGAGCAGAACCAGGAGAACATTGTACACAGTAACAGCCACACTGTGTGATGACTAACTTCCATAGATCTGGCTCTTCTCAGCAAAGCAAGGATCTGAGACAACTCCAAAAGATTCACAATGGAAAATGCTCTCCACATTCAGAGAAAGAACTATGGAGTTGGAATGCAGATGGAAGCAGACTATTTGCTCTTTTGTTGTTGCTGTTGTTGTGTATTGTTTTGTTTCTTCTTTCTCATGGTTTCTCCCATTGGTTCTAATTCTTCTTTACAGCTTGACAATGTGAAAATATGTTTAATATGAAAGTATATGTAGAGCCCATATCAGATTGCATGCTATCTTGGGGGGGGAAGGGAAGGGTAGAAAATTTACAATTCAAAAGCTTATGGAAGTGAACATTGAAAACTAAAAAATAAATTTAACTATAATATATATATTTTCAATTTTAAGTTCTCTCTGTCCCTTTGCCTCCTACCGCATTAAGGAGAAAAGCAATATGATGCCTATTATACCTGTGAAGTCATGCAAATTATATTTCCATATTATCTATGTTGCAAAAAAAGCAAGAAAAATTAAGAAAGTGAAAGAAAACAGGCTTCAATCTGCACTCAGAGTTAATCAGTTCTCTCAGTATAGGTAGACAACATTTTAAAAAATTAATTTATTTTGATTTATCAATAATCACTTCCATAAGCTTTTGAGTTTTAAGTTTTTCTCCCTCTTTCTCCCCACCTCCCTCACCAAGACAGAGTGCAATCTGATATAGGCTATACATATATATTCCTATTAAACATATTTTCACATTAGTGGTGTTGTAAGTAAGCATTAGAACCAATAGGAGGAACCACCAGAAAGAGGAAACAAAACACAACAGAAGAAAAAAATAGCAAATAGTATGCTTCAATCTTCATTCAAACTCCATAGTTCTTTTCTTTGGATGTGGATAGCATTTTCCATCATGAGACCTTTGGGGATGTTTTAGATCCTTGCATTGCTGAGAAGGGCTAAGTCTATCAATATTGGTCATCACACAATGTGGCTGTTATTGTGCACAACATTCTCCTGGTTCTGCTTACTTCACATTGCATGAGTTCATATAAGTCTTCCCTGATTTTTTTGAAAGCATCATGCTCATTATTTCTTATAGCACAGTAGTATTCCATCAAAACCATATACCACAACTTGCTCACCATCCCCCACTTGATGGGCATCCCCTCAATTTCCAATTCTTTGCCATCACAAAAAAAGAGGTGCCACAGATATTTTTGTAAATACGGGTCCTTTCCCTTTTTCCTTGATCAATCTGGGATATAGACCTAGTAGCCGTATTGCTGGATCAAATAGTATACACAATTTTATAGCCTTTTGAGCATAGTTCCAGATTGTTCTCCAGAATGGTTGGACCCGTTTTACTTTTTTTTAAAATAGCTCCTACTTTTATTTTTTAGTTCAATTTTTTTTTTTGCTTTCAATTTTGTTAATTTTTTCTTTGATTTTCAGGATTTCTATTTTGGTGTTTTATTGGAGGTTCTTAACTTTTTTTGGTTTTTAGGTTTTTTTTTTTTAGTTAGTTACATACCCAATTCATTGATCTGCTCTTTTTCTCTTTTATTAATGAAAGTGTTTAGAGATATAAATTTTCTCCTAAGGATTGTTTTGGCTGTATCCCCACAATATTGGTATCTCACTGTTGTCATCTTTAATGAAGTTGCTGGTTGTTTCTATATGTTCTTTGATTTTCTCATTCTTTAGGATAAAGTTATTTGGTTTCCAGTTAATTTTTAATAATTTCTTCAGTGACCCTTTATTGGATATGATTTTTATTGCATTGTAGTTCACACAAGATGTGTTTAATATTTTTGATTTTCAGCATTTGCTTGTGAGGTTTTTGTGCTCTAAAACATAGTCAATTTTGTGGAAGGTGATGTTTGAGCTAAGAAGCCAAAGAGGTGAAGGTGAGGAGGGAAGAATATTCCAGGTATGGGGGACAGCTGGTGCATATGAGAGGCAGCTAGGGGGCTCAGTGAGTAAGCTGGACCAAGAATCTGGAAGACCTGAGTTCAAACCCAATCCTGGATACTTACTAGCCATGTGATCTTGGACAAGACACAACATCTGTTTCCTCATTTGTAAAATAGAGATAATAATAGCACCTATATTCCAGTATTTTGTGAGGATCAAATGAGATTACATTTGTAAAGCACCTGACACATAGTAGACACCATATAAATGCTAGCTATTGTTGTTGTTGTTATTATTATTATTAAGGTAGGAGATAGTACACTGAGGGTGAAGAAAATCAAGTAGACCAGTACAGCTGGATTGTAGAGAGTATGGATTGGGAAGGTAAGAAGGGACCAGGATGTGAAGAGCTTCAAGTGCCAAACAGAAAAGTTTCAATTTGATCCTAAAGGTAGCAGGCAACCTAAATAAACCCAGGTCACACCTAGACTTTGGAAAGATCATTTTGGCAGTTAGTGGAGGATGGTTTGGAAGAGAGAGAGAATTGAGGCAGGCAGACGAAATAAGAGGCTGTTGTGATTGTCTAGGCTATAAGTGATGAGGAAAGAAGGGGGAACCAAAAGTGAGAGATATTGGGGAGAAAGAAATTGTAAGATTCAGCAACTGATCACATGTGAGGAGAGGGAGAGCATGGAGTCCGGGATGACATGGAGTTGCGAGCTTGAGTGACTGAAAGGGCCTTGGATGGTAATAGGATAGCTGATAAGAGGGGAGAGTTCTGAAGAAAAGATGTGATGTCTATTGGTGACATATTGAGTTTTAGATGCCTACAGGACAAGCTGTCTGCAATATCTAATGAGCAATGAAGAGACACATGGTGGGCAAAAGTGGACAGCAACACATCAAAATCAGAGAACTCTAACATGGAACCCAGGTAAAGGACGTCATCATCTAACTGGAAGAAAAGCTGGATTTCCCACCTGGCTGGTCTGGACTTCACGATGTCTAGAAACTCATCGTTCTGCAAGATGACACCAGCTATGACACTCAGACATCTCTGCCCTCTGACTGGAGAGTAGACATCAGAAAGCTCTTCCCAGATCTTCCACCATTTAAGGAGGGCACCCAGAGAATTCTTCAAATCATTTCCCACTGGGCTGCTCTCCTGGAATTCATTATCTTCAGAAACTTATCATCCTATAGGATGAAAACAACTCTGTAACTCACATCTCCTCAGATCATTTCCCACCCTGGCTGCAGGACTTCATTATGCCCCTGAACTGGTTACCCTCCCCCCCTTCTTTTTTTACAGGTTGTTGTCACACATTAGATTGTGAACTCCATGAGGGCAGGGTCTATCTTATGCCTTTCTTTGTATCCCCAGCACTTACCAGGGTATCTGGAATATAGTAGACACATAGTAATAAATGGTTATATATTTTTTTTTGTACAAGGCAATGGAGGTTAGGTGACTTGGCCAGGGTCACACAGCTAGTAAGTGTCAAGTGTCTGAGGCTGAATCTGAACTCAGGTCCTCCTGACTCCAGGGCCAGTGCTCTATCCACTGCACCACCTAGCTGCCCTGATAATTGTTTATCGATTGACTGACAGTGGGCCAGTCACATGGTACTGGGGAGGGATAGATAACTAATGGAGAGCCTCAAAGCTCTGCTAGTGCCATATTTATGAGATGTCAAGAAAACTAAAGGAAGACCTCTCACATGTTGGGTGGATTTCCTGTGGAGAGTTTCTGGGGGAACATGGACAGGAATAGCACAGGATGAGAGGGCACGTGTGTGCTGTGACTAGCATCAGTGGAGGGAGTGCTTACATCATTGAGGTCATAGATCCACTGAGGTCAAATACTATTGAAAACAACACTGCCAATCAAGAAAATCAAACTCAATTTCTAAGGCAGTCATGGGTCTTCTGGGAACACTTAATCGTCCAGTTTTTTGGGATGCTTGCTACCATCACCAGCACATCCTTTTTTCCATTGTGGCTTCTTAGGTGTTTTCATTTCCTGCTGTAAATTTTAGACCAGGTAAGGGAGTGGGCAAGGTTATGGCAATTGTGGTAAAAGTGGGAAGGAAAATGACTAAGGAGCTATCCTGGTCTGGGGTAAAACACCAAGTAATTTTTATCATGGCTGGGAACGAAGAAACTAAATGGTAAGTAGGCTTGGCCCAAGTATGGGCTGAGGGAGTGTCTAGAGGCTGAGACTGAAGAAAATCAAGGGTCCAGGTTTATGTTGGAGCAGTGCCTGAATCACAAAGAGCTGAGTAGATCAAGAACAGCTAGGGGACACAGGTAGGCTGGGGCTTAAGGCAGCATGAAGGCTTTGATAGTCCTGAGGCAAGAATCCTCTTTCATTCTTGGGTGGTTGCCTCCAGATCTAAAAGGTCAGCTCTATTTCCTTTGGGACTAGGACATTTCATATGGTAGATTCCTGCTGGAGTGAGATTTCAGGCTCTTAAAAGTCAAATGTTCTTTCCTGGGTCGGCCTGGTTCTAGGGCCCCCCAAGTACGATCCATGGCATGTGGGCAAGTGTCTCTACACACATGTGATTCTGGCAGTTTGTTGAATTACACAGTGCAGGAGAGAGGGAGGAAGCAGCCTCTCTAACGTGTATACTGACAAGGTCACAAGCAATTTAGGTTAAAAAAAGGGTGGCAAACAGTGTTCTTGCAGAAATGCTAATGAGAAACAAAAGAACTCTGGTCAGCAGAAGGAAGGAGGAAAAAGAGAGGGTCTGGATATTCTACAAATCGATGGAAGCAAGAGTCAATGATATAAACAAGGCATTTTATCTATAATAGCAACCCAAGGGTCCATATTGAGTTATACAGTGGAAAAATGAGGAAAATTAACCTACTTTTACAGAAAAATGTAGCATCTAGGGCTAGTTAATATTATATATCCTCTCTTTGTATGCTAAGGCCTTGCTGTGACAAGTGAGGAATTGGGTATAGGGTTGTCTACCTTGAAGGGTAAGTATTACTGTAAAGACCAGAAGGGCCTCTTTATAACACTGTTTCACCTCTAATAGGAGCCTGGAGGATAGCATTAGAGTGAAACACCAGGCTTATGATTTTTACTGAAGCGTGCCCAAGCCCATTTGAACAAATTAAGAAATCTGTCTTGGGCATCCATGATAATGGTCTAGATATCTTCCATAAAAATCTAATAGTTTTGGGAAAAGCCCCAAATCTTGTCTGTGGGAATTGTCAACTGCTGATGTTCTTTTAACTTGAAAAGTTTTAAAATCCAATTTAACAGAGGGCAATGTGGTGACTATTAAATAAGGAAGAAAGTCATATGAGACCAAGACCAGAAAGAGAAAACTATAAACCTTTTCATTCCTCCTTTAAATTTAACTCAGGCTCCAAGAGCCTAATAACTAACACGGTATGCTACAGAGGGAGTTTGGAATGGATTTCAGATATTTTCATTCAAAATCTTAGATATTGTGTAATTTACTATACTTCATCCATTCATTCAGTACCACAAGGATATGTGATTTCATTGCAGCGTGATGCAAATCCCAGCCCATGTACAGCTCAGGAGATGGTCTTCCAAGAGTTGTTGAGAGCCCAAATTCCATCAACTCATGGTCAAAGCATTGATGAGCCCCTCTGAACTTAAGCCAATCCTCAAATAGCTAATGGGCATCTAGTCCATCAATGGGCCTGCACTTGAAGCCTTTCCAGAGCTTGTACTCTGGATGTACTCATGATAGCATTGCCTTCAAGAAGCCAGAGCTGCCTCCACACTACAAGGAGGCATTGGAAGATGAATTTCATAGGCATCCAGAAGTATGGCAGTTGGGGTGACATCAGAGCCCATCTATTCCAACCACAGACAAAAGGAATCTCCACTGTGACAAAAAAGACAAGTGGTCTTCCAGCCTCTGCTTGAAGACCTCCAAAGAGGGAAAGCCCACCACCTCCTGAGGCAGCCCATCCCTCTTTTGGACACTTTTCTGGTTCTTTTGGCAACTCTGATCCATCGCTCCTGGTTCTGCCATCTAGGGCCCAACAGGATGACGATAGTCTTTCCTCCCCATGACAAACTTTCAAATACTTGAAGAGAGCTATCAAGCTCTTCCTTTCTCTTCTCCAGGCTAAACATGTCCAGTGCCTTTGCCAAGTCCTTATATGTCTTGAACCTAAGGCCATTCACCACCCTGATTACCTGCCTCTGGACATTCTCCATCTTATCAACGTCCTTTTTAAACTGAAGTATCAAGACTAAACGTGTTAGAGGAGATTTTAAAAATGTAAATTTAAAAATATGTAAGATTTTAAAAATCCCAACAAGGGATGTGTATACTACGCATGTATTACCCATATACCTCTTAAAGCAGTGTGGTATAGTGAATCAAGAGCTGACCTTCAAGCCAGGGAAACCAGAGTTTCTGACACATTAAGGCCATGTGACCTTGGGCAACTCTTAACTTCTCAGTGGTCTAGGCAACTGCCTAAAGCTATAAGTTGCAGGCACAGGCTGGCCTAGAAGTTTAGTAGAAGTTCTTCACTGAGAGATCTAATGAAATCACAGGCCCGTATCCTATCCCAATATCTACTGAATAGTTATAGAGAGATATCCACACATGTTTTTTCCTTCCCCACCTCATGGACTATAATACAATTGTCATAGAGAAGATATAGAGGGGCAAATGCCATCCCAAGGACAAATGAGTCCTCAACTCAGATTTAAGAGAAATGAGTTCTAGACTTAGCTCTGCCACCAACTAGCTGTGTGACCTCAGGCAGGATACTTCTCCTCTCTGGCTTTCAAATTCTATCTCTAAAAAGAGGGAGTTGGAATAGATAGTCACTCTTATAAAGTGTTTTTCTCTCAAGAACCCTATGAGAGAGTTTTACTTATCTATTTTTTTTTTACAGATGAGGAAGCTGAGGCTCAGAGAAGGTAAATGACTTGTCCAAGGTCACACAGCCAATATGTATGGGAGTCAGGATTTCAAGTCAGGTCTCTTGACTACAAATCTAACACTGGTTTCATGATACCTCTTGTCAGGTGCGTTGTAGAAAGGATTCTTTTTCAGCTATAAGCTGTGATAGATGGCCACTAAGGTCCTTTCCAACTCTAAAATTCTGTGAACTATTGCCAAAATATAGGAAGTGAAATTTTTGTTATCACCAAATGTCATTCACACCAGAGAATGTTGCATAATTCTCTATTAGCTTTAAATTCTGTCTCCATATACCTTCTATCAAGAGAATGACTAGAGTTCATATAATTCCCAAATACAGCTTCAAAGATCGAAAAAGAGATTGTTGTTGAAATAATTTAGGGTTTTCAATGCAATAAGACATCTGAGGGCTGGTAAAACATTTAAAAGCATCAAGTCTCTTTCCAGTCCTCCATCAATTGTTCAACAAGCATTTATTAAGCACCTACTATGTACCAGGCATTGTGCTAAGTGCCATGGACACAAAGACAAACGTGAAACAGTCCTTGACTTTAACTTTTAGCACAGTGCCCGGCACACAGTAGGTACTAAGTAAAGGTTTATTGACTTTTGATTATTGAAAAAGCTTACATTCTAATGGGGCATGTACCTATATATAGAATGTCCTGAAAGTCTTAGTGCAGTTTAAAGCTCTGAAAACCTAAACTTCCCTTGAGCTGTAAAGGCTTAAAACAGCACTGAGACTTTTGGAACACCTTGCATCTATTTGAATGTGTATCCAGATCAAATGTAAGGTAACCTTGAGGGTGAAGACTATGGCAGTTGGGAGATCCCAGAAAGGCCTTGCACCATAGCTGGCATTTGAATTGAGTCTTAAAATGAAACTAGGGATTACAGAGGTATGGAAAGAAAATATCCCAGGCATGGGAGATAGTACAAAGTCACAAACATGAGAGATGGAGTGTTGTATGTGTGTGAGAAATAGCAAGTAAGCCGGTATGACTGGATTGTAGAGAGCAGAGAGGGAAGTAATGTATCCAAAGACCAGATAATAGAATAGGACCAGGCTGAGAAGAGTCGGAATGTCAGGAGAGTTGATATTTGGTCCTGGAGGGAGTTTACCAACTAGAGAGGTGAGCTTTAGGAAGATCACTTGGGAAGCCATAGAGAGGCTTTACTGGAGTTGACCAAGATGAGGTGGGTTGGCCAATTGGGAGGCCATTGTAACAGTTCATGTGAGCAATGGATCCAGGCTCGAACTAGGGTAGTGACTGGGTGAGTAGAGAGAAGGGGGTATACACGAGAGTTATTGATGAGATGGAGATGAGGAGAGCTGGGTGCAGACCTACTTAATTCTCGTTAACAGAACGAACAAGATCAAGTGTACAATACCAGAGAGAAACCGCACCTTACATTAAAAGATCAGAATTTAATATTCAAGCAAAAATACCATATCTCATAAAGTGGGAACTAACAAATGTTTCTGCCTTTATCAAGGTGCTATATTTATAAAGGGTGTGTAATAGTGAGACCTTTATTATTCAATGTAAGTGCCACAAAATGAAACACTCCGAATGGGTTTTCTGATGGGCTAAATGAGTTTACATTCCATATATTACGTTGGCAGCGTTAAAATTGCAGGGCCAATTTAAAATTTCCAGAGCTGTATTCTGTTGTCAGTAGCAGAGTTTATCATAGCCTGTTTTAATTATTTAAAGAATTATAATCAGGGGTAATTATAATAGGTAGGAAAATCAAGTCTAAAGTTTTTTTGTTTTTAATAAAAAAGAACCATTGGTACACAGTCAGTACAAATCTATCTGGTTCATGTCTAAAGTGAAAAACCCTGTGAAATTTTTTGCTCAAGAGAATCAGTATAAAAGATGTCCCCAGAGAATACATGAATGGCAAAAGAGAAAGGCCAGTCATGTAGTGACTGCATGCTCTCTTGGTATCTGTGCCGTGGCAAGAGAATGAGAGAAAGTTCTGTGCAAAAGTACAGAGATGATAATGAAGTGTCATTAAACCCTGCAGGAGCTGATGAGGTCGTAGAGAGAGTGTAGAGAGAGAAAAGAAGGCCCAGGCAGAGACTAGGGTTACTCCAACATTAGGGGGTATGGTATGCATGATAACACAGCAAAGGAGACTGAAAAAGAATGGTTGGACAGGTCAGAAGAGCGCAGAGAAAAATATTGTTGTGAAAACCCAAAGGGAAGAGTATGTAGGTGAGGGCAGTCATCAGAGTCCAATGCTGCAAAGAGTAGGGAGGGATGATTTTGGGGACCATCTATCAGAAGAGACAGTAGGGGATGGGAGAAGGACTACCTCTTCATCAGAGACTGAAGTAAAGGAAAAAAAAGAATGGGGAGGGATGTCAAGGAGTTTTGAGAGGTAGGGAAGGGGGCAAGAGGGAGCTTATGATGAATAGCCCCTGTTTTCTCAATAAAGTATGAAATGAAATCTTCTATGGAGGAGGTAAGTGAAGAGAGAGAGGTGTGGGAGGCTTGAGGAAAGAGGGAGAGCTGAACAGTAGCTGTGGAGAGCAGGAGAGAGCACCATTTAGGGAGCAGTAAAACAGTAGGAAGCCTTTCTGCAGTGTGGGCCTACTTGGGATAAGATAATATAAATATGAAATATAGTAAGTCACTTAGTCTCTCTGGGCCTTGGTTTCTTCATTTGTGAAATGAGGGGGTTGGACTCAATGACCGCTAAGTTCCCTTCCAGCCTTGTTCTCTTCCCTTATTAGAATGTAATAAGCTTCTTGTGAGTAGAGACGGTTCAATTCTTTCTTTGTATCCTCAGCACCTACCACAATGGCTGGCTCAAAGTAGGCAGTTAATAGAGGTTTGTTGCTTGCCTTATTTCAATAATTTCAAAAGACATAAATATAAAGAGACCTTTATAGTTTCTGTTAAAAGTGGCATATTCAAAACTGGAAAACACAATGATTTTGATAGACAAGACGGCTTTGTAGGAAATCAGTTTTAAAGGTCACCTCCTAAATCCAAAAATTATTATTCTACCCAAATTTGAGCAGTCTCCGATTGTCTGTGTTCCCAAATAAACGATAGTTCATTCTTGCCATGATTGTAACCTTTTCAATACACAGTGTAGCTGGATAGAACATCATCTTCCATTGAGTGAAGGCTGATTTTCTAGATAGAATCTGATTTCTACATGTGGAGCAGCGAATCCCAGAAATTCAGCAAAAAGGAAAACTCACTTATGACTAGTTATTTTACAATTGTAAAGCAATACTATGCACAATGATCCTTCCTTGTTTTCCAGTTAACTGTCTGCCATAATGACACTGTGTTTGAAAGCTTCGGGGTTATTTTTACAGCACGTTATTTTCAAAACACTCTTTAATGCTATGTTTCATCACGTTTTTCTAATAAGTGTTTCTGTACATGTGAAAACGAGGCAGAGTCAAGCCAAATAAGTCATGGAAACCAGAACCCCAAGGCAATACAGAGAAGTTGTTGGTGAACTTGTGAAGGTCGTTAGACTTCTGCCTCTTTGCCAAGGAGCACGGATGACCTTGGCCCTTGAGTGAGACACAAGTGCCCTGGATAGTTATGGTGCATGCAATGACCTCTAAGGTACCTTTCATATTTTACAGTCTTAATTCAATTTACTTTCCTTATAGCAGGGGTATGCCAGCTTGAGCCAGCTCTACACCTGACAAATGGGCAAATGCTACAAATCAGGGCTTGGTTTATTGTTTCTATGATGGCCTAGGCCAGAGGTGGGGAACCTGTGGCCTTGAGGCCACATATGGCCTTCTAGGTCCTCAGTGCAGCCTTTTGACTGAGTCCAACTTTTACAGAACAAGTTCTTTTATTACAAGGATTTGTTCTGTGAAGTTTGGATTTGGTCAAAGGGCTGCACTTAAGGACCTAGAGGGCCACATGTGGCCTCCAGGCTGTAGGTTCCCCACCCTAGCCTAGATTAATGAAAGAGATAAGAGGAAATGCTAGAAATGCAAATTAAACTTAAAATATATCTTGCATACATATATATATATATGTTTTCCCAGAGAGCCGGTTGTTAAATGTCTACTAGTGTATCCCTACCAACATGGGCAAAATATTTCTATTTGTGACAGCTGAACACAAAACAAACACAGCCCTATTTGTTAAACACACTTGGAGGCAGCTAAGTGGTACAGTGGATGGAGCACCAGTCCTGGAATCAGACTAGATCTGAGCTCAAATCTGGCCTCAGACACTTACTAGTCATGTGACCCTGAGCAAGTCGCTTACCCCTGTTTGCCTCCAAAAAGGGAAAGAAAAGAAACACACTTGGAGAGAAAGCCATATCCTCCTAGGATTATGACAAAGGACTCTAGCCTCTAAGAACTTTCACAAGAAACACTCAAACCCACTTATGACATGCAATTTGTTTGTGTTCTTTAACTTTGATAGCATGGCAGTGACACTGATCAAAGTTTTCTTGCCTCCCAAAATTGACTTCGTGTTGTTGTAGTCATTTTGCATAAGAGGTAGTGCTGCCTAGTGGATAGAGAGCTGTCACCCCATGCAATGCCTGTGACTATAAGTTGGAGGAAAGATGATGATTTATACTGGCTGGAGGAAGAATCCTATCCCGGTGAATTCGAGGTCTAATCTAAAATAATAATAATAATAATAATAATAATAATAATATCTTACTTGGGATTATTGTTAGGATCAAAGGAGATGATGTTCATAAACATTAAAGTGCTCTATAAACCTCCCTTGTTTTTATTTTTCTTATTATTCTCTTGGGCAGGCAGCTTGATGATGTGAATTTTTCTGTTTTACTGGTACTAGCAGACAGAGGCAGCTAGGTGGCACATTCATAGTCAGGAAGAGCTGACATTTCTATCAGTGTGACCCTGGGCAAGTCACTCGACCCCTCTATGCCTCAGTGTCATCATGTGTAAAATAAGGGTAACAATAGCACCTACCTTCCAGGATTGTTGGGAGATCAAATGCAATAAGATCTGAAAAGAGCTTTGCAAACCTTAAAGCAGCCATATGAATGCTAGAGATGAGCATGCCTTTGGTCACGGTCTGGAAAGGCAGACTGGAGTCTCATCGTCCTGCAACAGTGCTAGCTAGCTCTTACCTGGTTTTTATAAATCCTAGAAGCCACTTACAAAAATACGTGTTATTGTCGCCTTTTGCTTTTATACCATAGCTATTTCCCTTCAAGCTTCTCCTCTCTTGTAACAAAGAAAACTGCTTAGGTTAGGGGGAAAAAAAGCTTGCCACATCTGACAGCATATACCTAATTGTGCCTGCATGAGCCCCCAACTTCTCTCCTGAGAGGATGGGTGTATGTCATCGTCAGGTGTCTGGAACCATAATGACCAACGTCTGACTACTTTCCTAAAATCCTCATAACAGTGATGGGTCCACTGAGTTGATGCTGAATTTAAATAAGAAAATATGTGAAGGGGCTTCTCAGGTCTAAAACTTTTCAGTTCATGGTTGTGTTTCCTCTGCCAGAAGTGTTTTTAGGCAATCATATTACCTGAAGTGTTTGTTGTTCCAGAGAGCTTATACAGCACTTTGGCAGTGGCGACTATGTTTCCACTCCAGGGAAATATTGTGATAATTGAATATACAAATAAAGTTACTTCGGTTGTTTCTCTACCACCTACCTTTGTAGGCCATTTGGTAATCATGGTGTGGTCAATTTGATTACAGTAACATATTTCTCAAGAATTTTCTTTCTCTGGAAAGAGTAGTGGATTTCAAGCCAGAGGACTTTGATTAGACTTCTGTTCTACCTACTACTTATATTAGCTTGGGTAAGTTATATTCCTTTTCTGGGCCTCAGTTTCCTCACCGGTACAATAAGAGAATTTGATTAGATGATCTCTGAGATCTCTTTCAACTCTAAACCCTATAAAAACTTTAAATCCTATGAAATCTCTAAATTCTTTTAGATTATAAATGCCTTCCTCTCAAATGTTCTATCTTAATTTCATCTTTGTAAGGCCCGTCCTCCCCAGTGCCTAGCACAGAGCACTGCATAGAGAAGGCCTTGATACTGAATTAAATCTGTTTCTCCATGACAATTCTGCAACATTCATAAACCATCTGGCTTCTTCCAACTCTTTAATTATTAAGGTCCAAATAGAAATCTGTATGACTTAAGGCTAAAGTCATCAAATTCTGATTAAATCTCAATGATCATTATACCAAATAATTTCCTTTAAACTTTATGTAGATAATGGGTTTCTATTGAGCAAGTTAAAAGAAGTTGTCAGAAGTACCATATACTGTCACACTATTAAAAATGTCATTGTAATTCATTTTTGGAACTCTGTGAGCTCTAAAATAAAAAAACCTCAGGCCATATATTGAATTAATAGAATCATCAAAATGATGTTATTTAAGTTCCAAAGTTTACACTTTATTTTATTTTAAATGTCTGAATCCAAGTCAACAAGCATTTCTTGAGAGCTTACATATAAGATGACCTTTGAGGGTCTTTGCAACTTAGAAAACCTCCAATTCTATAAGTAACCTCAAGATATCATCTAATGGAGCAGGGCCAAGTGGCAGAGTAGGTGCAAGAACTCACCTGAACTCTCCCAGATTCCCCTCCAAACAACTTTACAATAACGCCTCCAATCGAATTCTAGAGCTGCAGAGCCAACAAAAGGTAGGGGTGAAATAATTTTCCAGCCCAAGACAACTTAGGAGTTCAGCAGGAAAGGTCTGTCTCACAGGGTAGTGATCTGGCTGGAAGCACAGTGCAGGCCCATCCCTAGATGGAAGAAGCAGGCCTTGGAGATGGTTACAACTGTGGCGGCAGCAGCTTCAGGAGCTTTCAGCCTCCAGATGGTAAGGAGGTCAGACAACTGATTAGAAATAGATTATAAGGACCCTTTGCTGGTGCCGGGTTCAGGACCCTGTTGCATTGTCCAAACGCAGTTCCTGGTTGCAGTACCAGAGTGAAGAGGAGTGGCAGCAGGGAAGCAGGGGCCCTGGTCACAGTTCCAGGGTGGAGAAGAATGTGTATGTTTGCTCACAAGGGAGCGGGGGCCCTAGTCCGAGTTCCAAGGTCAAAAGGCGCACTAGTCACTGCAGGAGAGCAGGGTACCTGGTCACAGTTCCAGGGCCAAGACGATCATGCTGGTGGCTAGAGGGGACAAGGTCTCTTCCGGGTAAAGATCTGAGCACATTACAGGAAAGCAGTAACCTTAGATCATACCACTTTGGAAGCACTGAAACATTACAGACCCCCCACCCCCACCCCCAAACTAGCTCTGAAAACAGCAGCAAGAAAAACCTGAAGCTTGGAATAGTATCCTTTCCCCTTCCCCCCCCCCCAAGCAGATCTCAACTTTAATAGAAAGTTAAAATATAAGAAACAGGCTAGAAAAATGAGCAAACAACAAAAAGAACTGATCACCAAAAGTTACTGTGGTGATAAGATCAAGAAACAATCTCAAAAGAAGCCAATGATTTCAAAGCAACTACACGTAAAGCCTCAGACTAAAATATGAAGACGCAAGGCCACCGAGAATTCCTAGAAGAGCCCAAAAAAGATTTTCAAAATCAAATAACAGAGATAGAGGAAAAACTGGGAAAAGAAATTAGAGTGAAGAAAGAAAATTATGAAAAGAGAGTCAAAAGCTTGGTAAAAAAAAATACTGAAGAAAATAACACCTTAAAAAATAGAATTGGCCAAATGGAAAAAAGGCACAAAAATCCACTGACAAGAACTCCTTCAAAAGCAAAATTGGCCAAATGGGAAACAATTTTTGCAGCAAGTGTTTCTGATAAAGACCTCATTTCTCAAATATATAGAGAACTGAGTCAAATGTATAAGAATACAAGTCGTTCTCCAATTGATAGATGGTCAAAGAACATGAACAATGAGTTTTCAGATGAAGAAATCAAAGCTATCTATGGTCATTTGGGAAAAAATACTCTATTAAAACAACTTGAAGTACCACCTTACACCTATCAGATTGGCTAAGATGGCAGCAAAGGAAAATGACAAATACTGGAGGAGACGTGGAAAAATTGGGACACTAACACACTGGTGGTAGAGTAGTGAATTGGTCCAACCATTCTGGAGGGCAATTTGGAACTATTGCCCAAAGGGCTATAAAACTGTGCTTACCCTTTAACGCAACAATACCACTACTAGGTTTGTATCCCAAAAACAATCAAAGAAAAATGAAAAAGACTTATATGTAGAAAAATACGTATAGCAGCTCTTTTTGTGGTGGCAAAGAATTGGAAATTGAAGGGATGCTCAAATATTGTGCTATAAGAAATAACAAGCAGGATGCTTTCAGAAAACCCCAGAAAGAATTACATGAGCCAATGCAAGGTTAAGTGAGCAGAACCAGGAGAATGTTGTACATAGTAACAGCAATATTGTAAGATGATCAACATGAATGACTTAGATGGTCTCAGTAATACAATGAGCCAAGACAAAGAACTCATGAAAAATGCTATCCATCTCCAGTGAAAGAACTGATGGAATCTGAATGCAGATTGCAGCATACTTTTTTACTTTACTATTCTTGGGTTTTTTTTTTTGTATGCTCATCAAATTTGCAGATGACACAAAGCCAGAAGGGATAGTTACCACACTGGATAACAAAATCAGGACCCAAAAGAGGCTTGCCAAGCTGAAACAATGAACTAAATCTCATAAGGTAAAATGGAAAAGTAATAAATGTAAAGTTTTACAGGGGGTTTCAGAAGCAGATTCATTAATACAAGAAAATTTAGGCAAAGTAAGATAGCAATTTGTCTGAAAGAAAAACTAAAGGTTTTAGTGGATTGGAAGTTCCATACAAGTCAATAGTGTGACACAGAGGCTAAAACTCTAAAGTGATCTTAGGCTGTATTGATCAGCACGATTTTAAAGGACTAGGGAGGTGACAGCTCTGCTGCACTCTGTCCTAGTCAGACCACTCCTGGAGTATTATGCCACAGTTTAGGAGGGATATTGGTAAGCTGAGAAAGTCCATAGAAGGGCAATCAGCATGGTGAAGCACCTTGACTTCATGCCAAATGAGGACTAGTCAAAGAAACTGGGGATATTTAGTTTGTATTTAGGGGAAGACATAAGAGCTGTCTTCCCATATCTTAAGGGCTGTCAACTGGAAAATTCTATTTTTTTTTTAGCCACAATATATTTAATGTAATACAACTTACATTTATAAAGTATTACATTATAAAGTATTTACCTTTATAAAATATACGTATATAAAGTATAAATAGTAGTATAATATCTACAATACTATACTGGGACATAAAAAAGGAAGTAGAAAACATAGTTCTACTTCATACATTTTTAATTTTTCTTAATTTTATGGAAACTAGATTTTTTTTTGTGTGTGTTCATGTTTATTTGTGAATCAAATTTCTTTGGATACATGTATAGAAATTGGGAGTAAAAACATCAGTGTAGTTCTCATCCTGCCTCTACCTTAAATCATAAAGGCCATTTATATGTTCTTTTAAAAAATATCTCTTTCCTAAGAATTCAAAGTAGAATCAGCCCTTAATTATACGTGTGCATGGTCGCTGCCCTCAAGTAGCTTCTTGTATACTAAATCAACAATCAAAATCAACTGGAAGATTCTTGGGCCAAGTTTGGCCCCAGAAAGATTCCAGTGGGAGCTCAAAAGAAGCCAAACAGGAAGGAGCTTCTGAAAAATGGTGGGTCTGCCCCTCAGTGGAGCTTTGAAACAGAGGCTGGATCACCACTTGTGGGGTATGACGTAGGGGGCTTCTTGTTTGGGTATGGGCCACCGGGGTCCCATTCATCTCTAGGATTCTGCAATCCAATTATGACAGACACGAAAGGTAAATCTTCAAGAAAGGAATCAGGTGGGAAATGTTCTCTGCACGCAGCCACATACCAGTGGCACCCATGCGTCTTATGCCAGGCCTTTGGGGGAGAGACACTCAGATTCCCCTTTAACTCCTCTGCTTTCCTGGGGTAACGTGGCGGGAGCAGGGCACCGTGGTCACTGCACAGTTGGTGAAGCTTAGAGTCCCATGGGAATGAATGGATGGCCTCCTCAATCTCTTTGCCTCCAGTCTTCACGGGGCTGACAAGAGGTTGTCTGACACCTCTGGAGGCCCCTGTCCCTTTGGCAATGGCTGTTGGTGGTGGCCAGACTACTTCTGCTCTGCCCCTTGCTTGTCTGTGCCTGCACCCTCGCAGTGCCGGTGGCTGGCCACCAAAGGCTGCTTAGCTCAGGTTCTCTGTACTCCCACTCTCCTCCTCAACCCTGGGTCCCCAGCCTGGAAAGGCCCACTGAGACCCCAGATTGCACTACCCTTCTTTAAAGTCCCATCCACCTGCTCTGTGCTTTGCTCTACCTCATTGCTGTCTTCCAACTCCGTGTGTGTGCCAGTTGGTGGCAACGCGAGGTTTAAGTTCAGGGCTCTCCTCACCTCCCCCTGCCCTATTGCAACAGCCTCTGAATTGGTTTCCCCGCACCTAGGGTCCTCCCCCTTCAATCCACCCATCCTCCTCAACACTGCCAGATTGGTATTCCCAAAGTACAAACCACCCCATTTCACCCTGCTCATGAAACTGGAGTTGAATCTCCATTGCCCTTAGGCCCTGTTTCGCATTTAAAAATCTTCCATAATATTAGCTCCAGTCTACCTTTCCAAGCTGACTACATGTTATTCTCCATTATGCCAAACTGACCTATTTGCTATTCTCCATACAAAACATTCCATCTCCTGCCTTAGGGCGTTTGCCTCGGATGTCCTCAATGCCTGAAGTGCTTTCCCTCTTCACTTCCAGCTCTTGTAATCTCTGTTGTTCTTTCTTTTCTGACTGATCATCAATTGTCTCTTTTAATAATCATCCCATTACACAATCTCCTCCGTTTTTGTGGTAGTTTTGTGGCTGACTCTTCGTGACCTCATATGGTATTTTCTTGGCAAAGAAACCCGTAACTCCTTTCAAAGCTCAGATCAAGCGCCACTCCCCTGATTCCCACATTTTAGTGCCCCCCATCACTGTGAATTTATTTCATGTATGTGGATGTATTTATATTTCATGTTTAATGATCTGTGTACACGTAGCGTCCTCTGAGTAGAGTGTGAGCTCATTGAACGCGAGGAGAGTTTCACTTGTGAATTGTTTTTTTTTTATTTCAATTTTTTCTAGTGAGGCTTTGCTGCTCATGCCCAGATCACCCAAGACAGAGGCACTGACGTGCGAAACAGCAAACATCTGCTTCTCGGAGACAACATCCTGCACTCCCCTATCACATGGGAAGAGAAGCCTCTTTCCATTGGCTGTGGCACTGGAACAGTTGAGGTTTTTGAACTCCCAGGCTAGGACATCTCTCTCTCTCTCTCTCTCTCTCTCTCTCTCTCTCTCTCTCTCTCTCTCTCTGTCTCTCTCTGTCTCTCTCTCTGCCTGTCTCTCTCTCTCTGTCTGTCTGTCTCTCTCTCTCTCTCTCTCTCTCTCTCTCTCTCTGCCTGTCTCTCTCACAGCATCCCATGAGTGAGCACGAGTACCATGAACCCAAGGTCCTGTGGGCCTGAGAATCAGACTTCAGCTTTCAGTCTGTTTCTTTTGTCCTTTTCACTTCGAGGTGCAGGCAGTGGAGTACAGAGGCAGCAGGTAGGTGGATTGGAATCCTGGGCCTGGAGCTAGGAAGGTCTGAGTTCCAATCCAGACTTAGAAAGTTAATAGGTCTGCAACCCTGGGCAAACCACTTCACCTGTAAAATGGGGCTAATAATCGCACCCACCTTCCAGGATTATTGTGAGTACCAAATGATGCAATGTTTGTAAAGCACTTCACACATAGTAGGCACTCAATAAATGCTTATTTACTTCCTACCTGGGTCCAGGAGCTTAAGCCATGATGTCTTGCAGTCAGTAAAAATTCAGTTTCCCAAATGTGTACTGAAAGCATTTACTCTAAAATAAGACATACGGAACAGCAGGATAAAAGAGAAAAAAAAAGAGCTTAAATCAGCAAAGGAATAAGTCCAATTTCATGCTGAAGAGGACCAAATGCCACTAATTAAAAACAAAATGTGCATTTCTTATAATTGTTCATCCTGCTGTTTAAACATTTTTAAACACAAATTATGACAGGCAAATATTGTCACACATGCTGTTCCAGGAATGATTTTTGACACTTCTTTTGTGGACCAATGACCTTTCAATTCTGTGATTATCCTTCTAACTCTGATCCATTCTCTTACTATGCCTTGTGACAAGGAAGACCCAATGAGAGAAAGCAGAGGGCTCAATGTAAGGTTAGACCACTCCTGGAAAAGCAAGTCAAAGGGAGTGGCTCACTGCCATCTTGTAGAAGAATAGGACACTAATAGGTTTATTATGATAATTTTCATGATAATTACATGTGTAAGAACAAGAGACTCTTCTTTCTGGAATCGATATTTTAAAAAAACATTTTAAAAATTAAAATGAATTCAACCCAGTGAATTTCTTTTGTCAAGCCAAAGTTTGTGTGTATGTATTTTCGTATTTTGGAACTGCATTGGTAAGACTCCTTGAGAAAAACACCAGTTAAATAATGGAAACCCATGGATCCTGGGGATAATGTGGTATTCAAGGACTCCTCAGGGAGCTAACTGTTAGTTTTACTTCTTCCAAAGCTTTAAATGAAATCACTGTCATTGTGTGAGGGCAATGAGTTAATTATCCCCTCATATCACAGAGAACACACCACACAAACGCAGGCCTTCTTTTGCTGCTTTGCCTGGGTACAGAGGGAAAAAGGCTATCACTATTATGCCTTTTTAGATAGCTAAACTTTAAGCAGAGAGAGAATCAGATACTGGGGAAAAACATTTCTGAATATTTTCAGAGGGAAAACTGGCTGGTGGCAATTCGCTCATAAAATTGACATATGTGCCTTCAATGGTTCTTTTTTCCTTATTTTTTCTCTGTTTTTTTTCTCCTTAACATTTCATAAATGTCATAATACACATTAAGCACGATGATGCCTCCCTTGTATTTCTGGAATCATTATCCCATATATTACCGTGTACTTTCAAACAGTTGAAATACTGACATTGATTGAGAAAGTTATTCATAATAGATGTCTATTGTGGATTTAATTACCTTGAGGTTAAATGGAGAAGCACCATAAACCATGTGTTCCACTGTGGTTAAATTATTGAAAAACAAACCAAATAATAAATAAGATCTTAAAAGTGATTTGAAAGGAACATGATTTCCATGGGAAACTACTCATTTTAAAATACAATATTATGTATATACCTATTACATATAAATATATGGCACAAAGAAGAGATGAATTCCTTGCCCTTTCTGTTTAAATGTCATCATTATCATTATCAAATATTCAATACCTGTAAATATCTACTTTAATTACTCCCATACTAGCTATTCCTTGACCTTGGCACATATCTGGATGCCTTCCTCAAGAGCCCAGTATATGTGCAGTCCTTTTGCTTTGGTGACAGACTGGCCCCTTCAGGTTGCTAGATTAATTGTTTCAAAGATCCTTTGGTCTTCTGTAATGCCCATTATAATAATTAGCTCATTTTAAGCCTAGGGGAAATATGGATTTCCCCTATCCACCCACTCAAGGTCCACATGGTAATGGGGCTTTATGGAGTTTATATGAAAGGAAAGGTAGAAGTACAATTCCAATTGTTCCAAGCCCCCAGTTAGGAAGACTCCTACCATTTAGGCAGAGGTTTGGCTTGCTGACTTAATTTACATTTATATGAATCCATAGCTATCCCCTTGTGTCTTGGGGTTGAGGCAAAATTCAGGCTACTGGAGACATTTGGGTAGAGAAATAGCACGGTGTATTACAGTGTCTGGAGGCAAAGAGATTGAGGAGGCCACTTATTCCTATGGGACTCTAAGCTTCATCTGATTATGTTTTGTGGGTGAGTTCATCTCATTCATATTCACAGTTATGATTACTGTGTATTTCCCTCCATTCCATTTCCTTCTGTCTCTTCTTCTCTTTCTCTTTTCATCCTGTCCCTCCTCAAAAGTCTATTTTGCTTCTAACTACTGCCTCTCTTATTTTGTCCTCCCTTTTATCATTCCCCCCTTTCTTTTATCTCTTTTATCTCTTTATTTCTTTTATCTCCTTCCTCTCCTATTTCCCTATTGGGTAAGTTAGATTTCTATACCCAACTGAGTGTGCGTGCGTGTGTGTGTATGTGTATATATATATATATATAAAATCTTCCCTCTTTGAACCAATTCTGATGAGTAAGATTTGAACCCCCTCCACTATAAAAGCTCTTCCTTGAGCATCTCTTTTATGTGAGCAAACTTTCCCCATTCTACCTCTCCTCTCTCCCTTCTTCCAGTGCATCCCTATTTCTCACCTCTTCGTTTTTTTGGGATCATTCCAACATAACAACTCACACCTATGCCCTCTGTGTATGTAAACTCCTTTTAGCTGCCCTAATAATGCTAAAATCCTTAAAAGTTACATGTATCATCTTCTCATAAAGGAATGTAAACAGTTTAACTTTATTTCTAATTTTCATTCTTTTGACTTTGTTTTATTGTTTCTTAATATCTCATGGAGTCATTAGCTTCCACTTTCCCAGTTCTAATTTTTAAAGAATTGTTTGCTTCAGCAAGATTTTGTACCTCTTTTTCCATTTGGCTTATTCTGCTTTCTGAGGAGTTCTTTTTTTTTTTTTTTTGTAAATTTCTGTACCTCTTTCACCATTTGGCCAATTCTGTTTTTTAAGGTATTATTTTCTTCAGTATTTTTTGTGCCTCTTTTATTAACCTGCTAATTCTGTTTTCATAATTTTCTTGCATCATTCTCATTTCTTTCCCCAATTTTCCTCTACCATTCATCTTTTTCTCCATCTCTTCTAGGAATCTTGTTGGGCTTGGGTCCAATGAAAATTTTTCTTTGAGGCTTTGTTTTTAGTTGTTTTCACATTGTTGTCTTCTTTGGAGTTTATGTCTTGGTCTTCCCTGCTAACATAGTAGCTCTTTATGGTCAAGTTCTTTTATTGTTTGCTTATTCTTCCAGCCTATTTCTTGACTTTGAACTTTATGTTAAAGTTGGGTTCTGCTCACGTAGGGGTGAGGAGGCAGTGTCCCAAGCTTCAGACTTTTTTGTATGGCTGTTTTCAGAGCTAGTTCTAAGGATCTGAAAGCTTTTGATGTTTCTCAGGTGGAGATATGGTCACTGCTGTCCTGATCTACACTCTGGCCAGGAAGGTCCCCTATAGCTGCACACACTAGCACTCTCTTTGCCTTGGAACTGCATTCAGGGCTTCTGCTCCCTTGTGACTGATCCTCAGCGCTCCTTTCGGCCCTGGAACTGTGACCCAGAACTGCAACCCAAAACACTGTATGGGCAATAAATTGCTATTCAATGCCATCTCTACCCAGCGCCAGCAGAGTCTCCTATAATCTCCTTCTGACAAATTGTTTGATTCCCCTCTCCCTTACTGTCTCTGGGCTGAGAGCTCCCAAAGCTGCTGAGTGAGCTCTGGACAGGCCTCTACCCCAGTGTCACAGATCTTCCTTGCCAACATCCTAAGTTTTCTTAGTCTGGGAAAATGACTCATCCTGACATTTGATCTGAGGTATTATTTTAAAGTTGTTTGGAGGGGAATGTTGAGAGAGTTCAGCTGAGTGAATCCACCATCTTGACTCTGCCCTCTTCTCAGTTCTTAACATCTCCATTCTTTGCCTTCTATTGCCAGACCCTCAAAATCTCTCTCCAGTGGCGAACTAGCTTCTGCTTATATGCAAACTCCTCAGGGAATGACCAAGTCCCTCATTCAATCAGAACAGACTTCTGAAATGTTTTCATTTTAAGAAAGTGTCCAGGACTTATTCATACTTAGTTCTGACTGGCTGATTCAGTAAAAAGATATTTTTACCTGACAAAGGTCACAAGAGGGGAAAATTTTAAGTTAGAAAACAACAAAAACAAACATTGCCTCCTTTGCGATTTAGGCTTGGTCTCCAGCTTTATAAAGACAGATAACACAGATGGAAAAGAAAGATACTTTGGGCCAAATGCTTGAAAACATGTCCCTTCTATAGACTCAGTAGAGGAAAAAGTGCTAATATATTGTCACTTCGAAGCAAAAGTTCGAAATGTTCTTGTTCAGAGCAAAGAGTTCATTTCAGGGTAGCTGAAGGAGTTCTCCTGGGCAGCTAGGTGGTATCACAGTGGATAGAATGCTGGGTTTGGAGGCAGAAAGACCTGAGTTCAAATCCAGACTCAGACATTTGCTAGCTGTATGACCTTGGACAAGTCACTTAACCACTGTCTGACTCAGTTCTCTCCTCTCTAAAAGGAGAATAATAGTAGCACTTACTTTCCAGGCTTTTTGTGAGGATCAAATGAGGTAATATTTGCAAAGCATTTAGCACAGTGCCTGGTACATAGTAGGCACTTACTAAATGCTTGCTTCTTTCCTCCTTCATTTTAGAGCCCCATTTTTTTTTAACAAAATGCTACTTTTGTAGGGGCTCCCACCAGCATTACTGAAGAAGCTGTGGAGTTGCTTTTGACTTTGACATCTTGCATGAAGCTGCTTTGAAAGGCAAAGTGTCCAGGAGTAGAGAGGGTGTGGTCCGTCCTTGCGAGACTCTTCCTGGGGTATTGTGTTTAGCTCTGGATACCATATTTTAGGAAGGACATTGGTAAACTGGAGAGTATCCAAAGGAGAGAAATCAAGATGGTGAAGGGCCTTGTGTTCATGCCAAACAAGGATTGGTTAAAAAAAAAAAACAACTGGAGACACATAGCCTTCAAATGTCTGAAGGTCTGTCAGGCAGAATAGGAATCAGACTTATTTTGTTTGGCCCTAGAAGGCAGAGCTTGGAGTAGGACAAAGAAATTGCAAAGAAGCAAATTTAGACTTGATTTTAGGGAACACTTCCTACTAGTCAGAGCTGTCTCAAAGTGGAATGGGCTTACTCTGAGGTAATGAGTTCTCCCTAGTAGGAGGTATTCAAGCAAAGGCTGGATGAACGTTCAGTTTTCTTTATCAGTAAAAAGGGAGGCAGGGATGGGGGTTGACCTTAATGGCCTCCAACTGGAGATTCTGCATCTATCATGAGAATGACGATATCTTAGCAGAATTTTACCAGAATCATGACACTCTGTTACTGGTTGACAGTTGTCTCTATATATGTAAAATGGAGGTGATCCCATGGAGTATATGTTGATTAGTTTGTCCATAACTTTGGGTCAAACCAATTGGCACTGAACTTGTTCTGCATGCATGATGGCGTGATCAGAGTAAATTCATACTTGTGGGTGATGTGTCATAAAGACCATACTAATCAATTAACTCTAAGTTATAGTGAGAACAGGTTTTAGAACTGTTCGGCTGCTGTATATCTAAAAACAGACCGTAACATTTTGAGTATTTGGGGAAAAAGCAAAGCTTTTTGCAAATGTAATAAAATTGCATATCTGTTTATTGGAAGGAAGGTTTCATTTTTCCCATCTGATTTCTAAAATAGCTCATGCTTTGCTCTATCTTCATTAGCTGAATTAGTACATCTATCTTCTGATAATAATTTATTAAAGTGAGTCATTCATACTTTCCTTGTGGACAAGCTGTAGAGAAGTAGTCCGAAAGATAGCACAGTTCAGTGGATTAAGAACCAGGTAAATGTCTAGACCCAAAGAATAGTCAGAGAAGCCTTCCCCTGTAACCAAGCAAAACAAAACAACTCCTTGACTATGTCCGTAAATGTATCTTTCTTTGTGCAGCTCTAGTCTACCATGTCTCTCCCGAGAGATAGGAAACATGCTTTGTCATTAGTCTTCAGGCATCACAAACGGACACTGTATTGATCAGAGCTCTGAAGTGTTTCACAGTTATTTTCCTGTACAATGTTGTAGTCATTGTGTAAATTGTCCTTTTATTCTGTTCACTGCTATTGATACCTTGGATTTCTTCCTTTGAAAACTGCCTGGGAATGGCTCTTCTTTGTCTGAATCTGAATGAGTTTCTTATATATCTTGAATATGAGACTTTTATCAGGGAAATTTGCTGCCAAGACTCTTTTCCCGGTTACATTTTTCCCTTCTAATTTTAACTACATTAGATTTGTTTGTAAAGGTCTGTTACCTACAGGGCAATGGGAAAGTGCAGCAACTTGCGAATGAGGAATTACACAGAAGAATAGGGTGTCACCCAAGAAATGTAACATGGGCTGGTCACGTGGTGAGAGCAAATTTCAACTAGGTGATGTCAAGAAAGAGTCAGGAAGGCCTCCAGCATTCTGGTGAACGAATTGGAGGGCATCAATAAGAGTCCTGGAGGAGAGGTGGGCATGGATAAGTTGCAGTCTACATCATTGGAGGGAATGTCCACATGAATGAGATCCCATAGCCACTGAGTATTGGAGCATAGCTAGTTTCCATGTAAATAACTACTTAAGCACCATGAATCTAAGGAGCATAGATTCAGAGCTGTCAAGTCTAGCCTTCTCATTTAACAAGTGGGGAAACTGAGGCTGAGAGAGGTCAAGAGAATTGTCCAGAGTCCTGCAGCAAGCGAGTGTCTGAGCAGAAATCAAAGTCAATTCTTCTGACCCAAGTCCTTTGCTCTATTTGCTAGCTGACTCCTTACAGTATGTCTGCTCTAGGTAGGTTTTTTTTTTTAAACCCCCAGGACTTTTTCCAGGCACAATGAAAGAGCATGCTGAATCAGAAATCAATGCTATTGGCATTAAACCTCATTTGTATTGATTTTTGTCAAGCAAGCACAGAAATTCTAATAAAAGAGGAGTATGAAAAACCATCCTCATGGACTGTGCTATGATGATTTTTGCTATTCGCGTCTCCCTGCTGAAGTGAACCAGGAAAGGCACGTCCCAGGGAAGGGGTGGGGGGGGAGGATAAGATTATTTCCCAAGCCTAGGTATCACTGAACCAGCTTTGTTCACACACGTTAGAAAGAAGAGAATAGGGCAGAAAGGGTGAGTTCAATTATAAGTTTTAATTTTGGAATACAGTTCTTTTTTATGAAATGTCGCTGTCTACATTTTTTTTTCATATAATGACTTCAGTCAATACTTGGGCCAATAACAACATCAAGGAAACGAGGTGAAAGGTATTCATAAACCAAAACTCAGATGCTAAAATCCATCCAGCGCTCAGAGCCTGTAGTCCAAAGCGCATCAATGTAGAAACAGTGATTTTGTATGCACGAGGCCCAAGAAGACAGCAATGCTACATAGCTTACTACCAACATTACTAAATAGCCCTCAAACTAGACTACAGGTTGACATATTTCCAATGCATCATTTTTTTCTGGGTCGTCAGAAGTACCATACAAGACATGACTGGAAATATGTATGGCCAAGAAAGGAGGGAAGGGAAAGTTTTGTGGTAAGAAAGAGATGGCATGTGGTCAGCCGGAACCATACTTAAGTACCTCAGAGATTCTGAAAGAAGAATAAGGCAACTTCTAGCATGTTTAGTACATCCTCTAGGTAGACTTAGTGACAATAATTACAGCAAAGAAGACGTGGAAAAAGTTACTGTAGTCTATCAGATCGTGCCAACCTAACCTTTAGAAACAGTAATAACAAGGTTGCTAGATAGAGTTTACCTGTATGGCAGTATTTGTACTACACAGTTTATTGATTTAAAAATTGTAGTGGATGGAAGGTAGGCCTTGGAATCACAAAGATTCAAGTCCCATCTTTGATACATACTAGCTTTATGACTCTGGGCAAGTAGCTTAAGCTGTCCATGTTCTAGATATGTCTTGAGTCAGTGCTGTCCAAAGTTGGGACTGGGGCTCCCTGGGAGCCTGACCATGTTTGATCTACCAATGAAAAGGAGGGGGAAATGGGTCACATCCCACCCTCCCCATTATAGCAAACTGGGGGAGGGGAGCTTGAGTCCAAAATAACCACACTCACCCATATCCCCTCCCACCATTGCTCCCACTCTGGCCCCTCCACCCCTTGGCAAGTACCCAACCTCCTCTTCCCTTCTTATCTGGGTATCAGCCCCTCAGGGCAGTTATAACCTAACCCAGAGGCAGGTACAATAAGCGGCTGGGCAGGTGCCATTGGGAAAATTCCTGCTTTCCTCAGCATTGCCATTCTTCCTCTTTCAGATCCCCTCTTTCTTGAAGCACTCACCACCCTAGTCCAGGCCTTCCTCACCCGAACCACTGCACTAGCCTCCTAATTGGTTTTGCTGACTCATCTCTCCCTTCTCCAGTCCATCCTCCCCTCAGCTACCAAAGCGATTCTCCTAAAGCCCAGATCTGACCCTTCCTCAACCAATACCAGTGGCTTCCTATTGATTTTAGGACCAAATGGGATTTCATCTTTATTGCATGCTTTAAAAATTGCTAGTTTTGTGTAAGTTTTATAATAATTCATACTTATTAGTATACTGTGACATGAACGTAATTTACAAATAAGTAAAGATGCATATCAAGTGTCACACTCAAACATTTTTTCACGGATAGGGTTGCATAATCCAAAAATTGTGGATATCTTGGCTTTACGTTACAGTTGAGTTGCAAATCTGCATCAGTGGAGAGAATTTCCATACTGAGAGCTCCCTACACTGATTAAATCACAGTTCTGGACTGGCACTAAGTTTTCAGGTCCCCAGAGTTTTGTAGCTCATAGTTTGGGAACCCCCAGCCTGAGGTGATATTGCCACATACCCTGTCTCCCCAAACACAAATGTCTGCTAGGTTGTAGTGAGTCTGTAAGATGGGTTCTAGGCCTGTTCTCTGAGACCAATATTTTCGTTTCTGTTCCTTCAGTATTTATTTCTGAATGGTACAGTCATAGTAATAATAACAGCCAGCTTTCACGTAGCACTTAAGATTTGCAAAGTGCTTTACAAATATTACCCCACCCGATCCTCACAACAACCCTAGGAGCTAAGTGCTAACATTATGCCCATTTTATAGTTGAGGAAACTGAGGCACAGAGAGGTTAAGTGACTTGCCCAGGGTCACACAGCTAGTAAGAGTCTGAGGCCACATTTGAACTGAAGTCTTCCTATCTCAAGGTTCAACATTTTCTCTATCATGCCACCTAGCTGTGTCCAAATAAATGCTAACTAGCATTTATTCATTTATTTATGAGGGAAAGGGCACAGAGGAGGGGAAAGGAGATGAGATGGTAGTAGTAGTAGTAGTAGCAGCAGCAGCAGCAATAGCAGTAGTTGTAGTAGTACTACTAGTAGTAGTAGCAGCAGCAACAGCAACAAACATCTGTATAGCACTGTCTATGTGCCAGGCACCATGCTAGGCTAAGCAGTAGTAATATCCCTATTTTACAGATGAATGAAGCCAAGGGAGCCCAAATGACCTGCCCATAGTCACAATCTAGCAAGTGTTAGAGATGGAATTCAAACCCAGGTTCTCATAACTCAAAGTCTAGTGCTATCAGCCATGCACACTGAAAGAATCCAGGTCTTGGGGATTTGAGTTCCCACTCCTGACACCCCCTTTTTAAAAGACTTCTATTTTTTAAGTAAAATAAAGAAGTGAGTTTCCTTACTTTTTTAACCCTTTGAATCTCTACTCTGTATTTGAACTCAGGTTTCTAAGTTGGCCAATTAGGTGATCCCATCCAATAAAGCTCATAATATATAATGGACTGATTAGCATTCAAATAATCAAAATATGCTTTTCCACATTTAAACCACACACACACTCACAAAATCTTCCTTAAACACTTAAAAAACAATTGTCAGCAGATGTTGATTTTATTTATTTGTATTTTCTAAATCCACTGGTGCTACAATTTGACACTGAATCCAGAGAACATTTCCTTGGTTCTGGGAAGGAGAATTCTGCATTCCCGCCTCACATTTCACATGCGAGTGTTGCTGGGATGTTGCATTTTGAAATCCTCTAGAGGCTTTTGCCCTTTTCATCAGCCACTTCATCCTGCTTTCAAATATTTGGTGTCAAACCAAGAATTTCTGCACAGGGCAGAGAGAAAACCTCTTCTTTGAATGGATTACTTCCAATGTTTTCTCTCTGCATTTCTCTGGGAGAATAAAGGCACAGCAAAGAACTGAGTCAGACCAGTTTTGCTAGGCTAAGTTTGTCTGGAACTCAGGGATTTGCCATATTTTTGGAGGGGAGTGGTCACCATTACCCTAAGGGTCTGGTCCTCAGCTTTGCAAGTTCCTCAGTTTTCTTTTATCAGATCACTTGGGAAATGGTGGCAGTGACAGTTACGGGCTCAGCTTCCATGCTAGTCACAGTCACAAGAAGTTCAGCACGTCAGAATCTCTACATTGGATGGGACCTCAGAGGGCATCTAGTCCAACCTGTACCCCCAAAAGGTGAATCTTCTCTACAGTATTCCCAATCCAAACCAATCCACATTTATTAAGCACCTACTACTGTCAGGTACTGTGCTAAGCACTGGTGATATAATTAAGAAAAAGAAAGCCAGTCCCTGCCCTCAAGGAGCTTACAATCTAATGGGGGAAGACAGAACACAAATAGAGGCAGGAAAGGGTTGAGGTGGGGAGGTTGGGATACCAAGAGAGTTCCATGGAGTTGAAACCAGGAAGAATGAGGCTTGAAGACCACTATGTCTGGAGGTACTCATTGGACTTTGAGATAGCTCTCATTATTAAGCACATTTCCCCTAAATGTACTTCCCTGCAATTTCCATTCATTGCTCCAAGCTTTGACATCTATGGCCAAGCAAAACAAGTCTTATTCTTTGCCCAAAAGATAACCTTTCAAATACTCAGAGGCAGCTATCATTCCTTTCCTAAACCTTCTCTTCTGCAGGCCAAACGTTCTCAGCTCCATTAGCCCATCCTCCTATGGCATGAACTCTCCAACTGGGCTGCTCTCTTCTAGACGTGCTCCAGCTTATCAGTACTTCCATCCTTGGTTAGATCTCCCTCCAAGGATGCAGATGTCACCCCATCTCTGCCTGCCTATTCCTTGTCCATATCCTCCTGTAAATCTGTCATAAAGGCCCTCCCCAAGGACTAGGGGCCTCCTTCAAATTCACTTCATAATATGTGGATTAGAATGTAAGCTCCTTGAAAAGAGGGGCTGTTTTGTTTTTCTATTTGTATCTCCAGCTCTTAGTATGGTGCTTTGCACATAAGTGCTTAATTAATGCTTTTTCATTCATTCACTCATTCATTCATTCATTCTTTGTTCTCACTATGTGACTGACTCACCATTTCCTTCCCCCTCCCCCAGTCATACATTTCTCTGATAAAATCCTTCATGCCATTCTTCCTAAAATATGACATGAAGAATGGAACCCAATATCCCACATGTGGTATGACTAGAAAGCCAATTTACTAATTGGATATACCTTTCCTGTGATGGCATATTTAGGGCCAACATTCCTCAACATTGAGGTTCATGGGAAAGAAAATGACTTATCAGCAGGTTGTTGAATGCACAGAATAAAGGCGACTGGGTTGCACTGAGGGATCCCTCATGGACCAGTGGTACAGCATGATGAACTATCCTAGGGCTCCTGAAAAGGGCAACTTTGTATCGATCTTTTCTTTCCCACCCTTAATTCACTTTTGTCAATGTATCCCCCTTCCTCATGTCCTGAATTTCAAGCACTCTTATTATCTGCCCCCAAATTACTTTGTATTTTTCTCGTATATACTTTGTACTTCTCTGTGTATAAGTTTTTTTCCCTCCAGGATAGAAACTGCTTACATTCTCCTGGGATGGGGTAGGAGGAGGCGGGGAGGAGTTCATAATCTCCAAGACTCTAACCAGCTTTAAAATTCTATGCTTCTTCGCCACATGGGCCTGGGCCAGTAAACACTCTGGGGAGTGGACGCTGGCTGGGCCCACCTCTTCTCGAACACCTGAGAGGAGCTTAGTCAGGGAATCATAACAACTGCAAGAGTTGAAATCAATTTGAAATGTCTATAATATCCCTAGAAACCTTTGAACCTTTGAACAAATTATCACAAGCATCAGCAGCACATATGAGGATGTTTTTTCATGGAGCTTTTTTTTATGTAAAACCTGCCCAGGTTTTCTTGAAACAGAATTTTCATCAATAGGCAGCTTTTAGTGTTCCCAACCTTATCACTAGTAGCTGTAAATTTCCTTGGAAATGCCAAGTGAGGGTCACCAGCCTAATGGATTTATTCACCATGATATTCTAGGAAATGATACCATCCAGCTTGCCAGAAGTTACTTCAAGGTCAGTGGCGGGAAGATCTAAGGAGGTTACAAGGGGATCGAGAAGATTCTTTTGTGCTGGGCCTAGCTCCTTCTACATCTATGTATTTACCTCTTGGCTTCCATTTATCTCACGTCCAATTGTGAATCTGCTTTCTCAATGGTTTTTTTTTTTCCCCTTCAATTTACCGTGCTTATTTGTCCTATGGTAGCAGCTTTCTGTTACGTTGATTTTCCCTTGAGTGGGTATTTCCAAAAGTCTGACCCTTTAGGCAATGCTGCTCTAATTCTAAGGAGGGATTAATAGATTCAGGAGAATAAATTATAATAGTTCAATTACAAATGCAGCTCTGTCATTGGTATTACCGAAGTCCACCCTACTTAATCAGGGATTTAAATATAACTAAGCCAAATAAGTGAACCAATAGCTATAGAAGTGACATAATCAGGAAGTCTAATTTGATGACCTTCAATTAAAAAAAAATGAATTGTATTGATGCCTTTTGTTCTTATATTATTATCATTTCCAAATACTTCCTACACCCCCTTTCTCTGCCCTCCAGGCTCTGGGCTGCTCACATCCTGGGACTGGTTGCTGCCATAGCAGGAAACCGACAGAAGCTCCTGGCTAGGCCAGCACTCTGCCTTAGAAGTGAGATGCCCTTAACTGATGGCATCGGCAGTGGTCTGCTCGCCTTGTCCTTCCCTGGTAGATGCTGATGCTCTTTGGATATTCGATTGCTTCTGGAGATAGAAGAGAACCCTTTGGCCCACCCCACCACCTTGATTTGCCCTTCAGTAGCTAGCTTCTGACTACCTGCCCAGACTGTGATCACACTCCTGCCCATGTGTGGGCATAATGGGTTCCTATTTGTCTCTCCACCTGATTTCAGGCCTACTGCCTCCACCAACCCACTAGATGCCTTGGCCTGCCTGGTTTCTGACTTACTGCTTTGCTGGGGCCTTTGATTTGTGTGTGCACCTGGATGTCAGATGCCCTGCCTGGTGGTGGTGGGCCCACTGCCTAGATTAGGCTCTCAACTTCCCCACCGGGCCTTGGTACTTTCAGGCTCAGCCCCTCACCCTCTGTCTATAACTCTTGGCATCTCAGAGATACAGTACTGACAGCTACCATCTGCAAACCCTGGGTTAACTCTGGGCACCATTTCTGACCAGCTCTGGCCTACCTGCTGCTCTATCTCCAGCTTTTCTGCCTTTGTATTGACTGGTACCCATGCCTAGAATCTATTCCCTCTTCACCTCTGCCTCTTAGAATCCTTTGTTCCCTTCAAAGCCCAGCTTTGAAGCCTACATAAAGGCTTTCCTTGTAAGTCCTGCGTGTCTTTCATCTAAATATTAGCCTAGCCAGAGAACCCAAGTTCAAATTCTGACTGTGCCCCTTATTATTACCTATATGACCTCAGACAAGTTACTTCCTATCGCTGAGCCTCGCTTTTGCCCTCTGTACAACAAGAGCTTTGTCTAAGATCTCCTTTCGCTCTCAGTCTCTGATCCTGTGATCACCAGAAGCTTGGCTGTGGGTGGTCGTTTGTTTTTAGCCACCACAACTTACGGAGATGGTCCTGTGAAGGCAGGAAGGCAGGTGGGAGGCGTGCTGTCTGTGTTGAGGGAGATGTGATGATAAATAACACAGGCTTCAAATATTCACAAAACACCTGCTGGGCAGTGGGGATAGGGTGACAAAAATGAAACAGGCTTTCCCCTCAAGGAGCTTACATTCTACTGAGGGGATCTACATGGCAACAAATAAACATACCTATACGTGATCTTTTGATGAAGGAGAGAAGGGGATGGGTACCAGGAAAAACCAGAGCCTTTGTAAGAAATACAGTAGCCTCGTTGACTCCTTAAGGGAAGTAGCCCTGGGAAACATCAAAGTTCCCTAGGATAGAGCAACCGAGTCATCATGTCAGAGTAAAACCAGTAGCAGAACCAAAGCCTCTTTTTCAAGATGGTAGACAGTTTGAATATCAGTTAGCCACAAATTGTCCAAGAATCCTCCTTCTCCCGACTAGCATGACTTAGTACTAGTCTCTAGCTCCACACTCCTGGCCCTTTTGCCCCAAGGCCTTATCCTGCTAGACTCAAACAGACCCAGCAGACTTTATTGGTTGTAGAGAGGGCTCCCGATTCCCTCTAGGGCCCTCTGTTTGTACTTCTGGGTACAAACAAATAACTTGGATAATTCCAAGAAGCAGGAGAGTGGGGAAGCTTCTTACAAGAGGAGGTGTTTAAATTGGGTCTTGAAGGATGGGTAGGATTTCAACAGAAAAAGGTAGAGAAGAAGACCTTTTGTGGGGAGGGAACATTGAGTCATGGGGGCGAGGAAGTGTGCGATATGATAAGCCAAAGAGTCCAGTTTATCAAATTATGTTAAAGTAAATGCTTATTGATATCTTTTGCTTTTACATGACCTACATTTCCCAACATATCCCTTCCCTCTCCCCCTTCCTAAAAGCCATAACAAAGAATAAGAAAGAGGTGGAAAAACAATTTAGCAAAACCCTCCCTGGATTCTACAGTATCTGAAGGGGAATAATGTAAAAAGATAATACTGTAAAGCTAGGTTAGCATTATGGGACTGGGCATTGAATGCCAGATTAAAGAGAGAAGTTAAAGAATGAATGTTTTTAAAAGACTTTTTGAAGCCCAATTCTTGTTCTGCTAAAAACCAAAGGACCACCTCAAATCAGATAGAAACTATTTTCTCTCTTTTCATAAGAATCAGTTATGTGAGCCAATTGATGAAAACAAACTGTAAATGACCTTTGGGGGTGGTCATTAGCTTGCTTAGAGTGAATCCCCTTTTCTAGTTCTTATAATTCAGCTGCAGGCTCTTTTTCATCAGGAGGATTTTGTGATTTTGCATTGATCAAGAGACTGTTACTTATTTTCAAAGCTAGTGTATGCAAATTGTGATTGAATTCCTGGGTATTTAATCTCTTGAATATCATTTTTAAAATAGGAATGATGGTACATTGAGATGATAATTAACTCATTATGAATAATTTATTTTATAGCTTGAAACTCTGGGAAAAGCAAATTTGATGGTGACGAAATTTCCAAGTAGGTCCTAGTTGAAATATCAGGAGGCATAAGTCCTATGCAGAGTATTCGATATTATTGAGAAACCTCATTATGAAATCCTCAAATTTAATGTCTTAGCATATAATATTCATGCTAAGAAGTCCCGGCTTGGGACTCCAAAGGAATTATCATGCCCAAATAACATTTCTTCAATTAAAATATTTTCTTTTTCTCTAGATTTCCTGAAGAAAGAAAAAAGAACTTTAAATTAGCTATATGCTGAATTTATGTTTTTAAAATGAGCAATAATATTGATTAGCTAGAAGCAGTCTCCTACGGTGACTAGAGAACTGAATTGGTAATGGAGAAGACCTGGGGTCAGATCCTGCCTGTGACATACTAGCTGTGTGACCCAGACAAGTCAATTAATCTCAGTGAATCTCAAGCAGCACCTTAAGGCTTTAAAAAATTATTTTATTATTATTTTTTTCCATCACCTACGTGCTTCTTGGGGGAGAAGAGGGCCCCCAATAGGAGAATTTTACAGCTAGAGGACTCATATTCCATTGTGGTATTGGTGTGGGCTGTTCAGCTGATAAAAGGTTTGAGGCAAGTAAGGGTATTTACTTAGTGTAAAGCAACTTTATCTACTGGGGGCATCTAATGAAACTAACTGAGCTATCTGAGGCAGCATGGCAGGGTAGATAAGAGCTTTCCTTGGAGCCAGGAAGACTGGGGTTCAAATCCTGTGGCACATAATGTCTGTGGGACCCTGGGAAAGCCATTTAAGACTACGTGTTGCAGAGGAGAGGGTAATCTACATTGAAAGAGGCAGGTTCCTCACCCTTGACTTCCTTATCTCAGTGAAACCACAGGTCCGGTCCCTCTCCTTGTGTTTTCTGTATCTGTTCATTCATCTGTGAGTCTTTTGTGTCTTTTGCATTAAAAAAAATGACCTGCCGCATACCTGATATCCTCATTGTATGTACAAGAGTAGATATCCTGTCGCCCACATTTGGGGAGGCCTAGACACATGGCATGCCTCAGTGTCATTTGGTGCATTTCCCTGGACTTTTATTTTGGGAAAAGAGCAGAGGCAAAGTCTGTTAATATGGAACCTCTTGGGGGGAAATGGGGAGTCAGGCCCCCAGTATCAAACTGAGATTTGTATGCTCCCAGAATACCTTGAGGGTCTTTGGGCCACAAGTGATAATGTTACATATGTCCGATAGATAATTGCGACTGTCAAATGCCTGTAGCACCTAGTATGAAGTCATCTACTCAGTAACTGCTTAATATATATTCACTGGTAATAGAGATTTTGATTTTGATCTGAATTTCTTAAATTATGGGTTTACTGAGGGCTTCTCTTTTGCCTAGCACTGTGCTATGCCTGCTGAGGATAGAAAAGAAGCATAAGACATGAATCAAGGCCTTCTGGCACTGACAACCTTGTTGGAGATCCAAGATAGGACATAATGAAAGACTACTACAAGTAGGAAGACGTATCTATTGTATGTGGCCATGTCCTGTAGGAATTCAGAGATGTGAGGGCTTAGTCTGGGGGAAAGGCACAGACCAAGCACGAATGAAAGAGGCTATCTGGATGGACACCAAGGAAGGGGACAGTGGAATTAGAATGGGAAAAGGTGGCTGCTAGGTGAAATTTGCCCTTTGGAATGCCAGCTCAACCTGGGTTTCAATTTCTTCTTCGGTAAAGTGAAGAATTTGTATTTGATGGATTCTAAGGTCCCTTCTAAAGCTATTACCCCAAGGGTACTAAGAAAATGGGCTGGTGGAAAAGGGCACTGAAGCAATTCATTTTCAATCCCTTCCCCCATGTATGTAAGTAAACAGCACAAAATGGCCCCAAAGTAAAAGAAACTACCCTTCTCAGCATAACACTAATAGCTAGCATCTATAACGCTTTGTTTTGCAAAGTGTTTTATATATGTTAACTCATTTGATCCTCCCAACAACCCTATGAGATTAATGCTATAATTATAACCACTATAAAGATGAAGAAACTGAGGGTAAGTGACTTGCCCAGGGTCACACAGCTAATGTCTGAGGCTAGATTTGAACCCACAAAGATGAATCCTCCTGAGCGCCACCTACCTGCCCTTACCTTCTCTTACATAATAAAATTACCCACAGAATGTGAATGAAAGAAAGGAAAAGGAATATAGGGACTGGCCTATGAAAAGGAGGGAAGCCAGAGCAAGGAATGCAGCTTGTCTGTTAATTGAGATAACTGTAGAGATCATTAGAATTTGGTATGTTTTAAAAGTAGTGGTTGTTGGGGCTGAGACTTGCTCAAGCCCTCTTGTCAATATGTGCATCACAGATGTTTAAATTCCTTAAGAGTCTGGCCAATATGGCAGATCCTTAATAAGCCTTGTCTTTGGCTGAAAAAAAAAAAGTGGCAGTTGCAGTTGCAGAGATATGAAAATGTGAGTGCTGTGCACACAACACAGGGAGCATTGTTTCATTAAACTCTTGGAATACTAAGACTCTGTGTATTTATCTTTTCTTTTAAGGGCACCTTCGTTCATTCACTCATTCATTCAACAAACATTTCTAAAACAGCCACTGTTCACTCAGTTTTCACAGCTAGAGGAGTTTGACTCCACAATGTACTATGTTGAAAGCTGGGAAGCCAAATTTGGAGGAGGGCTGATTTCCTGCTGCCATCTTAGCAACTCTTATTTTTAGATTTTTTTTTCTCTTCTACCATAAAGATGTCAAGAATTGGAAATATTGTAAGAATTCTCATTAATAAAATGAGGAACTTTTTTTATTGACTATTGATTTAAGGGAGAAATTAATATTTCCACATCTATATGAGAAAGAGAAGAAAAACTCCCAACTCTTTCTTCTTAGAAAGCAGAATATTATTATTTTAAAATTTTATCAACGCTTTTTTATACTTACATCATAGTTGTTTTTGTATATCGTTTTTTGTATTTTGGTATATTTTGTGGGCCTATTTGTATACGGGCCACATTTACAGTATATGCAACATTATACACCCACAGTCCTCCACATCCTCAAGGCAAGAAAGGAATTTAATTTCCTCATCTCTTCCTTGGGACCAAGATTTTTCATTACAATCACACAGCTCTGAGGTATAGAAGGCAGTCTCTTAAGTCACCCTAATTCTTTTCCCTTCCTTAGAGCTCCTTCAGTTTTACTGTTTGCTTTTGTGGTCCCAATCTTTTCAATGACTCACTCTGTGGTTGAAAACCAAACCACCAGGCTCTGACCTTGGCATGGGCCAGCCTTCTGATACTACACTGAGCCATTCCTTCCAGATTTCCTTCTCTCTGGCATTTTGTCATGGAAGACAAGTAAATGATACAATCTTGAGAAAAGCTTTCAGAATATCCCAGAGGGCCACCTTTGAAAAAGCCAAATCTCCATTGAATTCAAGAAAGAAAGTCATTTCTGTCAGGCCTGAGCATTTGTTGACCACCTCAGGGATTTAAGAGTATCTGGGGAAAATCGGTTTCTGTGGGGTATAATCTCTATTTTGTTTGACACACAATCTCTGTTAATGCAGCTCCACCTTTGATAAGGAAGTTAACTAACATTAGTGACTTGGAAGGGTGAAATTTTTAAAAAGGGCAGAGGAAAAAAAAATGAAAGCAGCAATATGCTTTTTACCTGTCAAGTCTACCTGAAGTTGGTGTCAAAATGAAGTGAACATTTGTCTTGGGATTTCTTCTGAATAATTTAGAAATGAGATTAAATGATTAACACACCATGTGGCTTGTCACTCCTGTGCCTACCCACTCTTCTATGATACCATATTATTATACCCTGGATTGCATCCTGCAGGATCCCAAAGCGTTTGCATACTTTTAAACCTGCCCATGTGTCTTGCTTGAATAATGGGTTGGGAGCAATAAAATTAGAACTTTTTTGGCTGTACAGAACTCCTGAACAAAGCAATTGGTTACAAAAACCCTTTGACTGCCATTCACCTTCCTGAGAAAGGAAAAACAAGAGCAGAGAAGCCAAGGTCAGGAAGGGCACAAGACTTGTAGAGTCCATCATCAGAACTGGGGCAGTCTACTTCACTGGACTGTCTAAAGACACTGATAAATCCGGTCAGTCTACAGAAACCTAGGGGTCTTGGTTACCCAGGTGATAGCCCACTATAACAAGGGTTTGGATAAAAAAAAAAACCAAAACCAACTATCAGATGCTAAGAATCATTGATTAAGTTATCCCTATTCAGCTCAATTGAAATAGCGTTTTGTATGTGTATTTTGTTATGTCATTGGGCTAAAACAACAGCAACCAGAAAAACCAAACAAAGAACAAAATCAAAACCAGCCCCTGCTCAAGTTTAAGCCTCCGGAGTTTACATTCTAATGGGGGAGAGACAACATGTATACAGATAAGTAAATGCAGGATAATTTGAAGAGACAAAGAGAGACAGACAGAGAAATAAAGTGGAGAGACTGTGCTAAGAACTAGTTCACATGCAAGTGAAGATATCACCTTAATGATGTCATTGGTCCTCTGAGAATGAAGGATAACAGATGAATTCGTGAAAGGCTTCCTGTAGAAAGTAGTACCTGAATTGAGCCTTGATGGAAACTAGAGATCCATGGGTGAGGAGAAAGGCATAGAAGACAGCCTTTGCAAAAGCAAAGAGGTAGGAGAGGGTCTTGGGAAACGGCAGGTAAGTCAGTTTAAACACTTCCTGCTATGCTGTTCTCATAGGTCATAACTGGGACATGATACCATAATTAGATCAGGCTCCTGTTCTTCATCAACTTCGGGTTCTCCTTTCAAACAGTGAGCAGGATTCAATGATCCGGTCCAAGGTTGGTCATTGCCTCTTTAGTCGGTAGGGTTTCCCAACAGACTAGAAAGCATCAGTTGGGTATGTATTTACACTTTGTGTTTGATAGGAGATTTCAACATCCCTAAATGTCTCTCGATCACACTCCATGCAGTGGCTTTTCTTTTTCTCCTTACGCCTCATCCATTACTCCTCCCTTCTCTCTCACCAAAGAGGACATAACCTGATAGTTTACTAAGAAAATTCACAGTGAGCTCCCATTTCACTGCATGCCTCAAAACCCTTCTTCATCAACCTCCACTGTCTCCTCCCTTGTTCTAGGCCATGGCCAAAAGGCGTCTCTTCTCTTTGTCAGGGTCAGCTCTACTCATCTCCTTCAGGAGCTTGCCCCCTTTCCCCATCTTCCTCTCTCTCATTTTCACTGGCTTCTTCCCTGATGCATATAAACTTGCTCACATCTCCCCCATCCTTTAACAAAAACCTAAACCCCAAAGCACTTTCCCCAGGCCCTGCCATTCCCTTAAACAATCGTCCTGTATCTCTCCTCCCTTTCCCAGTGAGACTCTTAGAAAATGCTTTCTATACTTGTTGCCTCTGTTTCCTCACCTCCATCCCCTTCTAAGCTTGTCCAATTTGGCTTCTAGCCCTAGCACTTGAGTGAAACTGCCCCCTCTCCTAGGCTGTGGCTGTTTGTCCTTCACTCTCAAAGAGACCGATGACCTCATAAGCACCATGTCTTGACTTGCACATGAGTCAGATTTGGGTGAGGCAGAGCTGCATAAAGCCATCAGCCTCAATCTCTCCTCCAGTCATGGGAGTCCAATGGCAACTGGCAATGTTTTCAGTGATTTCTTAATGGTTAAATCCAATGGCTTTTTCAAATATGAATTTTCCTCTTGGTTTTTAAAGCCCTTTCAAAGCTGGCTTTAACCTATCTTTCCAATCTTGTTATGTATCACTCCATGTCCTACACTGGATGATCTATCCACATTGGTCTTCTCAGTGTAAGAACCTCTTCCTTTAGGAGGTCTTTTCATAATCTTGATACCCCAAGTGGTCATACTCCCCCTTCCTTAAATGATCCTCGTATTAATCACACATGTATACATTATGTCCACCAGCACAATTTTCCTCAGTGCCTAGTGGTGCCTTGAACCTGCTTAGATCATGGTCAATCCAGACCTGTCCACGAAAAGCATAATAACTAATTATTGGATTGGACTGAGTTCATTGGAGAAGTTGAGCTCTGACTTAGGCTTTTTTTTAGAATGGGGATATGCGGTTAGAGGGGTTTGAGGGACCCCCCCCCAAGGATCAAAGTACAGGACAGGGTCATCTGGAATGAATTCATGGACTCAGGCAATCTTTAAGTCAAGTTGGCAAAGGTTTATTGTTATGCTATCCAGCGGGCAAAAGTTCTTAAGGAACCTGCAACCTTAGAGGGGTACATTTAAAGTTTATATAGGAAAAAACTATAGTAAAACATGTGCCAAGTATGCTAATTAGGTGATTCAGGGTGAGATTAGGAAGTGCTTAAGGAGTGGTCAGTTCTTTTTTTTATTTTAAAGTGGTCAGTACTTAAAGGAACATGTGCTTTTTGTATCTACTCCACAGGTGTTGTACCCAGAAGTCACCAGGAAAAGCCTGCGGAGGTGGGGGCAGGGTGTCACAGAGAGGTGTGGTTTTTAGGTCTGCTATGTCACTAAGTTTACTAGAGGTCAGAGCTGACTGAGGATTTCCCACTCTGCCACTAATCAATGTCTTGTTTGACAAGATAGATGTAGGTAGTGTACACATGTCTTAAGTCTAGGATACCCATAATGAGGAGTCCAGGATGCATATAATGAGGTAGGGAGTTGGTATAGATAGTTCAGTGGGTACCAAATATCTTTATGGGCCAGTACAAAGCCAGTTCAAACTCATAATTCCTATAGGTGCGGTTTGTTGCTGTACCAGGGAGAGGTGTAAGTGTTTTGCTGGGGCCCACTCATGGGTAATTGCTAGGCATAGTGTCCTCGGGCTGGGAAGAAACTGCCAGGGATAGTGTTTCTGGGGCTAGGGAGAAATATGCTCTTGGAATTGAGGTCCGAGAACAGGTACCCAAGCACCCCATTGGGGAGAATCAGGTATAGCAGGAATTTGCAAAAAAATTTTTCGAGAGTTAGCTGTCTCCATTGAAAGAAGCTTTTGTTCACTACTGTAGAGCCAATTCCTTTATTATGATTTAAAATCTTTTTTTTTTCTACTGAGCACTGGACCTTTCTCCAACAACCTCTATGCCATTAAAGTGGGGGAGGCTCTTTTCCAGCCTGGATTTCCTCTCCTTCTTCTCCAGATCCAGACACTCTGAGAGCTCTACCATCCTTGGAGCCCATGCTGAAGAGATTGAAGGAAACCAGCTCTGGGATCACAGAGTATGCCGAAGACAGAAACGGTACCAGGTACTTTTCTCTGTGCCCTTTGCCATGATTTCTTTCTCCCTTGTGAACAATGGGGATTTTCTTTCTCCTGAGGGTTCCTGCCAAGCCTGCTGGCAGGCACACCAGATGTTATCTCATCTGGTAGACAGAAGCAGTGTGTACACACAAAATCAAAGACGGCCTGCCTGGTGGGTTGTTTGTTACCAGGTGGAAGAAGATCTGGCAGCAGTTTGGTTTGGCCTTCTGCCCCCTAAGGTAACAGAATGCACTGTGCAGAGGTGACCTTAAATACAAAAGAAAGTCATTTGGCCTTCAAACTGTGAGAGAATAGCTGAGGTATCAGCAGGTGGCAGGGCGGGCTGAGGCTGGGGTTAAGGTGGCAACTATCCGCCTCTTTTCACGTCACTGGGCACCACTTGGTAATTTAGTCGCCCCAACTTTCTTTTCTCCCATGTAGGTTTGTGAGCTCAGGAGGCAGCCCAAGGTCTTTCCTGAAAAGGATTTTTTCTCAATGGCTCATTATCTTAGGGGGTGGGAGATGGGAGGGAGGAGGTTCTAGATCTGGAATTCCCAAGGCAGATCGCTGACTGTTCTACAGCTTTTAGTGGGAGAGAAGTGACTGGGCACTGAGAGGTTAAATAACTTGCCAAGGATTACACAAACAGTACGTGTCTGAGGCAGGACTTGAACCCAGGTCTTTCTAACTCCAAGACCATCTCTATCCACTATGCCACTTGACCCCTGCTCCCAGAGGTTTGCACATCCTGAGTCATAGCATCAAAGGACCATAGACTGAGAGTTGGATGGCAGCTTAGATGCCACCTAGCTCAACTCTCATTTTACAGAGTAGGAAACTAAGGCTCAGTATCTCGCCAAAAGTCATAGAGGAAGTAAGCAGCAGAGCTGGGATTTGAATTCAGGTTCTTTGACTCCCAACCCAGCATATGTTCTACTGCTGAAGTCTGCCTTGGCATGCAGCTACCTCCTGGGATTTTCCGGTTTCCCCTCCCCACCCTTTCCCCTTAACCCCAAAGAAGAGTAGGTCTGCTGGGGCCTGTGAGCTGCTTCCGCTTGATCAGTCCAGCCAGCCAGGGCCTAGCATAGCCCTGAGGGTAGGGAGCATAGCTATGAGCAGCTATGCTAGGAGCTCTGCTTACATGATCTTGCAACAAGACTTCAGAGTTACCAGAGAACTGTTGATTTCTACCTGAATTACTCTGTGTATCTATTTTTTAGATAAATCTGTCCTGCTGCTAACCGTGTATGGATTGTGTGTTTTCCTTCCTGAGAACCCCCAAATTCACTGTCTATATAACTGATCTGAGGGCAAAGACTTGGATTCAATTTCAAAATGACAGTGTTTCTTATTGAACCCAGAGCCACGATAGAGAGGGAACAGGGTGTACCGTAGAGATGCTGCCTGAACCAGATTAAAACAGAACTGGGAAATGTTTAACAAAATAAAAGAATATCCAACACAGATGATGCTAATTTATTGCTTTCAAAATCAACATGTGGCCAGCAGGGTTCCATTTTATTTGAATGTGATACCACCAGTGTGGTAGATAGAAATATAGCCTGAGAGTCAGCAAGAGCTGGGTTCAGATCCAGCCTCGGATACATACTGGCTCATCCTCTACACTCATCTGTCAAATTATCTTCCTAAAATGAACGTCTGGCCATGCCACCCTCCTCCCCATAATCAGTAAGTTGCATTGGCTCCCTATTACTTCTGGTAAATTCCTCTGACTTTTAAAGCCCTTTGTAATCTGGCCCTTTCCTGCTTTTCTAGTTTTCTTATACCTTATTCCCCCTCCACATACTTTGAGATCCACTGACCCTTGCGTCCTTGCTGTTTCTTACACGTGACTCTCCATGTCATGACTGTATACATTTTCACTGGTTGTGTTTCATGCCTGAAGCTCTCTCCCTCCTCATCTCTCCCTCCTGGCTTCCTTCTAACATCTGATAAAATCCCTATTTTCTACAGGAAGCCTTTTCCAGTCCTCTTTAACCTTCGTGTTTTTGCTCTGAACTGATCGCCACTGTATCCTGTTTATATCTTGTTTGCATGTAGTTCTTTGTGTTTCGGTCTGCCCGATTGGAATGAGAGCTCCTTGAGAACAGGGACTCTTTTGTTGGTGTTGGGTTTTCTTTAGCCTTTCTTTGTATCCCCAATCCTTAGCACAGTGCAGGGCTCATAGTATGCATTTAATAAATGCTTGTTGACTTAAAAATCTCTCAGTGATCTAAGTAGCTCTCTAAGATCAGAAATTACAAAAGAGTTACTAATTTGCACTTTTGGAGGGAGGTTTTAGACCAGGAGGTCCCAACACAAATGGAATCACAGGTGTAGACTAATACCTCTCCCTCTGACTGACTTGACTGAGAGTAAGATAACTTGGTCATGTGACAAAGAACCAACCAATGGACAGCCCTGGGTTCCAGTGGTGCCCACACAATTTCAAGAGAACTAGAGGAAGTCCCCCAGCAGTTTGAGTGGGCACAGATAGATCTGGGTCATAATTCTTGGAGGGAATTCCTACTCCACTGAGGTCACAATAAGAATACTTATATGAAACCTAGTTAGGCAGAGTTATTATTTAGAAGAATGCAGGAAGCCTACTTTTTCAGTGTACGAGAAGAGATCAATGATTTGGAAAGGATCAATTTGAAAAAGATGTCTTCTGATGTTGTTTATCTATTAAAAGGTTTTACTTCCCATTCTGAGTGGCCATTACATCTGCACCTGACCAGAATTCATGCCTTTCCTGCCACTGGTATCACAAATGATGTCCTTTCCATCCTTCTGGTAGTCCCCCCAAAGGAAATTCAGAAATGCTGAGGTTTAACGAGGACATTTACTTTTTCAAATTCAGTTCATAGCTTGGAAGGTAGCATAAAATGTTTTTTGGCATGGAACACCCTGGTGAGTCTGGCTGGGGCCTGGGGATGCAGCTGTCCTCTGGGCAGAGAAGCGAGGTGAGCCAGGGTGGGAGTCCCATCAGCCCTAACCCCAGCCCAGGCTTTGCCCCAGCCACTGGGGGGAGTGTGTAGCTTTAGGCCCTTGAACGTCTCATTAGCCACAACAAATTTTATATTCTGGGCATGCAATATTAATATTCTTTTTCCTCCTAGAAATACAGGAAATACTTACAGCAATATCGTGAGCTTCCAAAATATCATTAGGACAGGAATTATGCATGCATGATTTAGATGTTTGTTCCTTATTTCACTGCTTCTCATTTTAATCTTTACCATTAACATGCACACTTATTCATGTAAATCTTGGAATTACCAGGGAAGGCATGGACAGACAAAGGTAGAAAACTAAGGGCACACCAAAGGCATTTTACTTACGTTTCATGAAGCATTCAGGAGCTGTTTGTTTGTTTTTTCATCTTCAGAAAACAGCACTTTCAGAGACAAAGGGAACTTTACAAATCATCTAGTCGTCCATGCCTTTTCCAGATGATGAAACTGAAGTCTATATAGGTTTGGGCAAACCCTCCAAAGATCATAGCACTATATTTAGGGCCTACTAAAGTGATCAAGTCCTTAGAATTGAAGGCTTATCTCTCCATCCAGGAGTGCAGCCTTATAAGAATATCTGTATAGACTCTTCATTCACATGTGGAATACCCAAGATTTCAGCTATTACTCTCATGATCATTAAGAAAAAAAAAGTATGAAAACGATGGTAGCATCTCACTGTTGTTGCTTCCCGACAAGATCGTTGCCAGTTCTTTTGGACCAAGTGGCTACTGGGATTGCAGCATGGCACAGATGCTATGGGAGGAAGACACAGGATACTACCAATGTCCTCACGTGGTATTTGTCAAGACTTATTTGACATTGCCAGTAGCAATATCTACAAAAGTCTACAAAGTTTCTTAACTTTGGTTGTCTGGAGATGTTTGTGATTCTCTTGCCCAGACTACTTTAAGAGCCTCCTAATTGGCTGCCATGCTTCCAGTTTCTCTCCTCTTCCATCCTTCCTCCACTCACCTGCCAAATATAATTTTCCAGAGGTTCAGGTCTGACCATGTTACTCCCCTCCTCCAAACCTCTCAGTGGTTAAGGAACCACTTTGCCTTTGGGGGAAAATACAAACTTCTTCTGCCTAGAATTTCAGGCCCTCCACAATCTTGCTCCAACCTACTTTCCAGACTTTGTGTTATTCCTCTTCATATTCCAGCTAAATTGTTCTCCTTGCTGCTCGTTGTATTTAAAATTCCATTTCCTACTTCCATTTATCTGCACAAACTGTTCCTGACACCTGTGAATCACTCCCTACTCATTGGGAAGTCTCAGAATCTTTTTCTTTCTTCATTGTCCAGCTCAGGTTCTAGTAGCTCCGCTATGAAGCCTTCCCTGATCTGCATAGCTAGTGCTCCCAACCCCCCCAAATCACTTTGCCTTTATTTATCTGCATACATGTTCTATCCTCTGAGGAGAATGCCCTCCTTGAGGGCAGGGTTTGTTTCTGTTTTGATCTTTGTATACTCAGTGTCATACACAAGGTCTTGCACATAGCAGACCCTTGATAATGCTAATGAAATTTGAAAAATGCTATGAACATCTTTCATATGAATCTAGAACCTGATACCTTTCAAAGCACTTTGGCATATGTTATCTTACTAGGTTGCATTTGAGTTGAGAGAACTATGTTGGTCAAAAGAAAATACTGTCAGAATACACTTTGGGAGTCTGAAAAATATTTCTACTTGAACAGACTGGTGATGTCTTTAGAAGCCTTTGATATAGTAACCCATGAGCTATTACGTACTAAGGTACAGACTTTGAAGGAGGTGGTACAGTGGACAGAGTGCTGGGCTGGAAGTTGGGAAGACTCATCACGATGAGGCTCAGAGGCATGAGTGGGATGGCTAGATTAAAATAAATTGAATAAAGGCACCTGAATGACCATGCCTAACTAGTCGATTGCTCCCTCTTTTGAATACATAGTAAACATTGGCTATTATTGCTCACTTTGCAATTAATCATGTCCTGTTTTATGATGTCTCCTGTGTTGTTGTAATTCAATCTCTTCAAGCATTTATTAAGCACCCCTTCTGGGCAGAACACTGTGCTGGGTATAGGAGAAACAAATCTATTAACTAAGGTGTGGTCTCTGCCTTTATGGAGCTTCCCAATCTAGTGAAGAAGGCTTATGAGAATCCAGTAAGTTTACAAGAAACTGGAAGGTCTGTGTTAGCTCCTAGTGGATTGTGCCTTTAGGTTGACCAAGGAGGGGCTCCAGTCAGGGGCATCCTGGTCAGAAAATTCTATTTAAACTAAATGTCCAGGAATCAAATAATTTTTCCTGAATCTCTGATCTAATTCCCATTGGACCTCAATCCATAACTTCATTGGCGGTTAGGTTCCTTGTCCCTAGACTATATCTGGGTGATGCAGAAGAGTCAAATACTCAACATAATAAAGACATAGGCATTTATTTCAGTGTTTGCTAAGACCTAGGGCACATTTACTAGGGTAACATGCAAGACTTTGGCCAATATGGCAGCTCAGTTCGATGTCTGGTGATTCCGAGAGGTTCCATCTACCTGGCCATAAAAATTCACTATCAGTGTTATATTTGGAGCTACTCAGCTCTGGTAGCCCAGTAGCAGTGAATGACAATGTTGACCTCCCTTCAATAACAATAGTGAGAGGGTGCAATGAGGGAAGGCTTGGTGACATCTGAATTGGTCCACCATGGGTTAATTCAGCGAGAATGACATGTGAAAAGAAAAATAAAACAGTATTGTTATTTGTCTTCTCATTTGTTTTTTTTTGACCACTAGATTTAAAGCCTCTTGAGCGTCATGATAACAACTTGTGCTTCTTTGTGTAACTCACAGTGCCCATGATTGTGCCTTGCACATAGTGGGTTCTCAATTCATTTGTTGATGGATTGATTTTGTTACACTGAATCTTGTAGATCAAACTGTTTCCTATACATCCTTGCACGAAGCTAATTAATGGTATAAGAATTTGGTGAGTTGTAACCTGGTCCTAATACATTAATGCATATTCTCCATCAATACTTAGTAATTATTTTTTAAGAAAAGCAGACTTAAGATCTTTCAGGTGTATTTCAATAAATGATAAATTCATGAACATTTCTTATCTCCTAGAACAGTTGTATATCTTAAAAACTCATCATAAGCATTCTCTGAATTTTCCCCAAGAATTAATCCTGAATAATTAATGAATAGAAAAGAGTTAGACAAGAACTCTAGCATGCTAATCATTTGTTTCAATGTCAATTAGAAAGAAACAGTTTCTTTGCCTTCTTTCTTGAAATATGTACTGTTTAGTTAATTTTGAATCAGCAAATACAAAATTGTGCTAATTACAGAAGGTACTCCTGAGATCTGGGTCAGTGTCGTGGGTAAAAGTCATGTTGTGCAGAAGAATAGATAGAAATGTGTTTATTAGGCAGAAATAGTAACAACATTGGCACAAATCTTATAAATAGTGCTGTCTTTGTAGATCCTTGTTGATGTTGGTAAATCTTGGACTAATGGCATGATATTTTACATTATAATGATTCTGGAATTTTCCCAGAAATGTGTATCTTTAAAAATAAAAATGTGAGATGGCAGGAACATTCAATGTTCAGAGAAATGGAAGGGCCAGATTATATTCATTCATACTTCGCTAGTCTCTCCAACACACAGAATCCTTTTGAGACTCTTGTGCAACTGTGTGTCTTTGGGGATTTATTGGAGCCTCTCTAGAGTTTTTCCATCATAAATGTAATAATGAAAATGGAAGCAAAACAAAACAAAACTTCTTTAAAATATGTTGATAAGTTGCATACATTTTTCTAAGACAAGTGTCTTGTGAGAGGGATGATGAAGAAAATAGATTCATTGTTAATTTACCTTGATTTTGTGAGGACTTTGACTCTTATTTGCAAATAAAAACAAAAACAAAAAACCCCCAAACCAAAACCAGAGCCCCACAACTACTCTGCTTCAGTGTGAGAAGTTGAAACAAAATAGTATGATTAAACAATTGAGATTAGGTTAGAAACTAACGACTCAAAGGTTGCTCCTTTGGATTGCTGGGATGATACTTCTGACCACAGCGGGAACCAAGCCTGGAGGGCACATTCTGGATAGACTGATTCACCAAAGCTCATCTTTGTGACTTGGAATTATAAAGCTTGGTCTTTCTGCTAACAAGGAATCATTGTGATGATTAATAGTCTTTAATAAGACTGCAAAATTGAGTTCACTGATTTTCTTTGTCCTGTGTCAATTTGACCACAATTGAATAGACATCACCCTTTGTATTTCAACCTACCTATTTCTAAAAATATTGAAATAATACTTGCCTCCTTTCAACAGGAGTGAAGGGCCTAATTATTTTCAAAGAACTTCTTGTATCTTAGTTAAAACATGCCATTTATGTATCAATAGCATTCACATAGCAATAATGAGTTTCCATTCCCAGTTCTGTAGATGGCCACTACTTCAAGATGCGAAAGGCAGAGGAACATGACCTTGTGATTTTTGTCTTCCCATTTCTTATAAAGCAAAACTCTTCTAATTAAAAAAAAATCTTTCTTGGAGTCTGTAAATCTTTTTCTCTTGCAGGAGCAGCAACACTGGGGGAGTGCTTTCTTTTTCCTTCAGTAGAACCTCTTATTCTATATATCATGGGGAGCAGCCCCATATAAGATGGGGCTGTTCAGCTGTCTCCAGAAGGACTTGAGGGTACTAAGAGGCCAAGGGAAGGTGGGGAATGTGGAGGCTCTGCTTGAGCCTCTTGAGACTCTAGGCCCCTGCTGGGTACTGACACTGATGCGTGACAGAAAGCTTAGAATGATGCTGGGGAAGAAAGGGAATCGGACAACAATGGAGCCACCCTGATCCAACCTGGTACTGTCTGGGAATTGTGAGAGCCAGTGTAGTCCTGACTGTTGGGCATGTTGATAAAGCCAGGGGTCAGCAGACCTTCAGAAACTTTCTGAGCAGGCCACTTGTTTGTATTACATTACGGGTCGACACAGAGATAAAACCTAAGTGTCCCTGATCATGGCAAGGGAGCTCTGTAATATCATCCCTCGCTGTGAGATAAGCCTCTGAATGAGCCACACCGGAGAGCCTGAACCCCAATCGGACTGAACCGATGCCATCTGCTAGAGAATTCTTGGTGGACAGCGGAAGAACTACGATGGGAATGGGCCATTGGAGAGATTTCTGGCTCTCTCATTTATCTGGAGCTGTGGAGACTTAGCAACTGAAATGAGCTACACTGTGAAGATGGACAAAGGAATTATAGAAAGAACACCAACAAAGAGTGACCAAAAGACCATTAGTGGGGAAGAAAAGAACTGAGAAAATACAGTTAGAGGCACCACCTGCTGGGAGTTACTCTCCCTGGGCAAGGTTTATGACAGACCATACAGGCCTCTGGGGAGGTCTATACATAGAAGGGTGTCAATAATTTTGATGAGCTCCATTGTAAGCCAGGCTTTTAATGCAGCACCCTGTGTGTTTTATTTGACCTGTAAATGAGCCTGTTTATTCTTTGAGCCTTGTAAATTTTGTGCTTTGACAGGAAGTTGGTGACAACGCAATGGGTGGTGGTAGTTAGTGACGTTTCTAGATTCTCCAAAGGTGGGAAATGATCCAGAGAAGCGAGAAATCCCTCAAAGGATACCCAGGCCCTTTCATGTCATGGGAAAGCCTCTGCTACAAGGATTCCACGCTTCCATGTTTCCAACTGTTTTGGTTAGTTTTGAATAGAACTGAGCATAGAATGTGGGTTTGCACGCTCTCCGCAAACCTTTTTTGAATCATTCGGAAAACTCTTATAGCATATTTTAGGAAGTATATTGAGTCCTCAGTGGTTTGCCATAGGCACACTTAATTTCTCTTCATAGGTAATAAAAGTGAATGGGTGTGACACTTTCTTTCTTTTAAGGAGCTACTTAAAAATAATTTTATAATAAGATATTTTTCTCCACAATCGTTTCCTGAGGAGGGCTAGGTATACAAAGGGTCACCTGTTTTGTCACCGGCAGTTCTGGACTTAGAAAACAGTTGAACATCAAAGAATAAATGATTCTCTTACCAAAACGTCAGTTACATCATGTGCTCTTACTGGTCTACGGGTTCTCTTTCACCCCCTATTTGCATGGTCCCCTCCTTTAGAATAAATATGCACTTGGATTGCAATTAAAATCACCTTGTCTTTATCTAGAGCAGCCTTCTTAGACCGGGGGAGTGGACAAAGTTTAAGAAGCCTTGATCTAGAGTCAAAGCTCATTGTAAAAGTACATAAAGCAAAGACACAAAGTTTAAAGATGGCAGGAAATTCCTGAGGACAAGTGATGTCCCTTCTCCATGTGGGAATGAGGGGGATAGGCAAGGAAGTAGAGAGGGGGATAAATTCATCAGATCCCAATGACAGGGAAACTTCAAAGTTTTGTTTAGGGAGGTTATTCCTTAATTGGCTCAGTGAGCCAGAAAAGACTCCAAATGCTCATGATTATATTCAATTTGGATTAGTAATTCTATTTATTTGCAATTGGCCAGTCAGTGTATGTCCACTCCAAGAGGAACAAAAGTTTGTGGGCTTCCTCATCCCATGGGAGGCTTCCTGCTTCCCATGTTCTTCCAGTCCCTCCTTCCAGATAGGAAAAACTAGACTTTCCATCTACCACTTTGCTAACAAAGGGCTACATAGAGCTGTCAGTGACAGTGGTTAAAACTCAATGACTAACCCTATTTAACTTTCTGTTTCAATACATACTGTGGAGTCAGGAAGATATTTCTCTTAATGATAAGGGCCTGAAAAACAGATGAATGGAATAGATAAGAGAGTCTTGGTTTTGGAGTCAGTGGAACTGGGTTAAACTCTTGGGAAGTAGGGCTAATATGTATATCTGTATACATATATGTGTGTGTATATATAGTGTATATATGTATATATTTATGTAATTTTTTTTTTTTGTCTTGTGACCTTATGCAAGCAACTTTTTCTTTCCAGGCCTCAATTTCCTCATATATAAAATGAAGGGGTTGGATTAGATGACTTTTCAGGCTCTAAGACTATGATCTTGTGCATTCTTTTATCCAGAAGGCTCATCATTGGTTATTAGCCTTCTTTCATTTTGTTATATGGAAAACGGGCCCATTTCAATGCAGCAAATAACAGTTTGGAGATTAATGGATTGGCAATCTCTTTCAACAATGAGACCGAGAGGTTCTTAATCATCCTCTTTGGCAACAAGGTCCATCCATTTCCCCACTTTTTTCTGTCTCCTAATGTAACCAGAATAGCAAACAAAGCCCACCAATTAAAATCAGAGTGCTGAGGTTTCACTTCCCTCAAAACCAATGTGGTTACTATGGCAACTTAAAACTGTAGCATTACCTACAATAAAAATGGAGTGACGCTGTCATTTAAAATGTGATATTAATCTTCTTGTCGAGCCAGGAAAAGGCAGGGGCCTGCTTACTACTCCTTCATCGGTTGCATGAGGTTGGCTTGTCACTGGACCATGGGTGGAGTTCCTCTTGCCTCTTCCCTCTTCTAGGTATAGTGGAGAACAGTGGATCAGGAAACCCCTGATCAATTGATTTCCCCTCAGCTCAGCTGATATAATCTCAGAAAGTGAGGGGCAGGTAGCAGAGATAATGAACTATTAAGGTCTTAAAGGAAATATAAAGAAGTGCCTATACCTTGTTCCTCTTTTATAAAGGGTGAAGTTCTCAGACCAAATTTGCTAAGATTGGAGGGCAGCTAGCTGTCGGCTGGCTGATGGTTTAGCTGCAGTCCTGGGAGCCTTTTAAAAAGTGAACCACACTCTTTAGGGTGTCAGTGGAGGTAGATAGTCCTGAGGAGTATGAACTCTGGCAGTCAAGAAGAAGAGCCGACTATGGCCAAAGAATGTAGCTGTTTGGTGAAAAGGAATCACTCTTTGCTTCTTGGAGGAGCAGAGGATTTTTCTTTTCTCCACGCCCAGCCTCCATCCCATCAGCCTTGATGTCTTATGTCAGAGCTACTAGCCCAGTGGAAGGTATTGTACCCAGCAGAGAATGGGCTCAAGAAGCCCAGAGGAGGGAGATGCACAGAAGAGATCCTACTGTTCGAGGCCTCTCCCAATTTAATTCCAACCTACCTTTCTATCTTTATCACATACTAATCCCCTTCACACAAAACCAAATGATTCTTCGTCCTTAATTTCCATCCTGTCTTCTTCTCTCTCTGTGCATTGTATGGGCCGTCTCCCATGCTTGGAACAGATTCCTTCCTATCCTTTCATTCAATATATAACTTAGGTGGCCCCCCTCCACGAAGCCTTCCTGGGTTCCCTGAGCTAAAAGTGACCTCTCCTTCTTAAAATTTCTTAAAGGCCCTTAGAAGTCATCTGTTTCATTCCTCTAATTTTACAAATGAGGAAATTAAGTCCTAGGGAGGTAAATTGACTTATAGTGTAGTTATGTGTGTATGTTATGGTCCATGTTAAATTATAAGTCACTTGAGGGCAAGAACTCATATTATCTTTAAATCCTGGGTGCCTAGCATAATGTCATATATAATAGGCATTTAATAAATACTTGTTGAATTGAAATGGAATTGAAATTCATGGATGACCCAAAGATCTCATCTCAGTCATTCATTGTGAATTTGTGCTCTACCAAGCCTCTTAACAGTATGGTTAACAGATAGAATCAACCAATTAATCAATAAACATTTATTGCATTTGGACGTTCTTATTTCTTGGTTTTTCTCAGTATTTAATTTTAATAAATATGGCAATGGCTAAATTATTTATCTTCAGATATTTCAATAGGGAATTATACTTTTGATTAAAAAATGAACAATTTTGTGGAGCCATTGTCTTTGACTCATTAAACTATGCCAATAGAGAGTCTGTTTGAATGTATCATGAGATCATAACCAAGGCCCTACTGTCTACCTAGTGGGAGCTTACCTTAATTGCAGACAAAGTATCCAGTGGAAAAGAAACATCCTCTGGAATTAGCATTGGCCATTAGCCTTGGAAACTAATGTTTTCAAGTTAGCCTTGTTTCCAGTTAGCCTTGGAAACTCAAACTTATAGTAATAGAAAATACCACAAGTTTCCCCTAAACTCTCTTAGACTCTACTTTCTAAACCAGACAAAGAGTGTGTACAATATCCTTACTGCTAAGATTCCTCATTTGGTGTATTTCATACCATTAAGAGTTTCATGTTGGTATAGCTTAGGCTTAAGCTCTCAACTGGTTTGTAAACTCCATAATTAGGGCAGGGGCTATATCTTGTACTTTGATGCTTTGTACATAGTAGGTGCTCAATAAATACTTGTTGAATAAACATGCACTTTTTGTCACCAGTTTGTCTTCATAATAACTGAGAGTTTCATAGCAAGACATTGTAGAGATTTAGCATCTTGAGTGACTGTATTTTTTGTAACGCCATGCCAGTAACAAGGCAGATCCTGGGTAACAGCCTTGCCTGGACATCTGAGTATTCTAAAATTAACACCAGGAAGGAAAGGTTAGTGACTAGTTTTATAGGCTCCTTTGGCACAGATTCTTCTTTGGCTTTTAATTTTGATAACAATGTGATTTTTATGATCTCACAATGGAGAGGCTAAATATAAGGAACATGTCTTCATATTTAAGTCTTTGTAGAATTTTTTTGCATCTGTTACCAAGGTTTCCATTTATAGTCTTTGAAATACTGCCAGATTTAAATTCCAATTGAAAAGACACTTTACATCTTAATTTTTAAACGATTTCTTTTACAACTAGTTATTTTGGGCTTTTTTGACCACCGTTATCATATAAATTGCACTTAATGGAGAATTTTGCACTAACTCTATTTTTTTTTTTTGTGGAATTTGACTCCCAGATTTGAGGATTTGGAAGGGACCCCAGCAGCCATTTCATTCAACCCATTACTGAAAAAGAATGCCCACTATGCCAAGTGGTCGCCCAGACCCTCTACCTGAAGATTTCCCCCAAGGGAGAACTCAGTAGGGCCCATTTAAGGTCTCTCCGATCAGGAACAAAGCTGATCAGAAAAATCAGGAGATCTGAGTGGGAGTGAAATATTCTCATTTTAATGCTAAAGGGCATATTACTTGCGGTCAGGGAATCCTACATCTTTTTGTCTTTCCCACAGTTTTCTGTTGACCACTAACCTACCATGTCTCCAGGGGTTCAGTTCTCACTACAGTTCAAAAAAATATCAGAGAAGGAGATGCAACTCAATTTCCCTCTTGATCTTCTTACCTTTATACTCTAAGTAAGCCTCTACCATGGTTAACATAGCTGAATAATTCCACTAATGATTGTTCTTTCATTCCAAATATTCATGGGGCTATGACCCCGTGTATTATATGAACAAATGCCCTCTCCCAGTGACGCTAAGCTGACTTCCTTTTACAAAATAGATGGTGCTTTAGAGAATCATCAGTTAAGTTGGCTGCTTTTTTTGAATTAAGATGTAAAATGCCCCAAATTTGAAAAGTATATTTCAATATGTTAACAGATCTTTCATCTTATTCCTTTATCAGTGCTAATCATGACCCATCCAAGCCTTCTCACCCTCCAAAGAAGATCTAGCCAACCCCTGGTCTGCTTGTTCTGATTGTTTTTTCAGTTTGTAGTTTGTTTTTTTCAATTAACAAGTATTTATTTTCTCTCGCTGTCACCTTTTCCTCCAACTGAAAAAAGAAAAGCCTGATTTTTCACTATTTAGTAAGTGCCAATGTAACACCCGTCTGTCATCCTTGCCTTGTCCATCCTCCATTTCTGGTCACCCATGTCCTTCACTGGGCTTACAGGGTCAAAGATCAGAAAAAGTGTCAGAGTAACTGAGTTCAAATCCTGACAGACCCTGGCACATCACTTTCCCTCTCTAGGCTACATTTTCCCATCTATAAAATGAAGGGTAAAGATACAGTGACCTCTGAATTCCTTTCCAGCTCTGTGACTACCATCCTATAACACAGTATTTGATACAATACAATGTTTCCATTTGGGTATTACAAAACTTCACTTGCATGTAATGGGGACATGAGCCTTGCCTGATGGCAAGAATACTGGAAAAGGCCACTGACCCTTGCCCTTCTCCTTTCTAGTTCCTAGTGCCTTCTTTAGGCTTACAGGGACTTGGAGGCCATTTACATGGCCCAGTGCTAGTTACTGGGATGGGGGGGGCATGATGGGAGCTGGAGAGACAACCTCAGAAAGACTTAGTAGGAGGTGCTGACAGTTTGGGAGGGATACGGCCTATACTTTAAGGCAGAGAAAAGTAAAATTCAGTTCTAACTTCACTAGAAGTAAGGGCTAGGGACCTTCCACAGAGGAAGGCAAATCTGGCAGTCCAGTAACTGTCTGAGTGGCCCTTTTTTCTGTTAACCCAGTCATAGCTGTGAGGCTGGGTAACAACTGAGCTGAAAATTGGTTGATTTGGCCCGGAGCATGCTGGCTCAGGCAATCTCACTCTAAAGGAGTGATGACACTTTGCTGGAGTAGTAGCAATGGCCTTCTTGCTGTTCTTCACACATTGCATTCCATTTCCTGTCCCAGTCCCTTTGTAAGGGCCGTCCCCCATGCCTGGGATGAGCTCCCACCTCATCACGTCCTTTTAAAATCACTAGTTTCCTTTGAAGCTCAGCTCAAACACTTCATCCTATATGGAAACTTTCCTTATCCTCCCAGTTTCTAGTGCCTCTTCCTCCCATATTATCTTGTATTTATTTTGCATATTTCATATGTACATGCATAATTGGGCTCCTGCCACTCCCCACCCCCATCCCCACTGCAAGCTATTTGAGGGGAAAAAAATTATTTCATTTTTGTCTATGTCTGCACACAGAAGGTGTTTAACAAATGCTTGATTGACTTTTTTTTAAAGAAGCCATTCTTCGCCTCATTTTTTTTTATTAAGACTTAATCACTGAATTAACACCACCTCAGTTAAACTGGGACCTGTTAAACACCTTAGCTTGAAAAAGTCAAAGTCTTCCACTGCATCCTGGGCCATCTCCAGTTGTCCTGATCCATAGCTGGTCACTGGACCCAGATGGCTCTGGAGGAGAGAGTGAGGCTGGTGACTTTGCACAGCCCTGCCTCACTTAAATTCAATTCACTAGCATGTCATGGCATCACCTTCCTGATGTCCTGGTCCTCTTCAAGAACCAAGGACAAAGATCAACAGCAAGGCACAAGTCTTTCAACTGCTATCTCTGAAGTCTACACTTTCCCTCACATGGGGGTGGGAAGGACTGGGAATGATTCTTTTGTTTGACATCTCACTGCTATTCACTTTGGTGTTCTAATCCAAGTAAAAACTTCCTTATTTGATTTAGGGTTCCTGATTGCTCTGTTAGCAGAATAAGTACTATAGGGGAGTTTGAACCTCTACATTTAACTCAGTAACCCATGGGAATCTCAAAGCGAGATTGTATTGTATGTACATTTACTGTTTGTAATTCAGAAAGCACTTCCCCAAGAAACCACATCCTTTTATTTATCTCATATTGCCCTCCCTTCAGATTACCTCCAGTTAGCACCCACTTCATGGGCAGCAAGGTAGCACAGGGGATACAGCCCTGGGCCTGCCATCAGAAAGACTCATTTTCTTGAGTTCACATCTTGCCTCAGACACTTCTAGTTATGTAAAATGTGCACTTCACCCTGTTTGCCTCAGTTTCCTCATCTGTAAAATGAGCCAGAGAAGGAAATGGCAAACCCCTCCAGTATCTTTGCCAAGAAAATCCCAGACGGGGTCATGAAGAGTCAGATGTGACTGAAACAAATGAACAGCAGTGACAAAGCATCTCTTCGGAGAGTTGTTATGAGGATCAAATGGGTAACAAAGTTTCTATAAAAAATTATACTCAGAGTACCAAGGAAGGGCTTATTAGTATAGGAAGATCCAAGCCTCTATAGATTTAGTTCATTTAAAAAAAATGTTTTATTGAAGCTTTTTCTTATTTACATCACAGTCATTTCTTGAGATGACCTCCCCCACTGAATCTTCTCCTAGGAAAATGAAACAAAACCAATGAAAACCCCAGTTAAATAAATGTGGCAAGATCCTATGTGTAGCAAGAGCTGGAACCCCTGCCTGTAGTTTGGGGGTGTCATTTGGTGGCTTGAAGAGAGGCAGAATAGATATCTCTAGCCCCTTCTTTCCCACCTCTTCTCCAAGGGAGATTTTAATTCCTGATAGGAGAAGCAGGAAGTTGTAGCCAGAGGCTGCTCTCCTTTCCTCTGAGAGAGGGAGTCCTGGGATAGAATTATTTCTATCTGGTCCTTTAGCTATTGCTGACTAAGAGATGTGATCAGGTTCAATTTAACTTGTGATCATTGTTCGTTAATGGGGAAAGGATCCTAAGCTCTATGTCCACGGCTTGAGTGCTTTTCTACCAAATACCAGTTCCTCAATACACACACACACACACACACACACACACACACACACACACACAGACAGAAAGAGAGATAGAATAGCCAAGAAATTTATTTATCCAAATTATAGCAAAGCAGAAACCAGAGAAGATATACATAGGAGAATATATACCAAACAACACAGGATAAAGGAGCTCTCTCATTAGGAATGAGATATTAGCTCAATCAAGTGAGAGAATCCTAGATCCCACCAAAGGGGAACCTCCTCTGTCTCTACTGTAGCTATCTGCAAATAAGGCCATGGTGGGAACTGCCAGCTCCTCTCATGTCTTCCCAGAGTCTTTTCCTTCAGCACCATGAAGTGAGGTTGGCCTCATCCATCTTCCCTTCAAAAGCTGGAAGCCAGAAGCACCCAAAGAGATTCAACACAGCAGTTGAAGCATCTCAAAGAGGCCTGCCAAGAGTGAAGCTCTCTCCTTCTGGCCACTCCTCACGAAGGGCAAGATATTCATCTCCACCAATGAGGAGAGAGTTCCATACCAATGGGCGTTGGGATTAGAGTTACACAAAACTCCATGATCAAGCACACGCAGCATACTCATAGCACACACCTGTCTCCCAAGAGGAGGAAAGTACATCTTAGCATTTGTTCTTTGGGTCTGGGATTGTTCACTGCAACCAATCTGAGTTCAGTTGTATAGGCTGAATTTTGCCAAGGGAGGGTGCCATAGCAATCTACCTTCTGTTGTACTCGGTCCCCAGTTTGGTCAGCCAGTTTTATTGCTCCCCTTCATGCACTCTATGGTTCAGCTAAACTGTCCTCGCTGTTCCTCATACCCAGCACCCCATCTCCCAAATCTGTGTCTTTGCATGGGTGATCCCCATCACTAGAATGTACTCATGCCTCACCTTTGCCTCTTAGAATCCCTAATTTCCTTCAAAGCTCAGACCAAGTACCACCTTCTACATGAGGCCTTCTCTGATACCCCAAACCTGTTAGTTCCCCCTCAATTGCTTTTTATTTGAGTATGTTTACATATGTACATATTCCCTCTCTCATAGAATGTAAGCTTCTTCAGGCCAAAGACTGCATTTTTGTATTCATACTTCTAGAATTCAGTATAGTGTGTGGCACATAGTAGGCACTTCATAAATGTTTGTGGATTGGTTGATTGGGAAGGGGAAAGCACCTTGCCCATACTACCTCCTGTTAAGTCCTCCCCATGATTCTAATCAGCTCTACTCCTTCCCAGGCACACTTAATCCTAGCTAACCCATCGCCTAACCCTAATTCCACTGAGCCACTTGAGAGGCCTGCCCTATATTCTACAAATTCCCCTATACTTTTTAACATTTCAAGAGACCTCCTCCTAGCTCCTTGATAGAAATCTGGCTCCTCCCTGACAGTTGCCTCCCTTGCATCTCTCTCTACTGGTGGCCCATCCTTCTTGCAGGGCCCAGCTCTCTTCATTTAATGGGCATCGTGGGGCATGGAGTGGGACAGTTAGGATAGGACCAGGAAAGGAGCAAACATGAGGCCTCACATCCCTGAACAGAGGTCATAGGGTCATAGGGTGGAGGAAACACCTTCAGAGATTCAGGCCAGCAGTAGAATGACCTCTAAATAGAAACTAGAGGAGACAGATGCTATCTGACCTTAATGGCTCTGTCCACATTTGGGAACTATGTTGAAGAGGGGAGGAAGAACCCGGAGGGCAATTCCTGCTGGAGAGAGACCTGTGCGTTCTGTGTCAGAAAAGGGAAGGCTGCACCTGGCAGTAGGTTCAAAAAGTATGGCACTCTTTTATCTAGGTTTATGCAGATGGCATACAGTGCTGAGCTCACCACTGTGATGGGAAGTAAGTTAGGGTTTAATCCCTTCTACACTTACAGTTTTTGGAAGTAATATGTAGAGCCAGTCATGGACAAGACTGCAAATACATTCACAAATGTACTGGGATGGCTCACAACTGAAAGAAGACATTCTCAATCCAAAGAATCCATGGATAGATTTCAGGGGTGTGAACTTGGATGGGAAAAACATATCTATATTTTCACTAACCTCTAAATGAATTTTAGCATTTCCTTCAATTATAAATTAAAAAAATCAAATTACTAAGAGACAGGGTCTGTCCATAGGCTTCACCAGATTGCTGAGTGGGTCCATGACCCAAAAAAGGTGACTTTAAGGGATTCATCATTTATTCACTCAGCAAACATTTACTAAGCAGGCTGTGTTGGTTCTGGAAAGTACACTTTCTTCCTCTGGTTTACAAAACACTATTTATTCCCTTTGGTTCTTCTCCTACCTACCTGACCATTCAGTGTCAGTATCTTTCGCTGGTTTACCATCCATCTCCTGCCTCCTAAACATGGGTATTTTTCAGGGATCCATCCTGGGACCTCTTCTTTTCTTTCTCTACCCTCTCTCCCTTAGTGTTCTTGGAGGCTGCCTACCATAATGTAGTGCTAGATTTGTAGGATAGGGGCTTGAGTCCTGGCTCTGCCATTAGCTACCTTGGTCAGTCACTTAATCTCTGAGCCTCAGTTTTCTCATCTGTAAAATAAGGAGGGGGAGGGGGGGCTAGATGGCCCCTAAGGTCCCTGACAGCTCTAAATCTAGGATCCTATTGCTTCTAAGTATGTCACAAAGAAAATCCTGAGTACTCAGTTATCCTATGCTCTTACTTCTCCTGACTCACAGGGCCTGGAGGTAGGCTAAGCACACACTTTGCTCCCAAATGACACTTACAGGCTGTTCTGTGAAGCAGAAAGGCATTCTGAGGGTGAGACAGAAAGTAGCATGTGCCAGGCAGGCCAAACCATCACTATCACCTTATCCATCACCTCTTAGATCTCAGTGGAGAAAGCTCAGGACTTTGAACCCAAGAGCCCTGGAAATAGCCGTGCCCACCCAGAACACCAGCCCTGCCTCCACAGCCATCATAGAGGGTAGAAACTTTTGTGGAGAAGGGGCCTGCCACCCTCAGTATCACCACCTGCCAACCATCTGCCACCAAAAGGAGGGTGAAGCAAAGAGCCCTGCTTCCAACTGGATCCCTGTAGCCATCATAGAAGAGAACAGAGAGGAGAACAAAACTCTCCCCATGGAGAGCCTGCCTGGTAACTGCCTCCCTCAAAAGCCTCTGCCATAGAAGATCCAGAAAAGAAAGTTCTTACCACTGAAGTCCTTGGCACCATCAACTTACATCTTTTTCCCCTCCCTGTACTCTGAGATCTAGTAACACTGGCATCCTCACTGCTGTTCCTCGAATGCGGACACTCCGTTTCTCTGTTCTATGCATTTTCACTGGCTGTTCTCCTATGTCTGGAGCTCCCTTCCTCCTCATCTCAGCCTCCTGGCCTCCTTCAAGTCTCAGCTAAATTCTACCTTCTGTAAAAGGCCTTTCCCAGGCCCTCCCTCTGAGACAATATCCAAATCAGCCTCTCTATATCCTGTTTGTGCATCGTTGTTTGCATGTGGTCTTCCCCATGAGACTGAAATTCTTAAGAAAAAAAGGATTGGTGGAGTTTTTCTTGACTTTATTTGTATCCCCAGAACTAACATAGTACCTGGTATGTACATAGTAAGTGCTTAATAAATGTCTGTTGATTGACTGACCTAACAGTTCAGTCATATGGATTGATTCATCAGTTGACTGACTGATTGTTTCAGAGTCCTGTGTACACAGAGACAAGTTTCATTGCATTGGTATATTCTTGAGTGAAAAGCTCGTCCATACCTTTTAATTTGATCAGAAAATATCTAACACCACCATGACTCTGAGTGGAGGTGTCATTTAGTAGCTCCTCCTCGGGTTCTGAAGGATTAATTACAAAGATAAACGGCTTCTCTCATGATCTCATATGCTTAGCAAACATATTCAATAGCAGTTAGCAGGCCTCAAGTTTTTAAAGAAATTTTTAAGAATGAGGAATAGCTAAACAAGTTGTGTAATGTGAATGTGATGGAATATTATTATGCTGTAAAAATGATGAACATAAAGAGAAGCATGGAAAGATTCATGAACTGATGCGAAGTGAAATGAGCCAAGGCAGGAAAACAATATAAGCAATTACTACAGCAATGTAGACGTAAAAAGCAACAACTACAAAACAATTCAAAATGAATGTTGTAAAATTACAAAGAACAAGATTGGTGATACATAAGGAATTGACTCTAATGTAGAAATTAAGAGCCATTTCCCAACAGATAAATGGTCGAAAGACATCAACAGGCAATTTTCAAACGAAGAAATCTAAGCTATTAACAATCATAAAAATGATCTGTCGCTAATAATTAGAGAAATGCAAATTAAAGCAACTTTGAGCTACTTCACACCATCAGGTTGGCAAAGATGACAAAAAGGGAAAATGACAAATGTTGGAGAGTCTATAAGAAAACAAGCATACTAGTATATTGTTGGTAGGGCTGTGAATTGACCCAACCATTCTGGAAAGCAATTTGGAACTCTGCCCGGAAAGTTACCGAACTATGCATGCCCTTTGATCCAGATACTAGGCCTATAGCTCAAAGATATCAAAGGAGGAAGAAAAAGGCGTGCGTGCATAAAAATATTTACAACTGCTTTTTTTTGTGGTAGCCAAAAATTGTAAACTAAGGGAGTGACTACCGACTGGGGAATGGAATGGCTGAACTAGCGGTGGTATACATATGCAATGGAATTTTATTCTACCATAATCAATTATGGAATGGACAATCTCAGAAGAAACTGAGAGAAAAAAGATCTTTATGAACTATTCAGGGCAAGACGAGCAGAACTAGAATAAATTACACAATGGTAAGAACCTTATAGAGAAACACTACTTTGAAAGACTTTAGAACTCTGATGAACACAATCCAAAAGGATGAAAAATGAAACATGCCCCTCATTTCCTGAGAAAGAAGTGATGAATTTAAAATGTAGGAAAGGGTCTACATTTTCAGACATAGCTACTATGCAAATTTATTTTGCTGGACTATATGGATCTGTGTTGAGGGATTTATGTATTTTTAAAATTTACTCGATGGAGGAGCAGTGGGCAAGGACAGATTAATTTAAAAATTACTTAGGGAAAAATAGAAGGAGCCTGGCATAAAGAGATATAAGAAGATGCCTCTCCCTCCTCCTCTGCAAAGGTTGGAGGTCAACAGACATAGAATATTGCATGTAATATCAGCTTTTCCTGATGTATAGATTGGTTGTGCTGAATTTTTCTCTTCTTCCTCTATTAAAAAAATTCTTTGTTATAAGGGATGGCTCTCTAAGGAACATAGAGGGAGAGGGATATGGGGAAAATCTAGGCAATGTAAAAATTAAACACACTGATAAACTCCATTTGTAAAAAGAGATTCGTAGTAAGGCTGAGAGTCCTTGTCCTGATTCCCATTCATACCAAGTCAGATCCCCAAAGGACAGCTGGCTACAGGTTTCTTTTCCTTTTTTTTTTTAAATCTTTTTTTTTTTCAGGGTCACTCAGCTAGTAAGTGTCAAATGTTTGGTCTGAGGCCAGATTTGAACTCAGGTCCTCCTGACTTCAGGGCCGGTGCTCTATCCACTTTGTCACCTAGCTGGCTCTGGCTATAGGTTTCTAGGGGTACCTCATGGGGCCAGAGTGATTCATCTTCTAATGCCATAAACTTGAGTAACCATTCTGGTGTGTTCTTCCCAAATTCAATCACCAGTTACAATTACAGTCTTCCATATGTCACTGGCAGATTAACATCAATTCACTTACTAGAGTGAGAAAATACAGTAAGAACTGAAGTATAAACATCTGCTCCACTCACAACTGGAGGTTCTTTCTTCTCCTGACCGCGTTGGTCCTCAGAGAGAGTAAACTCAAACTTAAAATAGTTGGTATAAAGCATTTAACTCTCCAAGGTCACTTTCGAATATGACATCACTGAATAACAAAGTAGCCGCCAAAGCCCAGTGGGTGTCTCTGTTGCTTGGCTCCAAGTCACTGATAGCCTAGATCTTGTAGATGGGCCCCAAGTGTTCAATGAGAACCTTTTTTCCCCAACAAAGAGCTTCTTCTTTTTTTTTGCTTTTTTGGTGAGGCAATCGAAGTTAAGTGACTTGCCCAGGGTCACACAGCTAGTAAGTGTCACGTGTTTAAGGCTGGATTTGAACTCAGGTCCTCCGGACTCCAAGGCTGGAGCTCTATCCACTGTACCACCTAGGTGCCCCTCTACTAAGAATTCTTGATGCAAGCTATTATTAAAACTATTCTAGATTAAAATTTAATGTGTTGATTTACATATGTTGTCTCCCTCCATTAGAATGTAAGCTTCTCAAGAGCAAGGGCTGTTTTTGTCTTTTCTTTGTAATAACTGTCAATAAACATTTATTAAGCACGTACTGCATGCTAGGTACTGTGCTAAGTGCTGAGGAAACAAAGATAAAAGTCAGCCCCTGCTTTCCAGGAACACACAATAAGGGCTTGACAAATGCTTGTTGGTTGATTATTGATGACATAAAGCAGATAAAACATGACATTGGTTTAAAGGTCTGTTGTACTGTTCCCATTTAAGAGCTCACATAGCAGTTTTTATCCTTTACAAATGTTACGAAATGATTCTTTGTAACAATATAAAGAAAGAGACATCTGGTAACAACCACATTAAAGAGGAAAAATTATTAACTAGGATAATGCTGCTTGTGGAAGCGTGGTTCAGTAGGAAGAGTGCTGGATTTAGTAAGAGGACCCGCGGTCATCCTAAATCTGCCACTGACTGCTTGTGGCATTTAGGTGGGAGTTTGGACTCAGGAAGATCCGAGTTCAAACATGGCATCAGTTACTAGCTATGTGACTCTGGGCAAGTCACTTAGCCTCTGTCTGCCTCAGTGCCCTCAATTATAAAATGAAGATAATAATAGCACCTATGCACCAGGGTTGTGAGGAGCAAATGAAAAAATATTTGTAAAGTACCTGGCACATAGTAGGTACCTAATAAATGCTTTTCCTTCCTTCTTATGTGACATTAGGCAATTCACAATGCCTCACTTTCTGCATCTCTAAAGTATGTCCCTTCTAATTTGGAGTCTTTAATCCTACAGATACTTATTAAAGTATATCTAATCCATCCTCTTTCTTGTTCTATATTTATGTGTAGTAGTTTTGGGTTCTTTTACATTTGCTAAATGTTGTCCCAGGTGCTACAATTTTCATACAAATCTGTCTGCCATATGGCTATGTAAATTACACAAGAGGGTAATCCCCAAGCCCACTACAGCCAATTAAATCTAAGCAGTCATAATTAAGTCCTCTCAAATCCCTCCCTCTGAAAACAATTTTGTTTTCTAAGTTAAGTTAAATTCCTAATTATAGGATTCTCTTTCATGGAGTACGGAGGTGTTTCTACTGCTTTTTACAGATCACATTAACTTACAAGTTACACAAGGAGGTCCGAACTAAGTTTTGCACTCAAGGCTCCTTGAATTTTCATATTTATCCGAGGTAGATGGTGGGGTCACCTCTCCAATAGCCCGTTCAGAGTCCTCAGGTTCCCCGGATAGTCATACAGTGCTTTAGAGGTTACAGAGTACTTTAAATATATTTTGTTTGGTCGTTACAACAACCCTCTGAGGGAAGTATTAGGGGCAACTAGGTGGTGCAGTGGATAGAATGTTGGACCTAGAGTCAAGGAGACTTGAGTTCAAATTTGGCCTGAGCCACTTACTAGCTGTGTGATCCTGGGTAATTGACTTAACTTCTGTTTGCCTCAATTTCCTCATTTGTAAAATGGGAATTCGTACCTCCCTACCAGGGTTGTTGTGAGGATCAAACAAGATAATAATTTTCAAGCACTTAGCATAGTGCCTGGGACACAGTAAGCGCTACATAAATGATAGCTATTATTATTATTATTATTGCTATTACAACAGGTATTGTTGTGGCTCTCCTACTTGCTATCCCATTGTCTTTAAACAAGTGGAAAGGGAGGCTTAGGTCGATTAAGCGACTCATTCATGGTCCTACAGCTAACAAGTGTTAAAGTCACAACTTAAACCTAGGCCTCATCCGACTCTAGCCAGGCTTAATGCTTTTCCTACTATGACACATGGTCCTTAGGCAGAGCTGAACATCTAGGCAAATGCACAAAACATACTCCTTATGGATGGTTTTCTATAGGTGTAGTCAGTCGGGCATGCTTTTGTTTCTGTAACTTTTGCTCATTGCATTTTAAATAACCCTGAGCATAATGGAAAGCCATACTGTGGGCATAAGCAGACAATAGCACATAAGGGAAGAAGACAGATTTGTGCAGGAGAAACTGTGTAAGAGGCATTATTGAAAATACGGATGCATGGGAAAAGAAGCGCACAGCTGTCTATCAAAAATGGGAGACAACATCTGGATAGCCCTTCAGCTAACCCTGTTTGTATATTGCTATCCCTAAGACATTCAAAGAACAAGAGGAAGGCCTCCACAATTAGGGAGGTAATCTCTGGAGGATTTATGGGAAAGCATGCCTTAGAATCAGACCAAATGTGAAGGCTTGGAGAGGCTATAGTTTGTATTCATGGAGGGAGGTCCCACACCGATGAAATCACAGATCACTAAGCCTCTAAACATGTTTAGGATGCTCGGATCCTTAAAAAAAACAAACAAACTGTCAAACGGTACATGCTTTGCTTTCCATTTCTGCAGCTTGTGTACCAGATTAACATGACAGCCTTGGTAAAATGTGGCCCTAGAAGAGAGGTACCTACAAAATTCCCCTGAATGGACTTGGTAGTAACTCTGTCCAAAAAGGAAACAAGGTCATTCTGGCATGATCTGTTCTTTGTGAAGCTGTGCTGGGTCTTTGAAATCACTGTTTCCTTTTTGAGATGTTCATCAATCGTTCCTTCAATAATCTGCTCTACAATTTTGCCAGGAATTAGAAGTCAAGGTCATTGGTCCTACAGTTTGGAGATTAGACTCTATTCCCTTTTTTGCAAACTGGGACATTTGCCATTCTCCAGTTGTGGCCCACCTCTCTCACTCTTCACAATTTTTCCTAGCCCACAGATAGCAATTACATCTGCCAGTTTTTTTAGGACCCAAGGATGGAGTTTATCCGAGCTCGGTGACTTGAACTCATCAAGGGCAGTTATCACATCTGCCAATTCTTATTTTTGTCTGACTAATAGAGATTTGAAATGAGGACACATTGCCAGAGAGGGAGACCGTCTCTAATAATTTCCTTAATAAAATGGGGCTCCAGGTGAGGAACAAAGATTTAGGTTGTGTTAACTCTTCCTGACGCTAGGGTATATGCATAATTCACCAAAGACAAATTGTAGAGGATATTTTAATGAAGTGGGGACTTTTTCCTGGGCATAGAGGGTTGGAAGATATTGTTGGTACATTTCTCAAAAACAGAACACAGGTTTATTAGGGAATATAAATGGGCAAAATCATAACAACAACAACAATGTTGCTGCCTGCTGCAGCATTTTGCTACTTACATGGCAGCTAGTGCTTTGACACTGCGTTTGAAGATGTCCTTAGCATGTTCTGATGATCTGGGGTCCTTTGGAATTAGGCTTAGACATGCCAGTTTTGATTTTCAATGTGGTAACTGTTATGAGGATGGAAGATGACTGGTGTGTTTGTGTGATATAAAGGAGAGGAAGAAGGTAGATGGCTGGCTGGACAGAGGGCTTGGAAAGCAACGCATGCCTGTGGTGGCCCAGAAAGTACACAGATGTGTGTGGAACCGAAAAAGATCAGGAAAATATTAGAATAGATAGTGATGATATTGCTATCAATGACATGTAAAAATATTAAAGGAGCTAAGGATTCTTTATGCACGAGAACCTTCTATAATAATATTAATCCTCTGAGTGTCAGGGAAAGCACACTGGACCTGGAGTCAGATCTGAGTTTAATAGCTATGGACAAATCACAGCTTATTTGGACCTTAGCTTCCACATGGGTATAATGACATTTACACTACCTACCTCATCAGGTTGTGATTAAGGAAGTACTTTTTAAACCTTAAAGCATTACGTATACGTGAGTTATAATTTATAGCCCTTCCCTTGACACTCTTCAGTTTGGCAATGTCTTTCCAAAAAAACACCAGTACTAAGTATGACACCCTAGATGTGACCTGACCAGTGCCCCCCCCTCCCCCACAACTCCTCTCCCCTCAGAATCTTGGAGTTGGAAGGGATATCAGAGATCAGCTAACCTAACATTTCTCCCAATAAGAATCCTCTCTACAGTATCCCTGGTAATTGGTTATCAAGTCTTCCTTTGAAGGCCTCTAGTGATGAACTCTTGAAACATTCCATTACTCTTTAGTCTACTCTAATTGTTAGGAAGTTTTTCTTCATATACAGGAGAAATGTGCCTTTTTGCAGCTTTTACCTACTGTTCCTAGATCTGCCTTCTGGGGCCAAGCAGAACAGACATAATTTCTCTGTTACCTGACCTGCCCTTCAGATACTTGAAAATACCATACTCTGGGAGTACCTTGGGACTAATACCATGTGTCCCTCCCCCCCTTCATCTTGTTATTATACTTCTATTAATGCAATTTAAGATTAACTTGTCTCAAAGGGAAGTTAGTCAATGCTGAAATAAGCCAAGCGTTAGGAAATGGAGATTGACCATGAAAATCGTACACCAATCTCAGTAAAAATGTACTTTCTATAGTGGGAGGAAATTGTGGAGGCTCACTGCATGATGGGATAATGAGCAGGGCCCTGGATGTCCTTGTATGAAGGCAAATTGATTAAGTTAGGTCACTTATTGACATTGTGTATTGTTTTGTCCCAAATCAGTATCATGTAAGACATATAAATTTTAAATGAAAAGTTCTACCTGTAAATTTGGCCTGAGTAGTTATTAGGATAAAACTAAATAGGGAGGCAGGATATGGGCTAGAGTCTAGCCCATGGGGTGGGGAATCTGTGGCCTAGAGTTCCCATGTGGCCTTCTAGGTCCTCAAGTTTGGCCTTTTGACTGAGCCCAAGATTTACAAAACAAATCCTTTTATTAAGGGGATTTGTTCTGTGAAGTTTGGATTCTGTCCAAGGGCCATACTTGAGGACCTAGAGGGCCACATGGGGCCTCGAGGCGGCAGGTTCCCCAACCCCGGGGCATTTAGGTTCAAAATGGATGCTGACTACATTGCCGAGGTGTTTTGATCAAGCAGAGGGCCTGCTGAGCTATCATGAAGGAAGAGAAGTGACCATGAAGCAGAACTTCACTTACAAAGGCAGCTAAACGATGAGTTTTAGCAGGCCTATCCCTCGGCCATGAGCTTGTGATTTCAGAATAAGGGATAGAAAAGGGCTCTTGGTGACACCATACACTGAAGTTGAAGTGAATATCAAGCTTTGGGCATTCCCTTAGACACGGGGCCCTCTTTGGAAAATGTGATATTATAATTTTACCTAAAGATATGCCAGTGGTGAACAACAGGTCCATAATGAACTCCATTCTCTGCCAGACTTAAATCCATCCTTGTTAGTGAACCAGTCCCTTGATTAGTGGCAGTATCTCTTTCAGAAGGCAGATAGTATCTAGTGAGCTAATGAATTGCAAATTTAATGGAAAGGAAAAGAAGGAAGCATTATTTGTAGAAGCTGAGGATTGAGTTCAGAAAGAGAGAAATGCCTTCATCCCCCATCAAACATAGATTCCACACAGCTGACAATTTCTTGGTTCCCTTCCGGCTCTTGTTCTTTCTGCTATTTGTAGAGCCGTGCTTTGCTGTGAACAGCACTTCAGAGCAGTCTAATTGCCGTTCTGAGGTCATTGGATGAATGGCAATGCCCAAGGCACAGCTGGTGACATTGGGCATCTTTTCATTCAATGAGACACGAAACAGCTATAGACACAAATACAAACACATATGCAAAGTTTTCCTGCAGGCACAGATCAAAGCAAGACTGAAGGGAATGCAGTAAAAGGGTTAATTTAATGAATATTGACTAAGCACCTGCTGTGTAGAAAATACTATGCTGGATGTTGAGGGAGATAGAAAGTTTAGAAAAGGTGGAGTCCCTGCCTTCATGGAACTAATAGTACGATGGGGAAAACCACACACCTGAATCACCATGCTATACAGTATCTCAATACTTGTCAGGGATCTGTATTTTCAGCAGTATGAGCCCCACCTTCACTAAAGAAGATCACAACACTATGACTTAGGGGGAGGCCTTCAAGAAATGCTATGGTTGAAAAAGTCATCATCCTCCAGTCATCCTGGTGATGAACTGCTCTGAACTTTGGACAGTAACACCCAGTTCATCTCCAAGTTCCAACTCGAAGTTTTTCCAGAACTTGCCCTCTGTTGGCATAACCTTTGAGAAGCCACCTTCGCCACATCCCCAATCATGAAATGCTAACAGAGCTGGCTGGTTGTTGCCCTTCATTCTCAAAGAGGACCAAAATGACATCACTATGTAAGACCAACACCTCTGGTGTGAGGGCGCTTCCCACCTTTGGTGTCCACCTAATTCGCCCAACTCTCACCTGTGCTCTAAGAAGTTGTGGCATGCACAGCAACCACAGCTGGGTAAACTGTTTCAGCGGACAGGCCAAACCAGGCTGAGGGGAACTGAGGGGTCTTGAACCCTTCAGTGAGTTGGGTGGGGTATCGGCCCCAAGCATGTGAAGACTTCCTCTGGCTTTTTCAAAATTCTATCACTATTTTTGTGTTTCGCTCCTTCATGTAAAATGAATCCATGAAGAGACATTTCGATTATTTTCACATAACCAAATACGGAGGAAAGACAATCCAGAAGAAAGCCCAAACTAGAGGATTTATCATTGACTGTCAGCTTAGTTGCTTCCAGAATCTTACGAAGTAAAACGGAAAAGAGCTGTCTGAGATAGCAGTGCATCCAGGGTATTGACTAATCATTGCACTTACTATATTAATCTGACCTACCCATGAGAGATGAGACAAGACAATAGGAAACAGGTAGTTATACCTAGAAATTTAAAAAGAAAGTTCAAGTAAGATTAAGTAGAGAACTTGAGGGTTATACTTTAAAATTCAACTTCTTAAAAGTGGCTTCTGAGTGTGATAGAGGGTATCCCCAAAGTCTCAGTGTAGGGTTAAGCTTTATTTCTCTATAGAGTCGAAAACGGTGTCAGTGGCAATAAAGATTGTGAAAACGTCATAAAGGAAGAAATCACATCCGTACCAACGAAACAATCAAATATTCAACTCAAGCCTCTCTCCATTCCAGCCCATCCTACGCACACAGCTGCCAAACTCATCTGCTTTAAACCCACATCTGACCTTCTCACTCCCCAACTCAATCATCTGTAGTGGCTACCTTTTGCTTTGTTGAAAAATTTAAAAAAATGTTCTGTTTGGCTTTCAAAACTCCTCCAAACCTAGCACCAACCGACTTTTCTGGCCTCATTATGTATTACTCCTCTTCTTGCATTCTACTACACAGCCAAACTCGTCTTGTCTTTGCTCTTCACACACGGCACTCCATCTCCAATCTTTCTGCCTTGGCATTGGCTGTTTCCCCCATACTTTGAATGTACCCTTTCCTTATTGCTTCTTTGTAGATCTCTTCCTTCAAGACTCAGCTCAACTATCACCTTCTACCCAAAGCTTTTCTTGAACCTCCCAATTGCTAGTGTCCTCCCTACATCATCTTCTATATATACTCATACATAAGTACTTCTTCTGGAGATACTTATGTATGTACATTATCTCCTGTGAACAAATGTAAGCTCCTAAAGAAAAGACAGGGTTTCATTTTTGTTCTTAGATCCCTAGGACCTAACACAGTGCCTGGCACTTAATAAATGTTTGGTAATTGAAGACCTAAATGGTTGGAGGGAGAGTCAATGCTCATGGGTAGGTCAGATTAATAAAATAAAAATGGCACTAGACATTAAATTAATCTATATCCTTAATGGAATACCAATCAAAATACCAACGTTTCTTTACAGGACTGGATACAATCATAATGAAATTTATATGGAAAAACAATGATCAAGGACATCAAGAGGCAAGGCAGAAAGAACCAAGCTGATGATGGCCTTATGCTCCTAATCTTTAAACTTAATCTTTTAATAAACGGTCTATCTACTTGGTACTGAATTAAAATAAACAGAGAGAAAGAGCAATGGAATAGCTATACCAGACATCTAACTAATGTGTACAAAAGATGGATGTTTCACAAGTCTGCTGAAACTAAAAACTGGGAGGATTCATAATTTTACAAATGTACTTGGGAAAATTGGCAGTTGGGAGCTGAATGTTCCAATAAAGAAAAGAAAAGGAAGCACACATTGTTAATACTTATTGGAAAAATGATTGTCTTTCCAAATAATTAAGGAGATGCAAATTTAAAAAAAACTTTGAAGTACCACCTCATACCTATTAAATTGGCAAAAATGATTAATCCAAATGAAACTAAATTCTAGTAGGGTTGTGAAGAAACAAGTACATTCATTCATTGTTGGTGGAACTGAAAACTGGTAGAGAATTTTTCTGCAGATCCATCTAGCAGTTTTGAGGAAGTTACAAAAAGAATCATAACTTTTGATCCAATAATTCCAATACATAAACTTGAAAGGGTTGTCAAAAGCAAACAAAAAAGGAGGTTTAAAGATTTTTAAAGCAGCATTATTTGTAATTAAAAAAACCAACAACTTGAAAGCAACGTAAGTGTTCAAAAGAGGAGGAATGATCAAATAAATCATGGTAGAATGCCATAATGCAATCAAGACAGACATGCATAAAGAATATAAAGAAATCTGGAAAAAACCTTCATGAAATAATGCAAATGGCAAAAAGCAGAAGCAGTAAAAGAGAGCACATGCTATGACAATATAAAAGGAAAAAATAAATGAGAGGAAATAGACAAAGAAGTCTGATGAAGACTGAAAAGTTGCTATATTTTAATCAACTTAAATTAATATAAATGCAAATAGTTGCTAAGCAAGTTTATTTAAGATGATGTTGAATATTAAGCTTACAGTAAATTATTAAAAACAATCAATTTTTGAAGATACTAAAATGCATGTTAAAAGGATACCTATCTTAGTTAAAGTTTTTGGGTTTTTTTTAGTTAAAATATTTAAGGCTGGTAAAATAATGTAAATAGCTACTAAGTACTTTAAATAGTTAAATAGTTAAATTTACTTTAAATAGTTAAATTTTAAGTATTTTTCCAGTAATGTAAACAGATACTAAACAAGTTACTTATTTGTATTGCTATCCAATATTAAGCTTACTATAAATTATTTAAAATCAGTTGATCTTCGAAGTTACTAAAATGCCTATCAAATGATAAATGTTATTAAAAACTTTAATATTTTTTCACTTAAGAAAACATTTTAATGCTGGCAAAATAATGTAAATAGCTACTAAGTAACTTAAATAGTTAAGTCAATAAATATTTTTCCAGTAATGTAAACAGATACTAAGTTATTTACTTATAGTAGTATAGCTACTCAATATTAAGTTTATAATATATCATTAAATTTTTCAAAAGTCGAGGTTGGTGGTCTTTGAGGGGCTAAAATGCACTTTAAAATGACAAACATCTTAATTTTTTTCAGTTTGAAAAACACTTAATGCTGCCCAAAATATAAAAACACCTAAAGAATAGTAGAATAATAAAAGTATTTTCATCCATTTTGTTTCTTTCTACAACTCATATAAGCACTTTAAAAAATATTCAACAACTAAACAAATTTATGGGTTTTGAAAGGCTGAAATTTTTAGAAAGCATCTCAAACACTTAACAAATTAAAGGGTTTTGCCAGTGGTACTCTTTACTCTGGATGTATACAGTTAACAGTGTAAACAGGTATCTTTGAGACATTTTCTCCTCCCTTGGATCAGAGAGAGCATTTTCGGCTGGCCTTTCAAAAGTCCTATAGATTTACCCTTTTTCTTTTAAATCGAGTCTTAGTTGGTGTCTCCCTCTCCTCATCCCCATCCTGACTGGTACCAGCTTTATATTCCTCTCGGCTTCGTTTCCGGGTACCACCTTCACAGCTCTCTTCCTCAGAATCTGGCAGTCTAGTAGCTAGATCTGAAAAATCCAAGTCATCATCTGTTTCATCGTCATCATCATCGAGGTCATCATCGTCGTCATCGTCGTCATCGTCATCGTCATCGTCGTCTTCATCATCATTTAAAACCAGCCTGGAAGCTTTGTACTTTTTCTTTATCATTCTACTTGGAGGTGGAGAACTGTGAAAGCTGTAGCTTCGAGCATGGTCTTCCTCAGTAAGTTCGTTCCACTTTTTCTTGATCTTTTCATCTCCCATGAGGAATTTTGCCCCTTCAATGATAGCCATATATGAGAATCTTAGCTGTTCTGGGGTCTGAACAAGTCCCATCCGGTACTTTCTCATGCCCACTAATACCTGTCTGATGTTCAGGAAAAAGGGGTTATCTGTCTTCTCCATCAGGACCAGGCAGGCATCAATCAGTGCAAAGATGCCTGATTGCCCCACGCCAGCACTGCAGTGGATAACCACAGGGCCCTGCTCATAGTTGAGGGAGCCCGACTCCCGAACCATGAAAAGGAAAGTAAGGAAGGAGGCAGGTGATTCAGGCACCCCGAAGTTGGGCCAGCTGGTGTAGTGGAAGTGGGAGATGGGCCTGGCCTCTCCTGTCAGCACATTCTGCAGACTCAGGTAGTGGACTGTGTGGTAGGGCTTCACTTCCTCCGCCAGCATGTGCACCCTGATGCCCATGTCCTCAAAGTGGAAGGTGTGGCCCTGGCAGGGGGGCCAGTACTGAAAGCATCTGATAGAATCTTTCTCCCCCAACTGGTTGAGCATAATCACGGCCTTGCTGTCTTGCTGCCACACCATGAGCCAGAAGTGGCCACAGGTGTTGGGCAGGGGCCCCTGGGTTAGGATGTAGCTCCGCTGGGCCTCCTCCACCACCACTAAGCTGGCGTTGATATAGTCGTTCTCGTCCCCACCTCCACCTCGGTCCCCAAGGCTCGAAGATGCCGAAGAAAATGAGCAAGAAGCCCCCACCATAGCCGAAGCCAAACCAAGGCCTGGGTGAAAGCCACCTCCAGGGGCTGGGGTGGCCATCTTCAGGCGAACCCGGCTGTGATCGTAGGGGCTCACGTCCCCGTAGCGGTTGCGGGACCTGTTCTCCAAGGCCTGCGCCACGCGGTATGGATACTCATGGCAGTGTTGCGATGTTGAGGTAGGCCTGGGGCCACCCACTGGCCGCTTCTAAGGCCGCGAACTCCTGCTCCATGGAGACGGGTGCCCCAGAAGCTGAGGCGCCGCAGCCCAACACCAGCATAGCCTCTTCTTCTTCGTCTTCGTCGTCGTCTGTGCCCCAGGATGCCATGGAGACCAAGGTGGTGGGGGTTGCCACCACCGAGGTGGAGGAAGCTGTGGCGATGGGGGTGCTGGTGCTGCAGGAGGCCACTTCCCATTCGGTGATGTCCATGTCGATGGGGGAGGGGGGCGTCGCCATAGCTGCGGCCCAAGGAGTGACTGTGGCTCAGGTAGCTTAGGGGAGGGGGAGGGCGGCGGATGCGGCGGGGTGCGGGGATGGTGTCTGGCAGTTCTGGCTACAATTCAGGTGAGAACACCTGGACCTGGTGGGGGAGGGGAGGGCAGCGGAGACTTGGGGTGGGGGCGGGACTACGGATTCTACCCCCGGCACCTCAGGCGGGGGAGGCCTTGGCGAAGATGGCGGCGCTGGCGGCAGCGGAGGAGGCCAAGATGGAGGCTGAGGTGGAGGGCGTGGAGGAGGAGGAGGCCTGGCGGGCAGCCGCCTGAGGCAGGGACCCGGCCCGACCTGACCAACCCGAGGGGACCGGAGAGCAGGGCACCGAGAGGGAGGGCAGTGGAGGCAGAGGCCGGGAAGGGTGGAGCTACAGACAGATGAATGGCCACACACACTCAGTTCCACCTCACCGATGACCTGGCATTTGCCGATGACAACAACAATGAGGACAATTCGATGCTGCTGCCTCGAGGGAAGATGGAGGCTCTAAAAGTCAGTCCCGATGGCAGGTGGGGGGAGGGGAAGGGCAAGGAAAAGGGGGAAGAAGAGTCCTGGAGAGGCCCAAAGTCTTGGCGGAGTGGGAGGAAAAATACCTGCGGAGGTGAAGGAAAGTCACTTGAGGAAAAAAGTCTCTGGGGAGGCGAAGGAAAAGTCTCTAAGACGAAAAGTTTCTGAAGAGGCAAAGGAAAATCTCTTGAATAAAAATTTCTGGGGATGAGAAAAATCTTTGAGAAGTCTTTCGAGGAAGAAAAAAATTCTCTGAGGAGAACAAAAAAGCCTGAGATAAGTTTCCAAAAAGGCCACAAGTCTCTGAGGACAAAAAGTTTCCCAGGAGAACCAAAGGTCTCCCTGGAGAACAAACGAACAAGAAGTCTCCCGAGGACAAAGGAAAATCCGGGAGGCCAGGCGCGAGACGACAGCTGTGAGGACAGCCGAGGTCAGGAGCCAGCAGACGACTGTGAGGAGAACTGGGCGGGAGCACGGTTACCAGGTTCCCGCTCTTTATGACGTGGCCTATGGTCACGCCCACTTTGCATTGTGAGCATGCGTGCCTTCTAACCCCTCCCCCACTGCGTCATCACTTATAAAGGAGAGCAGGGCTGAGGCGAGTTGGGCTCTGGGATTTCACTCCTTGGTGCGCAGTTCCTCTCGTAGAAACTTTACCAATGCTATCAAGGGCAGCGACTCAGTCTTTTTTTAAGATTTAATTATATTTGGGGGATGGTGGGGAGGGGGAGAAAATTGCTCTAAAACAATGTTAATTCAAGAAGAGAATACCAGGATAAATGAGGGCAATCCCTACCCCTGGAGGCCCTCAGTATGGGCCCAGATCCAACTTCTTCACGTGTCATCCTCTGAGACAACCATGCTCAAATTAAGGTGTTGTTATAACCTTCTGGGGTGAGAGTACATGTGGGGTCAGAGAGGAAAGAGAAATCTTTCCTTGAAAAGGTTTGGGAAAAATTAACATTGACATAAGACAGTCCCAAGATTAAGCAAAAGACAGTGTAGCCTCCTACATAATAACAACACAGGCCTGGAGTCAAGAAGCTAAAGGTTCAACTCTCCCCTCTAACACTATCACTGGTTATTTTCTCATAGGTTACCCACCTCAAATGTGGAACTTGTTGGGGTAAGAACTCTACCCCCACCCCCACCACGTAGAGGGGGATATCGAATCTCAATTATTATAGTGCCTTACAAACACTAAGGTTTAAGGTACCTTACGTACTTTATCTCATCTGATTCTCTAATGCTACTGTTACTATTCCCCTTTCAGACTGATAGGCAGAGGCTCAGAGATGAAGTGATCTGACAAAGGTATCAAATGCCAGACCCGAATCTAGATCTTGACTCCAATTCCAACTATCTACACCAGGGCTACTTCACCCTTTTTTGTGTGTCCTGCACCACTTTGGCTATTATCTGCCAAGGTCTTTGGCTCCCTTCTCAGAGCAAGGTTTTTAAATGTATAAAATAAAACATGTAGGATTACAAAGGACTATCAAATTTATGGAGAATGGAATAATTTATGACCAAAGAAGAGATAAAGTACATTATGAAATGCAAAATGGATGATTTTGATTACATTAAATTGAAAAGGTTTTGCACAAACAAAGCCAATGCAACCAAGCTTAGAAAGGAAGCAGAAAGCTGGGAAAGGATTTTTATAGCCTCATTTCTAAAATATATAGAGAACTGAGTCAAATTTAAAAGAATACAAGTTGTTCCCCAATTGATAAATGGTCAAAGGATATGAACAGGCAGTTTTCAGATGAAGAAATGAAAGCTATCTGTAGCCATATGAAAAAATGTTCCAAATCACTATTGATTAGAGAAATGCAAACCAAAACAACTCTGAGGTACCACATCACACCTATCAGATTGGCCAACATGACAAAACAGGAAAAGGATAAATATTGGAGATGATGTGGGAAAACTGGAACATTAATGCATTGTTGATGGAGTTGTGAACTGATTCAACCATTCTGGAGAACAATTTGGAGCTACACCCAAAGGGCTATAAAATTGTGCATATCCTTTGACCCAGTCATACCACTTCTGGGTCTGTATCCCAAAGAGATCATAAAAACCGGAAAAGGACCCACATGTACAAAAATATTTATAGCAGCTCTTTCTGTGGTGGCTAAGAATTAGAAATTGAGGGGATGCCCATCAAGTGGGGAATGGTTGAACAAGTTGTGGTATATGAATGTAATGGAATACTATTGGGCTATAAGAAATGATGAGCAGCTGGCCTTGAGAAAAACCTGGAAAGACTTGTATGGTCTGATGCTGAGTGAAGTGAGCAGAACCAGAAAAACGTTGTACACAGTAACAGCCATGTTGCTTGATGACCAACTTTCATAGACTTTGCTCCTCTTAGCAATACAAAGATCTAAGGCAACCCCAAAAGACTCATGATGGAAAATGCTGTCGACATCCAGAGAAAGAACTATGAAGTTTGAATGTAGATCAAAGCATACTATTTGCTTTCTCTCTCTCTCTCTCTCTCTCTCTCTCTCTCTCTCTCTCTCTCTCTCTCTCTCTTTGTTTTGTTTCCTCTTTCCAGCGGTTCCTCCCATTGGTTCTGATTCTTCTTTACAACAACTAATGTGAAAATATTTAATAGGAATGTATATGTACAACTTATATTAGATTGTACGCCATCTTGAGGAGGGAAAGGAAAGGGAGAAAATTTAAAACTTAAAATTTTATGAGAGCGAATGATGAAAACTAAAAATAAATTAATTTTTAAAATTAAAGAAAATTCGAAAGGATTACAAAGGAAACAAAATAATTTAAAATTTTAATATTTAATTTAAATATTTAACTTTAATTTTAATGTAACACAATTTAAAAATAATAAAATTAAATTAAAATTAAAATAAAGCTATAATTTTGTTCCCATTCAAGTTCACTGGATCCCCTGAAATCTATCCATAGACCACATTTTAAGAACCCCTGTAGTACATTAAGCAGCCTATCTAAAGTATTCTCTCTGTTTCTGTCTCTCTCCCTCTCTACTATCCCTTCCATTTCACTGCAAGGAACTCCTAGTGTGGAAGTTCCCTCTGCCAATGTGGATCACCAACTCCATCATTGTCTTAAGTTGCCACTTCAGTACTTTAGTATGTTCAAACTGTTTTTCCTGACTCCAAGTCCTACCATTTAATTTCATATAATTCTGCCTCTCATAAATGTCAGCGATTTTTAACATCTATATGAAGTATGACTCCAGTTTTCAGACAAAAGTCAGGTTAACATTTTTTTTCCCACCCTTCACCCTAACAAAGTGTCTTTTTTACAAAGAAAAGCTAGTTTTGCTTTCAAAATAGAAAAAAATCACAAACATTTCCAGAAAACTGTTGGCTATAAATAAATAGGTAGATAGATAAACAAATATGAGATCCTAGATTAAAAAATAGTCTTAATTGAATTTTAAGTAGACATCTCTATAGTTGGGGGGGGAGGGGAGGTAGAAGGGAAACTTTAAAAAATTACCAATCTAAGATTCCCTGCTTCATTTAGAGGTCATTTGAATGCAATAAGATTGGTATTTAAAGAAGTATACTTAGCACATGGTGAGTAATCTCTTCCACTTTCTCTTCTCTACTGTTGTTCGCTAGGGCAGCTAGGTGGCCCACTGGATAGGGCATTGGGCCTCGAGTCAGGAAGACTCAAGTCCAAATCTGGCCTCAGGACACTTACTAGCTGACCCTGGGCAAGTCACTTAACCCCATTTGCTTCCGTTTCCTGATCTACAAAATCAGTTGGAGAAGGAAATGGCAAACCACTTCAGTATATTTGCCAAGAGTGGGGTCATGAAGAGTCAGACACTGTGAACAACAACAATGTTGTTTGCTATCACCATCATAAAGCTGTCCCAAAATGTTTGAACATGCAGCCAACTCTGTCTTCTCACATTTTGATTGCTTGCCTTTGGATTGTTGGCGTACTCACCAAAGTCTACTAGGGTAAGGGTCAAACAATTAGTTATATGGAAAAATGTCTAATGAAATAAACCAACCCTCTTATCCAATGGTTTGATGAAGGAGAAATCCAAAATGATTGTCTGCAGTGGCATCTTAAAATGGTCTTTGAATTGTGTTTTGCAATTAATCCTCATGAATTTAGTACTGTTACCAATTGATATGTGGAAGCTTGTTAATTTAACTAGGTGATAAGCCTCTTGAAGCATCACTAGGCTGATACTTGGACAAGTCATCATTGTACTCATCTGTAAAATCTTTCCATCTGGTGAGGCCTGTCACAACTTTTGTTCTAATGGCATAGTCTTGAGAAGCCAAAATGCCACAATGGACTAGTGAGTAGGATATTTGTGGAAACTA